>NW_015168652.1:1592934-1619553 GCF_001447785.1 Gekko japonicus | reverse complement strand
GCGTCGGGGCTCGGTGCGGTGCTCATGTTGGCGTCCGGGTCTTTGTTCATGGGGTCGTGGATCCCATCCTCGTCGCCAGTGAAAAGTATGCAGACGGAGAGTGATTGCAGCTAAGCATACCTTTATTTAGTCAGGAACAAAAGACAAGGGACCAGCTCGCAGGCTGGTTTATATCTGTTCAGAAAAACCCGCCACCAAACCCTAAACACACCCCCTACTCCCGATAGGCTATTTACAGTAACCGGGCGACCATTGGTCTCCCGGCTGGGAAGCTAGCCCCGTTGATTGGGCCAGCTAGGATCCTTCGGATCCTTTGTCTAGAGACTGAAGTTACAGAGTAAATGTGCCTGGCCAGCCCGGGCAAGTCCGGGCATGTCACGCTGAATACATTACAATGGCCAACACGAGATCCATGTATTATCTGCTTCATGCATTATGGGACACATTGCGGACTCCTGTGATATTAATTCTCTTCTCCTCTTCCTCCAGGTTTCCCTTCTAGCTTCACAAGACCATCCCTCCAGAACTGTTCATTTTTGTTACTACTGGTTTGTATTTACTTCAACTAAGTTCTAGATCAAAATTATAGTCACTGGTCTACCAAATTATACGTATCTCTAATTTACAAAAGCAACAAGCAGGCAGGCATTTCCCATCTGTACCACGCAAAAAAAAAAAAAAGGCACTGTAAATCCTAATGGGTACTTGGCAGGCTTTCCTCTTTGGCTGCCGCCTGTGGTCTGAGGATCAACGGACGAGTGAACCTTGGCCCTGCTGTGCCACCTACCGCAATACAGCTAGGCTTCTGTGCTGACTGATATTATACAGCTTCTGCCGCACAGATCACCAGTACCTCAGACGTCTGAGAGATATTTTTATTTATTTGCAGATGGCTTCCCAAAGATCTACTGAGATTGAAGAAGATATACTTTCTGCCCACTCCTTCCCCACCTGTTCTCATTTTTTTCACTCTTGGTTGGGCACAATATCCACTAAGGGGCTGGTGAAATGACAGAATTAGTCGGACAAGAATGTTCCCATGCAGGCAGAAGTGATGGTATATCCAAATAAATAAACTTTTTTTTTAAGGCATCCAGCTTCTATTACCTTGTTATATGTTTTTCTCAAACTGAGACAGAGCAGGGGATAGTCTTTCCTTCTTAAAAAGTACTTGTTGATAAGCATATCTAGTACTAAGTTTGAGTCCAGTGGCACCTTTAAGACCAACAAAGTATAAGCTTTCATATGCAAGCACACTTCTTCAGATACAGTCTGAAGAAGTGTGCTTGCACATGAAAGCTTATACCTTGAACAAAACTTTGTTGGTCTTAAAGGTGCCGCTGGACTCAAACTTTCTTCTGTGGCTTCAGTCCAACACGGCTACCCACCTGAATACATCCAGTACTAGATGCGCACAGAAATGCAACAACCTCGTCCACTACTGAAGTAACTGCACAACAGTTGCTAGGCACCCAAACCATTGCGAAAATGCTCAACTGACTCATAAAGAGGCACAAAGCCATTGCAACAGATGGGCTCCATGAGGACAGGCTGCCAAAAGACTACTCGTGCCCATGAGATTGCAGATCTGCTATTATTAAAATTTCTCTCTGTTGGTAAAAGCTTGCTTTCCTTAACCCAAATGTTTAAATAGTGTCCCATGTTGTAAAAATAAAATTAAAAAGTCTTGTTCAGTCCCAAGGGAACGAGTCCAGGTTCTGCAAATTGGCTGCTAATAGCTGGATTATTTCTCTGTGTAAGAGAGAACCATTGTGCTATGTGTGCAATAGTCAGTGACCCATTTCACACTCCCCACAGAATGAAGCACCAATATGTTCAATATGCCCAATGACTGAAGTGCAATTTTTCAGGTGCTGTCTCATGGAGTGGTGAATTATTGAAAGAAACAAGTCCTTCTAGGTCCCTTTGAATGCTTTCATGTGTGGGGGAAAATCTCCAGGGATGCATTGGGGATCCTTTCCCTTTGAAAACAGAAAGGGAGGCATCTGTGTGGGCAGGATTTTGCAGTGGTCCCAAAGCTCTTGAGATTAGAAATACTGCTAAATAAACAGTAGTGATTAAGTTAAGTGGGGCACTTATTCACTGAAAGTCATCCCCTCCTGAATGGCTGTTTCCTATCACGATTAATATTTTAGGTATTCATAACGTATGGATCACTGCCTTGTTGTGGCGAGGGGGCTTGCGTAGTTCAATGAAGCTGTGGGCTAGGCTGTGAAGGGCCACCCAAGACGGGCAGACCACAGCAGAGAACTCAGACCAAGAGTGATCCCCATGGAGAAGGAAATGGCAACCACTCCAGTATTTTTGCCAAGAAAACCCCATGGACAGTATCAAAAGGCTAAAAGATATGATGCCGGAAGATGAGCCCCTCAGGTCGGAAGGTGTCCAATATGCTACTGAGGAAGAGCAGAGGGCAAGTACAAGTAACCCCAGAAAGAGTGAAGCGGCTGGGCCAAAGCCGAAAGGATGCTCAGTTGTGGATGTGTCTGATGGTGAAAGGAAAGTCCGATGCTGCAAAGAACAATACTACATAGGAACCTGGAATGTAAGATCTATGAATCAAGTTAAGCTTGACATGGTCAAAAATGAGATGGCAAGACTGAACATCGATATCTTAGGAATCAGTGAACTAAAATGGACAGGAATGGGCGAATTTAACTCAGAAGACCATTATATCTACTACTGTGGCCAGGAATCTCGTAGAAAAAATGGTGTGGCCTTTATAGTCAACAAGAGAGTGCAAAAGTCAGTACTGGGATACAATCTCAAAAATGACAGAATGATTTCGGTCCGATTCCAAGGCAAACCATTCAACATCACAGTAATCCAAGTCTATGCCCCAACCACTGATGCAGAAGAGGCTGAA
Organism: Gekko japonicus; assembly: GCF_001447785.1. Lineage (NCBI taxonomy): Eukaryota > Metazoa > Chordata > Lepidosauria > Squamata > Gekkonidae > Gekko > Gekko japonicus. Next base: position 1,616,666 of record NW_015168652.1, on the reverse strand, counting down.
GTGGACCGGTTCTATGAAGACCTACAACACCTCCTAGAACTAACACCAAAAAATGATGTCCTCATCATCATAGGGGACTGGAATGCTAAAGTAGGAAGTCAAAAGGTAACCGGAATAACAGACAAGTTTGGCCTTGGAAAGCAAAATGAAGCAGGGCAAAGGTTAACAGAGTTTTGTCAAGAGAACACACTGGTCATAGCGAACACCCTTTTCCAACAACCTAAGAGGCGACTCTACACATGGACATCACCAGATGGGCAACACCGAAATCAGATTGACTATATAATTTGCAGTCAAAGATGGAGAAGCTCTATCCAGTCAGTAAAAACAAGACCTGGAGCTGACTGTGGTTCAGATCATGAGCTACTCATTGCAAAATTCAGACTTAAACTGAAGAAAATTGGGAAAACCACGAGGCCATTCAGGTTTGACCTAGATCGCATCCCTGATGAATATACAGTAGAGGTGAAGAATAGATTCAAGGGTCTGGATTTGATAGATAGAGTGCCTGAAGAACTATGGACAGAGGTTCGTGACATCGTACAGGAGGCAGCAATCACCACCATCCCAAAGAAAAAGAAATGTAAGAAAGCAAAGTGGCTTTCTGATGAGGCTTTACAAATAGCAGAGGAAAGAAGGAAAGCGAAAGGCAAAGGCGAAAAGGAAAGATTTACCCAACTGAACGCAGATTTCCAGAGAACAGCAAGGAGAGATAAGGAGGCCTTCCTGAATGAACAGTGCAAAGTAATAGAAGAAAACAATAGAATGGGAAGGACTAGAGATCTCTTCAAGAAAATTGGAGAAATCAAGGGAGCGTTCCATGCAAAGCTGGCCATGATAAAGGACAAAAACGGTAGGGACCTAACAGAAGCAGAAGAGATTAGGAAAAGATGGCAAGAATACACAGAAGAACTATACAAGAAAGACCTCAATGTCCTTGACAAACACGACGGTATAATCACTGACCTTGAGCCAGACATCCTGGAATGTGAAGTTAAATGGGCCTTAGAAAGCATTACTAACAACAAAGCTAGTGGAGGTGATGGTATTCCAGCTGAGCTATTCAAAGTCTTAGAAGATGATGCTGTTAAAGTTCTGCACTCCATTTGCCAAGAGATCAAATTGCCAACATTGGCTGGATTATGGAGAAAGCAAGAGAGTACCAGAAAAATATCTACTTCTGCTTCATTGACTATGCTAAAGCTTTTGACTGTGTGGATCACAACAAACTATGGCAGGTCCTTAAAGAGATGGGAGTACCAGACCACCTCACATGTCTCTTGAGAAACCTGTATAAGGGCCAAGAAGCGACAGTTAGAACCGGATATGGAACAACTGATTGGTTCAGCATAGGAAAAGGAGTACGACAAGGATGTATACTGTCACCTTGCTTATTTAATATATATGCAGAGTACATCATGCGAAATGCTGGCCTGGATGAATCACAAGTGGGAATTAAGATTGCTGGGGAAAAGATCAACAACCTCAGATATGCAGACGATACCACTCTGATGGCAGAAAGTGAAGAGGACCTAAAGAGCCTCTTGCTGAGGGTAAAAGAGGAGAGCGCAAAAGTGGGCTTGAAGCTCAACATCAAAAAAACTAAGATCATGGCATCCGGCCCCATCACTCCTTGGCAAATAGAAGGGGAAGTTGTGGAAGTAGTGACAGACTTCACGTTCCTGGGATCCCAGATCACCGCACACTGTGACTGCAGCCATGAAATTAAAAGACGCCTGCTCCTTGGGAGGAAAGCGATGGTGAACCTAAACAGCATGATAAAAAGTAGAGACATTACCCTGCCAACAAAAGTCCGCATGGTCAAAGCAATGGTATTCCCAGTAGTCATGTATGGCTGAGAGAGTTGGACTATAAGGAAGGCCGAGCGCCGAATAATAGATTCTTTTGAACTATGGTGCTGGAGAAGACTCTTGAGAGTCCCTTGGAATGCAAGATCAAATCAGTCAATCCTAAAAGAAATCAACCCTGACTGTTCCCTGGAAGGCCAGATAATGAAACTGAAGCTCAAATACTTTGGCCACCAAATGAGAAGGGAGCACTCACTGGAGAAGACCCTGATGCTGGGAAAGATTGAAGGTCAAAGAAGACGAGGACGGCAAAGGATGAGATCGTTAGACAGTGTCATAGATGCAACGAACATGAAATTGAGCAAACTTCAGAGGACAGCGGAAGACAGGAGGGCCTGGCGACTTTGCGACTGAACAACAATAAACGTATTTTTAAGTCAAGGACCCTCTCTAAACAGCTAATAAGATTTAAAGCAACAAGTAAGCAACAGCTACGTGATTTTTTTTTTTAAAAAAAGATCAAGCTGACAACCATGCATGCAAAATGCAGCCCCCCAAATTGATCAGTTTGAACCCCTGAAGCAGCTTCATTGTAAAGTTTTAAACACAACAACAAAATAAATTTTGGGTCAGCAGCTGCTTCTAAGGCAGAATGCATTACACTACCTAATCCAGGCATCACCAGAATGTGTATGACTCTGGAATTGAAATTCTTGCGCACAGATGGTATCTCAGCCATGGCTGTCAAAGTACACCATGAGGCACTCCTGGACACAGATGTCATCTGGTTATCCAACAGCGCTGCCAGAACCAGAAATGCACCCAAACTACAAACCTAGCCAGATCTTCGGGGGAATGTCCTGTCTAATACCAGACCTATCCCCAATGAACAACACCTCTAGACTAACCTTCAGTTGGTTCACCTGTCTTGTAAGTATTGCAAACAGAACACCAGAAAATATGGATCTTTGGTTCAATCTATTGATGTTCTTATTACGCTCTTACTCTGGCCTGGAGCAAAGAAAGATACTGCAAGAGAGGTAGTGGATTCGTTTGGACAGTGTTTTTCCTTTTGCTTTGTTTTCTTCTGTTGTCTTTTGATCACCCAGAGATTGGGTTAGTGTGACCTATCTCTTTTTTTTTCTCCCCCAGATCTTCTCTCCTTCTGCTGGGCCACACAGGTTGTGCAAGCCTGAATTTGAATGCCCCTGAATAAACGACTCAAAAGTTACTTCTAGTTATTAGATGGGTGGAGTGGCTTTCCTAATGCCTTCCTAAGAGGTATCCACCTTATTGAGCTGGTGCAGGAAAAAAGAGCACCAGAATCAATTGACTTTTCTGCTTTATCCGAAGGCAATTCTGAAGTTATTGAACAAGGAATAGCTGGCATTTAGCTTTATGGTCAGGTTACTTTGAAAGGGGTGGAGATGGAACCCTTGAAAATGACCTGCTGCCACTGATGCTACCCATCACTCCCCTGCTCATCCCACTTCTTTGGGCTAAAGAAGGCAAAAAGAAGGAGTGAGGGATCAACTAGAAAATACGTGTGCCATGAGTTGGGCTGGAGGCCCCCCAGCCCAGCTCATGTCACATGTAAGATTGGGGCACTAATAATCCCAAGTGCTGCAGGGCTGCATTCGGCTAGCAGGTGTGACACAGGAGGACCGCACCATACCTGTGAGCTGAATCCACCTCTGCACTACCTGAGAATGTTAATTCCGCAATGACATGGGCAACACAAGACAGGTCAGGGGACCTTAGACCCAACTCATATCATATGTATCATCAGGGCCTCTGAGAGAGGGGACTGAGGGGATAAATTTCAGGAGGCCCAACAGCCAACACAATAGAGTTTAGCCCCTCCTGGAATGTGATCTCTCTCCCTCTCTCACACCCCCACCCCAGACACAGAATGAGAGTGAGAGAGGGCTGGATCAGTTTCCTTTGCCAGCCTCACATTCTGCACGCTGAGAAGGCAGCACATGCATCATGTGCTCCTTCTGCCTTGTACTATGGTTGCATGGCAGCAGCCAGTCCCTTATCTGTCGTCATCCTCTTTGCATGATCTGCTTTGCAAAAAGCCCCCTTTCTCTGTTCCCTGTTCCCTGTTCCCTGAGCTGCATAGAGAAGCTTCTCTACCACAAGAGCAGGATTGTCATCTGGTAAATAACAGTGGAAGAGGTGGGGGGGGAGGGGGGACTTCTCAATATCTCATGCCCCAGAGAAGAATTTGATGGAGGGGGCAGGGCTGTTAAGACTCTATAGAAATCAGCAAGGGAACTTTTTTTTAAAATGGTTTATTTATCATTTTCCATTATTTACATTACATCTTCGTCTTACATTATTTATCCTTGTGAGTCTTTTCTAATTACATTATCAATCCATATAAAAAACATTTTCCATCGGTTTTCAAATATCTCATTTTTTCCTTGTAATCTTAAAGTTAATCTGTCCATCTCCACTACTACCAACATTTTTTCAATTATATCTTTTTCTGAAGGTACTTTCTCTTCTTTCCATACTTTAGCTAGTAAAATTCTTGCTGCCGTAAAGAAGTATATAATTACATATTTCTCTGTACAATGATATATGTCTGGAATCATATTTAATAAAGCTATCTCTGGCTTAAAAGGTTCTTGCATTCCTATTATTTCCTTTAACATTCGATAAACTTTTTCCCAGTATCTTTGTACCCTATCACACCTCCACCACATATGCATGAATGTGCCAACGGTTTTTTTTGCATTTCCAACAATTCCTATTAGATGTTACATAGCATTTGGCTATCTTCTCTGGTGTCCAGTGCCACCTATAGAACATTTTGTATATGTTCTCTTTATAGGGTATTGCCCGCATTAACTTTATTGAACTCCATACTTTAGCCCATTGTTCTGGTTCTAACATATAGTTTAAATCTTTAGCCCACGTCACCATTGTTCCTTTCACCATTTCTCCCATCATACATTCTTCCATCAGTAACTTATATAATTTTTGGATAAGTTTATTGCTGGAGGACAGCCAAATCCTGTCCAGTTCGTTTTTTTGTTTATAAAATCCTTTTTTTTTTGTCTGTCTTATATATTGCAAGTAACTGGGTCTTCTCCCACCATGTGAGTTTTATATTTTGGTTATTCAATTGTTCATCTGATTTTAAATTGTTATTTTCGTCCAGCAAATCTTCATATCTAACTTTCCTTCTTTCCTCCATCAATGTTGACATCGTTACCACTTCCATTGGTGCCACCCATTTAGGTACTTTTATATAGTGTCTCAATTTAACTTCTTTCCAAATTTCCATTAATGCTCCCCTTAAGGTATGGTTTGTGAAGCTCTTGGGAAGTTTCCCTTCTTCGTACCAAACATATTTATGCCAACCTACAGCCAAATTATTTCCTTCGAGAGATAACAACCTAGAATCTTCCAGCGTTACCTAATCCCTTATCCACGTCAGTGCTGCGGCCTTATAATACAAATTCCAATTAGGTACTCCAAACCCCCCTGTTTCTTTTTTATCTTGCATATACTTCCTGTTAATTCTTGGTTTTTTATTCTCCCATATGAATTTACTACATGTCTTCTCAAAGTCTTTAAAGTATTTAAATTTCCTTAGGATTGGTATATTTTGTGCCAGAAATATAAATCTCGGTAATACATTCATTTTGATGACCGCGATTCTCCCCATCAATGATATTTTTAGATCTTTCCATCTTTCTAAATCTTGTTTGACTTCCCTTAATAGTTTATTGTAGTTGTCTTCTATCAGGGTACTATTCCGGCTTGACATTATGATCCCTAAGTATTTGATCTTTTTAGTTATTTCCATTCCTGATAACTCTTGAATTTTATCTTTTTGTGTTTTTACACAATTTTTTGTCAGTATCTTTGTTTTTTTTAAGTTAATTTTAAGTCCCGCTACCTGTCCATAGTCCTGTATTACCTGAGTCAATTTTGTTATTGAGGACATTGGGTTTTCTAATATAAACACCAAATCATCTGCGTATGCTTGCAATTTAAATTCTTCTCCTTTTACCTTAAGTCCTTTAATTTGTTCATTATTTCTTACTTGATCTGTTAACGTCTCTAAAGCAAAGATAAATAGTAATGGGGACAGAGGGCAACCCTGTCTGGTTCCTTTTTGAATTTCGATGTCTTGCGTCATATCATCATTTACTTGTACTTTTGCAGTTTGTTTGTTGTAAATAGCCTTGATCATTGTTAGAAAGTTTGTACCACAGTTCCATGTTTCTAATTTCCGGATCATAAATTCCCAATTCACGTTGTCGAAGGCTTTTTCAGCATCTAAGAATATTAATGCCATTTCTTTATCTGAGTTTATTTCGTAGTACTCCAGTACGTTTATGATTGTCCTAATATTATTCTTTAGATGGCTTCTCGGTAGAAATCCTGCTTGGTCTTTGTGTATTACTTGTGTTAGTACTTTCTTCATTCTTGCTGCTAATATAGATGCAAAGATCTTATAGTCTGTATTCGGTAGGGATATTGGTCTATAATTTTTGATTTCTGTCCCATCTGTATCTGATTTATGTATTAGGGTTATTATTGCTTGTTTCCAAGTTTCTGGTATTCTACCTGAAATAATTATGTTTTGTAGCAAATCTTTCAGTATAAGTATAACCTGTTCTTCGTATCTCTGGTATATTTCTACCGGAATCCCGTCCGGTCCCGGCGATTTGCTTTTCTTCTGTTTTTTAATTGCCTCTGTGATTTCACACACAGTAATGGGCTCATTTAATATCTTTATTTGATCTTCATTAAATCCCCTTTTGTTTGTCTCCTTAATGTATTGCCATACTAACTCGGTGTTTTGTTTGTCTTGTTGGTAGAGTGTCCTGTAGAATTTTTCTATTCTCTTTTTTATTTCTTCTATCTTGTATATTTCTTCTCCATCTTTATTTTTGAGAGTTTTTAATCATCTTTCTTTCTTCCTGCTTCTTGATTTTGTATGCCAACCATCTTGTTGGCTTGTTAGCATTCTCAAAATAGTATTGTTTGGCGTATTCTATACTCTTAGCCAATTCTTGGGTTAGTATTAAATTCATTTGGTGATGTAATAATTTCAGTTTAGTTTGACTTTTCCCTTTGCCTGTCGGCATATTTTTGAGTTTTCCTTCCTCTTTCTGTATTTGGGTTTGGATTTTCTCATAGTCTTTCCTTCTTTGTTTCCTTCTCCAGGCCTCTTGATTCATAAAACATCCTCTTAGATATGCTTTAAATGTCTCCCAGACTTTTAAATGCGTCCCAAACGACTTCTATTGGTGTTTCTGGCTGTATATTTTGTTTAAAGAAATTTGTAATTTCCTCTTTGATTTTCTTATCAAATTCTTTATCTTTTGTTAAGTTTTTATTCACTCTCCATCTTGTCCTTCGTTGTCTATCTTTTAACGTTACCATTATGGGACTGTGATCAGCGAAAGTGTTGGGTAGGATTTCCACATCGGCTATATCAGGGACCGAGGTAACTGACAGCCACGCCATATCAATCCTGGACCATGAACCATGTCTTGCTGAGTAGAATGTATAATCCTTTTTCTCTATATTGCGTACTCGCCAAGCATCTACGAGGGTATGTTCTTCAATTATATCAAAGAACTCCCGTGGTAGTCTATTTCCTGATTTCTTCTGCGTCGCTTGTGTCTTTCTATCTTTGCTGCCATCTGTTACGGCATTAAAATCTCCAATTATACATATTTCTGATGTATTATATTCTATTAGTACATTTCTTAATTTCTTGAAAAAGGGTTATTGTTTTTTCGTTTGGTGCGTAGATGTTTACTGTTAATATCCTTTTCTGCTGTCTTGTAATCTTTATTACCAATATCCTTCCATCTTCTGCTGCGTAGACCATTTCTGGGTTTAAATACTCTGGTTTCTCTTCAGATCGCATAAATCTTTCGCCTTTTAGCAAGGGAACTTTTTGACAAAACAGAGCAAACACGAACTACTGGCTTGTTCCTGCTGTTCAAGTTGCTGTCAGAAGCACAGGAGCAGGAGCTAGTAATAAGAAAAAAGCCAGCAACTCCTAGATCTGGGTAAGGCTAATTGCAGGGGTTTGTGGGGGGCATTTGGTGCTGGTGAATGGAAAGGGATGCATGCAGGATGGATTTGGGGGTGGGGAAAACAGAGAGAAGTGAGGGAGGGGATTTAAGGCTGCAATCCCCCTGTGCATATGTACATGTAAGTAGGCCATTCAGTCACACTTTGAGTAAACAAGGACAGGATCCAACTAACTAGAGCAAGGCCTAAGAATAGGGAATTTACTTGGTTTTTAAAAACTCAGAAATCTTACTCTCTGGCTTGGAGAGGAGGATGGGTGGTCTCTCTCCGTTCCCTCCTGCTTCCCTTTTCTTTCTGTTTAAGGAGCAGCAGCAGAAGGGGAAGGGAGGGGAGGGAGACGACAACTGGAGCCAGTTGGATTTTGGTATCCAGAGTCTAGAGTTGCTTTCTAAAGTTAGTGCAGATGTGGGACTCCGATCATCTGCCAGGACTCATTTTTTGTCTCAGAAAAGAAATATTTTGGGGGAAGAAGAAAGTACTTGTTAAGAAACACACCTATAGGTGCCATGGTTCCCATGAGTGCCAGTGGCAAAAAACAGTATCCCTGTTAGCTCTGATAATCTTCACCAAATCTCTTGAGAGCCAGTTTGGTGTAGTGGTTAAGTGCGCAGACTCTAATCTGGGAGAACCGGGTTTGATTCCCCACTCCTCCACTTGCACCTGCTGATGTGACCTTGGGTCAGTCACAAGCTCTGGCACAGCTGTCCTTGAAAAAGAGCAGTTTGTGTCAGAGTTCTCTCAGCCCCACCCACCTCACAGGGTGTCTGTTGTGGGGAGGGGAAGGGAAAGGAGTTTGTAAGCCGCTCTGAGACTCCAAATGAAGGGCGGGGTATAAATCCAATCTCTTCTTCTTCTTCTCTTCTTCTTCTTCTTCTCCCTTCTTTTTCAAAGCAAGTCAGTGAGGGAAAGTGAGAGCTCACAGAATACTATCAGCTAGATTTTGTCTCTACTCGTTGCCATGTGCTAGGTGGTTGTCATTTGAAAGTGGGTTTTTGGAACCATACCTTATCGCAGTGTGCACTGTGTAAATAAGTTAAGTAAAATCTGTTCTGTAATCATCATTTCCAAATTTCCCTTAATGTTTCTTACTTAATGAACAATTATTATTCTATTAATGGATGGTAGCTGCAAGCTGATCATATTTGGTTTTGATCAGGGTTACATTTGAGAGGGAGGATGGAATTTTTGTCCAGGGGCGGCTCTCAGCAGTCCTGTGTATCATCTAGTTCAGGTATGTCCAACAGGTAGATCGCGATCTACCAGTAGATTGTGGAGGGGTCAGAGGTAGATCACCAGCCCAGTTAAAGAAAATCATAACTCAATAAAAAATAAAAAATGTTCGCAGTTCTTTCTGGATCTTCGTCTCCCTGTTTTGTTTTTGCTTATTTTGCTTACCAGTAAATGACAGAAGGCGCATTATAAATGGGGGGAGGCGGTGGAACCCAAGTTTAGTGGGTTAAAATCTAATTTTAAACTTTATTTTCATGGTGGTAGATCACCGGCACTTTTGTCTGGAAAAAATAGATCACTACCTGTTCGAAGTTGGACATGCCGGATCTAGTTGAGTCCTGAGAGACTGAACCTCAGCAGCAATAATGGGATCCCTCTCTCCTGCCTTGGAATGAGGCAACTGGGAGCAGGGAGGAGCACTGACAGCTGCAAAGGGCCTAGTCGAGCCCAGGCACTATCACTTGACAACTTTGCACTGGAGAAAATATGTAATACTGGTTCTGACTAAATTGATGCAAATCGTTGTACTTGTTCAGCTGCCAATACACTCTAATATTCCTTTTCAGCTTGACTACCACCATCAGTTTACTGTTCTTTCCCTTAACTCTTCCTTTCCCTCTTGCTGAGCTTAAAAATACAAGTACAAATATATATTTAGGGCACATTCTCTGTAAATATAGCACAGGGGACACAAGCACCAGTTATAGGTTAATCTGGATGACCTTATTAGGCCTTTTCTCTCTTTCTAATTTCTCAAATTCTATGCATATAAAGTGGCTTTGCTGCTCAGCTACTTCTCTTTGCTAATCTGGTTTATGAAATACTGTGAAGAGCTCTGGTAGCTAGAACCTCTCTCTCTTTATCATCTTTCATCTCTTTTAGGATTATTTTCTTCATAAAATGATGAACAGCTTTGAGTAAATCCTGATTCCGAGCCTCCATGTCCTCTTTGAAATGTATTACTTCAAAAATTAAATGGCTCAGAGTTGGTGCTTTGTGGGGGGAAGGGGGCAGGATGGTGTGCCAGCTGCACATAAGTCATAGCAACAGGGGCATCAAATAAGAAGCTGGACTTTCCAGCTTACAAGGTTCATACCATCTTGACACCATTTACCATTTAAATAGCAAATGTAGCTGTAAGCAAGTCTATAAATTGCCTAGGCAGCTTACTTCAAGTCTTCTTCATCTCATACAAGAACATCACTTTAATTTTCTCACGGCACTATATTTCTCCTCTGCTGTCCTTTCACAGAACCATAAGCACTGAAGGAAGCTGTGAAGAAAACTCAGAGCCAAGCAAGAAAAGATTTTTACCAATCTCCCAGAAGTGTAACATCCCAGGAGTGAAACGTCAAAAAGGGGGCTGTTTATAAAAGGAATTAGGGTCATTGTTTATGTCCGTGAAATTTTAGGTTGTTTTCATTGCCTTGCTCATAGTATATTATACTGTTTCACTGTTTCTCTAATTTTGCAATCCAGTTTTTGACACTATTATATGTTTCTTACTGCTTTATTATATGTATTATCATGTTTTTGGTGCGCTGGTCTCTAGCTTGGTAATGCAGTTTTATTACACTTTTTGTATATGTATTATACTGTTCTTAATGCATTGTTTCTATTTTACCTGGCTGCCCATTTGTTTCCACACACAATTCAAAGCACTGCTTCTTACCTTTAAAGCCAGGGTACTTGAAGGACCGCCTCTTCCCATATTGTCCAGCCTACCACCGAAGAACTACCTCACAAGCCCTGCTCTCTGTGCCCCCACAGAGGAGATGGGAGGCAACCAAAGATAGGGCTTTTCATTAGTGGCACCTAGCTTATGGAATGCCCTTCCCTTGAGGCTCACCTGGCAACTATCTTGTTTTTCTTTTAGGTGACAGGCCAAAAGTTTCTGTTCATCCAGGCTTTTAATTAAAAGATTGATTTTTTAAAACACTATTTTAGTCTAGGAACAGCAGTAGTCTATTTTATGGTTTATATTTTTATGCTGGGCTGGTTTTAATGCTGGATTTCAGTGAATAAATTTAAAGTTTTGTTTATTATTTTTATTTTGTAAACCACCATAAACAGGTTCCTGGAGAGGTGGCATAAAAATGTACTAAATAAATACATAAATTTGTGTAATCTGCCTTGAGCTTCAGTGAAAAAGATGGAATATAAATTAAACAAGTAAATAAATAAAAGGACACTTATCACTGCCTGGAGGGTGAGTGAGCAAGTGGCTTAAGTGCCCTTGATGCCTACCCTGGCACAGGAGACAAGAGGCAGTGAATAGAGCTGCTCCTCTGGCAAAGTATTTCTTGCTAGCTAAGGGGAGGGAGGGAGTGTGCACATGGAGGAAGAAATGTCTGGTACTGCTGCTCTTGGCTGCTGAAGTCGGCCCATTCAAGACGAAGAGGAAGCAAACTCTGGCTGATGCTATTGTAACTACAGCCATGTTTTAATCAGCGATTTGACTCCGTTGTTTACTACTTTTAGGTATAGGTTGGTCTAGACAATGTTCTGCCTAAATAGTTTTTTTAGAAACAAGTTGGCAGGATATAAATATGAATTCTTAAAAAAAACCAAAACCCTATATCTATACATATCCAAACCCAGCTCACAGCTACAATGCTCATTGTTTCTCCCCTGTGTGAATGGAAATTGATTCTACTGTAAGCCATTTTAGGAGAGACCTGTCTATTTTGATTCTTTGTACACCACTTAGTAAAATTCTAAATGCAAAATATTGCATTCAATAACTGCAACAGCTTCATCATCAATGACAATAATAAAGCTGGTTCCTGAAGAACTACATGCTTGCAAAAAGGGATTATTACATCAAAGCACATTTTGATAATGAAAAAGAAACACACTGAGAAAACATACTGAAACTGACCATTGTGTTACTCAACTGCAGACACCGCTGAACAACTCTATCCACCTCCAAAGTCCCTGATAAAACTGGAGCACCACTACAGATGAATATATCATAGAATTTTATTGGTAGTCAATGCCTAAATATTGTATCAGATACACTTACATTCCCTTATAATTTACATTGAAAAAGATCTTCAGTTAACCCAGCCAGCCCCTAGGTATGGATTTAATTTGTTGTATAACTTATTATTAATTTATTCATATTATCTGCATTGGGCACCAAGAACTCACAGCAAGAGGGGAAATTCTATTCCCTGCCCCACTCTGCCAGCAGGCTTCATTTTATTCCCTCTCCTTCTGTCTTCCCACTACAGCTTGCTTTGTTCCCCACCACCACCACCACCATGATGTTGGGTGCCATTTTGTGTTGTTACAGCAAACCCCCCCCCCAGATGTCTGCATATGAACAGAATTTGCTCTTTAATTTGGGGGGAGACCTCAGAACAAAATTGTATTTGTATATTTATATTTAAAATTTAACACACTAGATTGTTATGCAAACCTGGGTTTTTCCTCAGGTTTTCAGAACTTTTTTTTGCATTTTTTTAAATTTCTCCTCATATAGTTCAAATACAAAATACAAATAAAATAAAATTTTCATAACTTTCAAATTAATACATCCAATATGGAACTACAATTTGCGCTCACTTATTTTTTGAATTAAGGGTTTCAATGAGATTACTGGGTCCTGTATGTAAAAAATAGCATCATCGGCAAAGAGACTCATCTTACATAAATAAGAGTGAATAGCTATGCCTATAATTGAAGGATCATCACGTATAGTGTGTGCCAAGGGTTCCAAAGATATAGCAAATAATATAGGGGAAAGGGGGCATCCCTGGCAAGTGCCGCTCTGTAAATGCAAATCTGGTGAGCAATGTTGATTAACAGAAAATTGAGCTTTAGGTTTCTTATAGATCGCTTGTATTGCTTGAAGGAACTTTGGGCCGAAATGCATGTGATGTAATAATTCCATAAGATATCTAGGCTCCACCCTATCAAACGCTTTCTCTGCGTTGACTGACAGTATTAGAGAATTAACCTTGTTGATTTGACAGTGTTCTATAATATTTAAAGTTTTTCTAATATTGTCAGTTATGTTGGGTCCTGGCATGAAGCCGGCTTGATCTTTATGTATGTATTTCATGATAATTTTGTACAGTCTAGACGCAAGAATGGAAGAGAAAATGTTAAAATCTGAATTCAAGATGGATATAGGACGATAGGAAGCAGGTAGTAATGGGTCTTTACCAGGCTTTGGAATAATAACCACCCTCGCTTCCACCCATGGAGCAGGCATGGAGCCTGTATGTAAAACATGATTTATGGTTTTTAAAAGGTGCTCACCTAGCTCTGATTTAAATATTTTATAAAATTCGACCAGGTACCCATCTCTACCTGGGGCTTTGTTGTTTTTCATAGCTGAAATAATTTCAATGAGTTTCTTTGAGGTAACAGGTTGTTCGAAGAAGTCCCCATGGTCATGTGTTAATTTGTTATTGTATTGGATGGAGTTTAAATATTCGTAAATATCTGATTTTGCAGGATTACTTGATGTATATAACTTAGAATAGAATTCTGCAAATACTGCAGCTATGTTTTTAGGTGGTGTTTGGATATTATTCTTTTCATCCCGGATTGCATAAATCATTGAAGATGTTTTTTGTGCTACCCTATGCTTTAAAATATTAATAGATTTTGGTGTTTTGGTAATATATTTTTGCTTCAAGAATAGAAGTTGTTTTTGGATATGTGAGGTTTCCATAAGTTCCAGTTTTTTTCTTTCTTGCTGGAGTTGTTTAAGCGTTTTTTTACCTCCATATCTCATATGTCTTAATTCTAAAGTTTTAATTTTAGATTTCAAGTCACTCAAAACTTTTTGTCTGTTTTTCTTGTAGGAGGAAGTCAAAGATATTAAATGACCCCTCATGAAGGCCTTGAAGGCCTCCCAAATAGATGTTTGTGAAGCTGAACAGTCAGCATTGTATTTGAAATATTCTGAGTTCTTATCTCTGATTTTTTCACACATGACCTCATTTTGCAATAAAAGACTATTCAAAGTCCAGACAAACCCTCTGTCGTCATTTTGTTGTTTAACTAACCTACATGAAACTCAAGAATGGTCTGAGAGGATACATGGACCAATTTCTGATGTATCTGTTTTGGAAATAAAAGCCTTAGAGACCAAAATGTAGACAATACGGGTATATACCTGATGTCTCGGGGAATAATAGGCATATTGCCGATTACCTGGGTTTTTTACTCTCCAGACATCCGCTAGGTCAAAAAAATTAAAGACATTGTCAAGTTCAGTTATTTTCCAATGCTTCTCTTTATGAAGCAGGGTTTTAAGAGTCTTGCCAATATTTGGGTTAACAGTGCAATTTAAGTCAGCACATATAATTATTTCTCCTTGCTTGAATTCCATAAGCTTTTTCAGTGTTACTTTTAAAAAAGATATTTGATCAACATTAGGAGCATAGATTGACACAATGGTAATTGGATCTCCTTGTATATCTCCCTGTATAAATATATATCACCCCTTAGAATCTGTACAGGATTAGCCCACCCAGGCCAGTCCAGGGATGAGAGGGAATCCTGTACTTTTCAGTACATTAAACAACAAACCACGAGATGATCTATACCCTCTCTGGTTTCAGAACAATTTGCCACCAGAATCTCTCTTCAATAGTCCCTGCTTTTCCTAAGGGAGAGATTCGGCCCTTAGTTGGCATCTGGGACAGAACACATTAGCAACTCAATTCAGAGATGCACACTTTTATTCTTACCAAGGTAGCATATGTGGTCAGGGTTAGGCACAAGACTTAGACTTGGGATTCAGTTACAACACCAGAGACAATTAGAAATAAGAAGGATCTTTATTCAGTACAGAGCTTAGCATAGACTACCAGAGATTACAAAAATAACAAAGGCTAGGGCTGTTTGCCTTAACTAAACATTAAAGATTCATAGTTACCCAGTCAGGAGTATTCATCAGTCCAAGATAGTCCAAGTACCAAGGAATTTTGAGGAGAAATCCCATCCTTGCACAACCATGTGCTCCAGTTCAAAAAGCAACTCTTTGTCTCCCAAGAGACAGCATTTCAGGTGCAATAAAACAGGGAGAAAGAGTCTCAGAGCTAAGAGAACAAGAGACTCGATAACAAGAAGAGGAGACTCACTCCCATAGGGATCAAACAATTATACCCCAAGCTAATCATGATTAGCCGTGGCCATGCGGCCAATCACGAGTGGACAGGGAGTGTGCCCAATTATTGGTTTTCATAGCTGCGTGTGGGGATAGGCTATAAGTTTGGGACCCCGCCTGCAGTCATCTGACCCCAAACTCCAGCTACTTCATGGTCTACGTGACTAGTCGCATGTGGGCCAGAAAGTGGAGCCATGAGGTCTGGCTTTTGGCATGAAAGTGTGAAAGAATGTGGGTTTATGGCATGGCTATTGAGGCCATGTGGCCTCACCATTTGGTTTGCAACAGGAAATAAGACAACAGGAAATAAGGCATGTTATCAAAAGACATCACAGGAGAAGGCATGTGAATATAGAAGCAATATTTCTATACAGGATTGACTTCTGTTTTCTTACATTGAAAAGGGACATTTTTAAGAAATCAAAACAGCAGTTCCCCTAGCCTTAGAAGAGCCAGGGGCTTGAAACTGCTGGTGGAACCATTTTGTCTTTAAAATTGGTTTATCTGAATTTTTGATATGGGTCTCTTGAAGACAGAGAATATTAACTTTTTCCTTAGCCCATAGATTTGAGGCTTTCTTTAGTTTTATTTTGTTGTTTAGGCCTTGAGCATTCCAAGTAGAGATTTTAATTTGTTGCATCAATAAGTCTAATTAAAGCACAAAACTTCAGTTTCCAAGCACTACTAACACTACGCTACCCAAAAACAATACTAAACTTTAACCATGCTTAATTCAAAAACAAATAGTAATTTAACTTTAACTGTTGCCAAAATCTTGTTTCCTTAAAAGTAATAATAGAAAATGCAAAACATCTAAACCCCCTCAAAAGGGTTTGTATCTAGGAGGTTGACCTATTGCAGGCCAATTCAAAGGAGTGTACAATCTTGTCACTACAGCTAGATACACATTGCAAAAAATAAAAATCTAGGTGGGGTTGTATCTTGTGTTTTAGATTGTTATGAAGTTCCACCTTCCCCTTCTCCCCAGTTGTCAAAAGTTATAGCAGACTCAACACCTTATAGAATACATTTTATAAGTGTGTGTGTGTGTATATATATATAGCAATAAGAAAAACATCTATGAAACTACATTTGAAATCTAAACATCCTGATTTCAATAAAAGTTCAAGGTTCAATAAGAATGAGAGTATTCAGTAACTAATACTTAGTCTAAACATTCAAAACAGCTTGTACTGTAACATTATTATTGGTTTATACTTCGTATTGTAAGGCAAAAGAAAACAATGGTTTACAACTGCAAAGGAGCAGTAAAAGCTTTTAAAGCCATAAAAGTAGCACTCATCTGAGTGTTCGATTGTAAACGTTCGATTTTCCATCAGGTTATCTTCGGCCCTGTCCACACGAGAGGTTTTGGGCCGGGAGAGGGACGGATCGGGGCTGCAGCAAACGGGCACGATCCCACAGCAACATCTGGGAATCGTGCTGTGCCCGTTCCCAGCCCGTTCCCAATCCGCCCCTCCCGGCCAAACCCTGCAGGAAAAAAGAACCACCTACCTAGGTGGTTCTTTCTGAAAGGCTGCATCACTGCCGGCCGTGGGATCGCCGGTGCATCTTTCTGCCGGCGGATCCTCGGCCCCCGGTCGTATCGCGCATGCTCGAGCATGCGCAGTTCGGCAGCCTCCCCCTCCCAATCGTCTCTTCTTCCCCGGCATCTGATCGTGCCGGGGAGCAATGGCGCCACGGCTCAGGGGATTGTGGGATCCCACCGCAGCGTCTCTTTTTTGGTGCGGCTTTTAAAAGCCACACTTTGGCCAGTGTTTTCCCTGCCATGTGGCAGGGACCTTCTTCTCTTTTAGAGAGCTTTATTCCCATGTCGAAAAGCAGCGCTTTACCAGATACTCTGTCTGAAGCTTGATACTGTAGACCATTCTTAAAGACATTGATGTCAGATGTTGGAGACCATCTAAAACAAATTTTTACCTCACTTAGTTTAACTGTGACTTTCCTGAGTCTATGTAGTTTTTCCAGGACTTCCGGAGCTAGATCCAACAGAACAATATTTTTTTGTTCCTTAAAAGTCAAAGTTCCTTTTTGTCTTGCAGCCTTTAGGATCTTGTCTCGAGCGTTGGTAAACAAATTGAACCAGGATATCTCGAGGTCTGTCTTTGCGGGCCATTGCCAGAGGGCCTAAGCGTTGTGCTCGCACAAGTGCTGGTGCGATTCCGTCTTCGAGTTCAAGCATTTGAGCAAGCCATCCCGACATAAATACAGCCAGTTCCATGGTTTCGTCTGCCCCCTCCTCAAATCTGTGAAATTTTAAGTTGTATTATCGCCATTTATTCTTAAGTACCACAATTCTAGTAAGCATAGCATGATCTGATGATTGTAAGGTTCTTACTTCATCCTGGAGGGTCAGTGCCATTTCTGCCACGTTTTCAGCTACCTTAGCTGCCTCCTTGATTTCTTTAGCCATATCTTGCATAGAGTTTTGGATTGGTTGCAAAAGCTTCATTACTAGAATTGACATCGAGCTAAGTATGTCTTGCTTTAACTTGGTTAGGTCCCAACGGGTTATAGGTTCGTTATTTTTATCTGGATTAGAGTCCGCCACCATTTTAGGTGTTACAGGCGAGGCCGGAGCCGAGGGCATAGAGGGGGTTATCAGAGAAAAGAAGGTACGTACCAATGTCTTGTCTGTTCGATTTTTGTCTATGATAGTTCCAGAAGATTTTCTAGCTTTTTTTCCCGGCATGAAGGCGTTGAGTACTGATTTCAAGTAGAAATATGGGAGAAGGGGTTGGGAGCACAGAAACTAAGCATCCGCCATGCGCCACCGGTTCCGCCCCAGGTTTTCAGAACCTTTAATTGTAGCCAGAGCAGACTATTGTAGATTATTTTATCTGCATGGTAGCTAGCCATTGGTATCTAGATATAGATATTGAAAACGGGCTGTGTTCCCCACTGCAAGGGTTCCTCAGTTTCATTCCTCACCTCTTTCAACAGCTCATTGCCCCTGCCAACTGAGAAATCTTAAAATTGTAGATACAACTATAGGGTAACATATGCAGATATCCTTCCATAAAAAGCCAAGCTAAATTTCTACATTTAAAAAAAATAGCTTTCATACTAACATCCATCTATGTACTCATTTTGGTAAAGTTGAATATAGAGAAATCACACATCTATATACTAATACCGAAGTCGCCCTCTGGTGTGCGGATAGCTAAATCCGCGCACCGGGGGCACCCGGGGGGAGGGAGAGTTTTGGGCATACGTGGGGCGGTCCCCACGTCTGCACAAAAATCAGAAACCCTGAAAAAAAAATCGGGGGGATGTTTAAATCCCCCCGAAACTGGCAGAGCGTCCCCTGCGCATGCGCATGCGCAGGGAACACTCTGCGAAGTCCGACGCCGCTTGGGGGGGCGGGGAAAGAACAGCGAGGGGGGAAGGGGAAAAATGGCCCTCGCTTCGGAGCGGGGGCGGGAGGGGGAAAAGAGCAGCTTCGGAGCCGCTGGCAGCTGGGAGCCGCACAGGGCTCACTGCCATTGCTGCTCGAGACTTGGGGGGAGAAGGCGGGAGAAGGCTTGGTGGGCGGGCTGGCCGGCCGCTCAGACCTCGCTGCTGCGGGGGGGGGAACTTGGCAGGCCCAACAGCTGGAAGCCGTGCGGGTCTCGCCATTGGTGCCAGGGGGTGGGGGGGAAGGCTTGGTGGTTCCGGCGGGAGCCACATGGGCCTCACCATTGATGCTGGGGGAAGAGGGGGAGGCTTTCCTGTGGCTGCTTCCTCCTCCTCCTCCTCCGCATGGAGCTCCCCCCCCCACGAGTATCGCGGGTCCTCCTTCTTGTTATATTTCTAATTTCAGTCTTTGTAAAGCATTTAAAAATCACATGAAATAATTATTGCAGTCAATCGGACAGTAGAAACTACAGTAAAAGCTTTGTTATCCAGCACCCAGTTAACGGGTATGCCAAGCTGCAGCCTGCTGTGAAACAAGAGTAGAGAGTTGAGTAGCAGACTCCAGGTCCTGGCACTGCTGCTGAGTTTTATTAGAATCATTTTACTAGTAGCTTCTCTTGTATGACGTGTTTACCTAATTAGGATTGCTAGAAAAGTTAAGGTCAAAGCACAGAAGGCATGAAATGAACAGCAACAACAACAACAACAATCTTTTATTGAGGCACTGTTCTGTCTGCACCCACTTTCAGAGACCAGGCAGGTGGTGATGAGAAACAGTCCTTTCTCTGGAATAGCACCTCAACTCTGGAATTCCCTCCCCACAAAAAAACAGATCCGATGCCTGACAAGAGGCTTGAAAATCTTTAGAAAATTCCAAAGAACAATCTATGCAAGGCAGGTGATGTCATATAGAGTTACCTAGCAATCCCAAATGGTGGATGAGAGATCACAAGGTACTATTATGAGATCTCAGCAATCATTTTGTGTTGCCTAGGAAACCCCCAATGCCAACTATGGAAAAATAACTCAAGGCAACTGGGAGGGAAGACTATGCGGGCAGGTAGGGAGAGAGGAAGGCAACAATGTTAGTCATATGGACAAAGGGCAAAATCAGGAAGGGTGGCAGGCAGGAGAGGAAGAACCAGGCAGATCTGTGTACAAATTTTATAAAGGACAGCAGCTGGTAAGCTCCAAGTTGGCATGTCCTCACTCTAAGGCCCCATCAGTTGAATGGGTGCAGAGGAAAACCCACATGGGCAGACTGGAAAGTCAGCAATGCAGCACTGGGAAGACGCCCCTGTGCTGCCTGGAGGGGAGCCAAACCCCTTCCTGGGCCTGTTCCTGCCACCAATGCTGTGAACCCAGGCCCCAGGGTAAAAATGTAGAGTGGCTGGGTGTTGCAAGTTCCCCCCTGCCCCTGAGGGGACCGGGAAGACAAATCAAGCTAACCCCCAGGCACAAGGCCACATGCACAGCAGACCCAGGCTAAGCAAAGCATGATAGGCCAGAGATGCCTGTGTGGCAGCAGCTGCCTCTGGCCAAGGCTGCCAGGTGATCCATGGTGGGGCAATGCTGGGGGTTCAAGCCGGAGATCACCGGCAAGCCATGTCACCCCCATGCAGCGGAGGCTGTCCCAGGCCAAAGGCCACTGGATTGTCTGGGCACCATGTGCACAAGGGCGCGCATGTTGCAGAGACCCCAGGCCACCCGGTGACCAGTAGAGCCGGAGATCGCCAGCACCAACCTCCCACAAGGCAGTAGCCACCTATGGCTGAAGGCCACTGTGTGTTCCATGAGGGAGGGTGGCCCCAGCAGAGGAGCATCTGCATCCCCCCCCACACACACACACATGCAAACACCAATCCCCACAGACATCCAGGACATCATCCATGGAGCTTCAGGCTGAGCAGAGAGGCAAGTGACCTTGACTTGGATCCCTGGGCTGGCATGAATGCAGCTGTGGTGGCTCCCAGCTTACCAGTGAGTCTGCAACTGAAGCAAAGGGGTTCTGTTTGACTGCTGCAGACGAGGTTGTTCTGTCATGCTGAAGTTGTTCTATCATGCCCACTCCCTCCCTCCCACAGGCTCCCATTCCCTCCATCACACTAGTTGCTTGCAGGATGGATAAGAACCTTGGATGGACTGGTTCTGGCCCCCAAGCCTTATGTTTGAGACCCCTGCTTTAGAGTCCTTACAGGCTACCCACTTTTATTCTACCTTTTTCGTGCAGCCCTACTCCTCATCCTTTTATTATTTCATCAGGCGAAACATACATCATTGATATGGTATGGCCTTCCTTTCACCTGTTAAAGGATATAGCGTATTTTGGCTGTTGTCACATTTAAGATGAAAAACAACACAGTGAAGACAATTAAAACTAATGTATATTGTGTACAAAAATAACTATAAAAATGAAGCAGAAACTAGAAACTAACCACATGGCAGGATTCAGTCCTTGCTGCTGGTAAGAATCAAAGTCATCCCGTAGAATAATACTGTCACTGTGCATTTCGGCTGAAAAGGAAACAAGGAAAAGAATTCCTATCATATGCAGACACAACAGCCTCTCTCTCCCCTTCCTCACTGCCATTCTTATACCCCCAAAATGTGATTGAAAAACACCTCAACTCTCTTCCATTTATTTAAATTTCATAAAGTCAATTTCTCCGAGTACTCATTTTTCCACCTCTGCTTCTTCTCAACATTTGGAGAACTAATAGGTATGTATAATCAGGAATTTGTTAATCAGGACATGACCCAAAATAAAGGCAAAAATTAAAATGGGAAGGGGAGAAAACATGGTTGCACTTACCTGTCATTGTAGCTCATGGAGTGCTCACCTGTACAGTCACAAATGCATGGTGAGCTGCTGCTATTAGAAGGTAAGGGATTTTGTCTTTCTCCCTTTGCCTTCCTAGCTGCTGTGTGGGAACCTGAGAGTGAGTTGGGATCTTGTAGCCTGATGGAGAGTGATTCTGTTTAAGTCCGTTTGGGGCTGTTTGTGTTTTGGGGGTTGTTGGAGGCTGAGTGAGTTGCTGTGGAGTGCTGTTGATTGCAGGCCCCACCCCCTCCTTTGCTGGGCTCTGCTGTGCTGGGCAGGAAGGGGCCTTTTGAGACAAAAGTCTGCTCCTCACCAGAGGTGCGAGCTGGAGTGGCTCTTAGCCTGTGGGTCTTGCTTGGAGGCTTTGTAAGAACCTGAGTAAAGGGCTGCTACTGAGTTGTGGAGAGAGAACCGCTGGCAAGGTAGCCATTTGGTCAGTCTCAAAGTTTTCAGGGTACATCACCACAACAAGAGTTTATGTTGGGAGCCGGGCTACTGTGTGGCTTGAGTGGCCGGGCTTCTCTGGGTCTCACCAGCCTTTGGAGTCTTTTTAGGGGACTTTCTTGACATTTCTGGACTCCTTCAGATTTGACAAGGGTCCACCAGATCCTCAGATTGGAAGCAGAAGACTTAAACTGAGCCCCCCGTCTGTGGCAACAGCGGGTGCAGGTTTCAGTTCGTCTTGAGCAGAAGCTCTGAAGGACCAGCTGTGGGAGTCCACGGCTGGAAAGCTACAACAACCCCAAACAAGAGCCTTCACACCTCGCCAGAATCATCTTGGCAAAGACTCTGTGAGTATTCTCTTCTTCTTTTTACAATCATCAGACTCATTAAAGGACACTGGATTGCCCCCATAAATCTTTCCCAGAGGCAAAACTTTTATGACAGGCAGCTCGGCAGAGTTTTGGGAAATTTGTGCATTAAAGCAAAGGGGCTAAATAAATCATTGAAATCTTCTATCTGCTATTTGGAAAACATCTTTACAGAGACTTATTCTATGCTTAACGAGTGTTTGCTGGAGTTATGGAAAGGAAAACAGACTGGGATTTCCGGTTATGGCGCGATGACGGGCGGGTGGGAGCTCGATGGGCTCCAAGCCACCCGACCCGTTATTGCTTTTTTCAGGCCCCCCAGGAATGGGGAGAGTCCGACCCGCACTCTCCGACAGAGTGCAGGAGCAGGGGGCTTTGTTCTGGCCCCTCCCGTGACCCGGCAGTTGCGGGGGGGGTGACCAGTTTTGCCCCGAAGCAGGAGCGATAACAGGGGAGAACATGGCCGCCATGTTCGACCTAGACGCAGCCTCCGGTTTTTAAACCTTTTTTTCGTTGTTGTTACTTGATGGACTCGATACCTCACTTTGAAAAAATGGTTTTACGCATATTTTGGTCGAGTAAAAAGGACTATGTACCCAGTATGGTTTTCCCCTGAGCGTGAAGAAAATGGCCGCGGAACTTGACCGGGAAATAAATGTTACAGGACTTGCGAAGGGTAAGATAAAATGCTTAGTATTACCCGTTAAAAGTTAATGTGATATAGGAAGCTGATTAAACTGGAAAAAAATGGAGGTGCTAGACAAGAGACAAGAAATAGATGGAGATATAAAACTCTGTGATGTTACGAGGGAACAATGGGAAAAGTTTCAAAAATATTTCCTAGAAGAAATGAAACAGACATTTAAAGCAACATGTGAAAACTTGTTGAGAAACCCCCGTAATGAACTGTTAGAGCTTAAGGAAGACAAGGGAAAAATACAGGAAAATCAAAGGAAAGATGAGGTGCTGGAAATGGAACAGGAGAGAGAAATATATGTCGAACAGACTGAACATACAGAAGAATTGTTACAGAAGTCAGATATTGCCGAAGGATTCGTGGAGGGACAAGGAAAACTAAAAACAGCAGCAAGGAAAAATTGTTTGCTGACCTTACTTAAAAGAAAAGGGAAGAGACAAACAAGAGAGAAAAAAGTAAAGAACGGACTAAAGAAATACAGTGTGCTCACACAACTAACTACAAGGAATCATGGAGAAGTCAATAAGGAAATAAAGACACAGGAGTTTAAAGACCAACGGCATGTAGAAGAGAACGGAAGAAATCAGGAAAAAAAAGAACTGAAATATAGAGATGGGGCAAGGACTGGCATTGTAAAAAATTAACTCACCTTTTGGTTCCTTATTTTCGTGTGGATGTTGGGAATACTATAAGACAGCTGAATAAAATAGTGTGACAGGACAGGTGATTGAAATGAGACTTG
>NW_015168652.1:1543641-1588875 GCF_001447785.1 Gekko japonicus | reverse complement strand
CACCTTGAACGGAATGAGTTAATTGGTAGTAGCCAGCATGGGTTTATCAAGAATAAGTCCTGCCAGACCAACCTTATCTCCTTTTTTGACAGAGTTACTAAAATGGCTGACTCTGGCAATGCCGTGGATATAGTGTATCTAGATTTCAGTAAAGCATTTAACAAAGTTTCTCATGATATCCTTGAGGATAAGCTGGTTAAGAGTGGGCTGGATGGTGCAACCATTGGATGGATTCATGGTTGGTTGAAAAATCGTACCCAACGAGTGCTCGTAAATGGCTCTGCATCTATGTGGAGGGAAGTCTCGAGTGGAGTGCCACAGGGCTCGGTCCTGGGCCCACTGTTGTTCAATGTTTTTATTAATGACCTGGAGGAAGACATAGAGGGGATGCTTATCAAATTTGCAGATGACATGAAGCTGGGTGGGATTGCTAATTCTGAAGAAGACAGAGTCAGGATTCAAAATGATCTAGATAGGCTGGAACAGTGGGCTGAGACAAATAAAATGAATTTCAATAGAGATAAGTGCAAAGTCCTACACTTAGGTACAAAAAATCAAAGGCACAGATATAGAATGGGAGGGACTTGGCTTGACAGCAGCACATGTGAAAGGGATCTGGGTGTTCTGGTTGATCACAAGCTAAACATGAGCCTGCAGTGCGATGTGGCTGTGAAGAAAGCTAATGCAATCTTAGGATGCATTAACAGAAGCATTGTGTCCAGATCACGAGAGGTAGTAGTTCCACTCTATTCTGCTATGGTCAGGCCTCACCTGGAGTACTGTGTCCAGTTTAGGGCAACACATTTTAGGAAGGATGTTGACAAGCTCGAGCATGTCTAGAAGAGGGCAACCAGGATGGTGAGAGGGTTGGAGTCCAAGTCTTACGAGGAAAGGCTGAAAGAGTTGGGTACATTTAGCCTGGGAAAGAGAAGGCTTAGAGGGGACATGATTGCAGTCTTCAAATATTTGAAGGGCTGTCATGTAGAAGAAGGAGCAGATCTATCTCTCTTGCTCTGGATTGCAAGACTACATCTAATGGGTGGACTTGTTACTGGCTAAATATCAGGAGAAACTTCCTAACTGTAAGAGTGGTTGAGCAGTGGAACAGACTGCCTTGGGAGGTGGTGGATGCTCCTTCGCTGTACATTTTTAAGCGGAGGCTATCTTTCGGCTATGCTCCTTGTAGGGCTATCTTTCGGCTACGCTCCTGCAGAGTGTAGGGGGTTGGACCAGATGACCTGCAAGGTCCCTTCCAACGCTAACATCCTATGATTCTATGATTCTATGAAATAGGTAGCGTGTACATGCCTGCCTGCCATGGAGAGGCGTTTGAAGCTCAAAAAAATGCCTAGAGGTACTTGTCCCCCTCCCCCATGCTGTTTCCTGTCCCTTCCAGTGTGATATAGAGGGGGCAGAGCACCCTTCCCTCAGTTCCTCTCTGCTGCCACTAGAGTGAGGCAAAGAGAGTTCACAGCAGGACAGGAGGGTGTGACTGCACAGGTGATCTCCTCAATGAACAGCAGTTACAGATGAATGCAAACCTGTTTTTATCATTGTGGTACTTGTGGAGACCCACAAGGGAGAGTACTGATATAATTTACCAGTCTGGGGAAAGTAGATACATAAGAACATAAGATCATAAGAGAAGCCAATGTTGGATCAGGCCAATGGCCCATCTAGTCCAACACTAGGTGCCATCAGGAGCTCCACCAGTGGGCTCAGGACACTAGAAGCCCTCCCACTATTGCCCCCCCCAAGCACCAAGAATACAGTGCATCACTTGCCCCAGGCTGAGAGTGCCTTTTTATACCTTGTGGCTAATAGCCACTGATGGAATAGAGCTCTCAGTTGAATAGGACTGCTGCTTCTCTTGTGCCATCTCTATCTATCAAGCAGTGTCTTGCAAAAGTGCAGGTAGAGAACCGTGTTGCAGCCTTGCAGATGGATTCAACTGAAACACCTTGGAGGAAGGCAACTGATGCAGACTCTGCTCAAGTACAGTGAGCATGAAGATGCAGCAGACAATCAACTTGTGCTAGTTTGTTATACAGTTTGATGCACGTGACTCTCCATCTAGAAGTGGATTGGGGTTATAGTTTTCTGCCTAGGTTGTGGCCTACGAAGGAGATGAAAATATTGTCATCTTTTCTAAATGGTTTTGTCCTCTCTAGGTAGAAGAGGATTGTTCTATGAACATCTCAGGAGTGGAGGGCTCATTCTCTCATCCTGAGGATGTGGGAACAACACCGTAGGGTAATGTCCTGGTTCAAATGAAACATGGCTGTCACTTTAGGTAGGAACAGCAGTAAAGTGTGAAGGACTAGTGTCAAATACTTTCAGGAAAGGAGGGTCATGTCTCAACACCTATTGCTCACTGACCCTTCTGGCTGTCAGGAATGCAGTTTTAATAAGGAGATGATTGGGAGTAGGTGGCCATGGAATCAAATGGTTTCCTTATAAGCTACAAAAGCACAAGTGAAAGGCTCCACTGATGGACCAGTGGATGGACTGGGGAGAATAGGGGAGAATTGGCTTAGCAGTCCCTTTAGGAATAGTTTGGATTCTTTCTGTGCAAACAAGGATGTCCTTTAGACTTGAATAGGAAAGCACACTAAGGTGTCTAGATGGACCTGTATGGAGGTACAAGAGAGACCTTCTTTAAATGGGCTAAGGAGGCATTCAAAGACTTTTTCTACCATAAATGGTAGAAGGGGAATGTATCCATTGCATGACATGGTTAGTAGTTTGCAAACGATGTTTGCCTTGGCCAGAAGGGGGCTATTAGGATGGCTAACGTACATTCCTGTCCCATTTTTTACAGGACCCTGGGAATCAGTGTGTATGTGTGTGGGGGGGTAGGTTTCCTGTCCACTGGATTTTGAAGGCATCTCCCAAAGACTGTGGATCATGTGTACCCTAGGAACAGAATAATCTGCATTTCCTGTTCTGACTGGTAGCAAACAAGTCTATTGCTGGTTCTCCCCAGTATTGGAAGATGGGGCAAAAAAACCCCAACTGAGTTGCCATTTGTGAGGGGTAGAGGTCTATATGGCTGAGGAAGTCCATTAGATGGTTGTTGGCTCCAGGTATGTGAATGGCTTGTATGGTGGCCTCACTGGAGATTTCCCATTCCAGATAAGGAAAGATAGCAGAGGATGTAGGAGGAAGTGCCATCCTGTCTGTTTATGTAGCACATAGCCATGTAATTGTCTGTGGCTATTTGGATATTTTTGCCTAACATGGGTGTGTAAGGCTAAGAGACTGTTGCATACTTCTTTGAGTTTTAGCATGTTGATCTGTAGGTATGCTTCTCGGGTGGACCATGTTTCACTGACAGACACTCACCTAGTATGGCTACCCTAGTCTGACAAGGAGGCATCTGTAGTCAGTACAATTTCTGGTATGGGGGGATGAAATGGGGTTCACGTTAGGAGGCTGGCACCTAGGGTTGAGATATTAAACTTCCTGATAAACCATACCAGCAGAGAATGCATGCATAGCCTTTCATAGGGCACCCCCTAAAATGGTGGCGGCCATTAAATCCCTGCAGCCTTTGGATGAGGCTGGCTGGAGGACGCTTTCTTGCAACATAGTATGTTTATCCAGATTGACAGGACTCTCTTCAGTTATGGGAAGGCTCTAGTTAGGGTGGAATCTAATATAGCACCTATGAAAGATACCTTTTGTACCAGTTCCAGTTTGAATTTCTTTGCATCAATTTGTAGGGCCAATGTTTTGAGTACCTCTAGGGTGAAGTGCAAGTCTGCTATGAGCTTTGACTTGGTATTGGTTACAATCAGCCAGTCATCAAGGATTGGGTATATCTTGCACCCCAGCTTTCTTTAGGTAGGCCACTACTGCCACCACCTTGGTAAATACCTTGGACACTGCAGCTAGCCCATAAGGCAGTACTGTATAACGGAAATGGTGGGAACTGCATTAGAAGTGGAGATATTTGTGATGATCCAGTCTTATCTTTACATGGAAATAGGCATCTAGTAGATCTAGCATTATAAACCATACATCTAGGCATAACAGAGGAAGGACATCAGAAACAAATAATATTCTGATTTTTTTCCCAGTAACAAACTCGTTTAGACCTCTCAAGTCTAGTATGAGTCTCATTCCTCTCTTTTTCTTTTTGACCAGAAAATATCTGGAGTAACACCCTGAGTGCTGATCTTTTGCAGAAAAAGGTCTTTTGCAGGTGATAGATAACTGATTTATTATACAAAGTCCCTACGCGTTTCACCATGTAGGCTTTGTCAGATGGAATCAGAACTTTCACCTAGTGCTGGAACTGTCCACAGAAGATTTTAATTGCTGTGGACAGTTCCAGCACTAGGTGAATGTTTTGATTCCCCCTGACAAAGCCTGCATAGTGAAGCTCATAGGGACTTTGTATAATAAATCAGTCATCTATCACCAGGCATTTTTTTCCTTTTTGTTCTGTTGACACATTGCTGGGTGCAGCCCAGGTGTTCTTTTTCTTTATTCTGATCTTTTGTGGCCATTTTTATGATTGCTTTTTTGCTGAGGAGTGAATTGACCTCTGCAAGGAGTTCTGGAGACGGGATGGGAGAGTTGAACGAGCGGGGGGCAGGGAGAGCAGTTTGGTAGGGAGGTGAATTTCTTTCACATATCCTTTAGTGATGACAGTGAGTATACATTGGTCTTGTGAGATGTCTTGCCAGGTCTTGCCAGATGGGATGGAGAAGACCCAGATCCTCTGTTGGCTGTTGTGCCAGTTGAGGGCCGTAATTGTCAAAAGCCCTGTTTTGAAGGTCGATAGGGTTTGAGTGAATGAGGTCTGGTTTTGCCTCTTGGAGTAGGAACCTTCTCTGTTGGGCTAGGGGTTGACTGGCAGGCACATAAAGTGGTATGTTTGAATATGAAGCATACGTCATGAGATTACCCCTTCCTCTGGGAATACGGTTGTATAGTCTGCAGTGAGGCCCGAGTCTGGGGGTAGAGGAGGTAGAAGGAGTCACCCCTAGGGTCCTAGCTGGAAGCTTGACCTTTCCAATCTTGCTGAGCACCTAATTAGTACTGGCACTAAACAGGTCTGTGCCCTTGAAGGTCTTTGATTCTGGTGCAGGATTCTTGGAGAAGTGTGGTGGATCTGAGCCAGGAGTGTTCTTGCAAGGCAACTGCTGTGATGAGGCTATGGACTGCACAATCTGCTGAGTGCTTGGCCACAGAGATCTGATGCTTAGCTATCTTTGAAACTTCTAAGGCTAGGAGTTTTGCTAGCTTGAGTTTGTCATCAGACAACATCTTTAGGTAGGGTTCACTATCATCCCGAAGGAAGAGTTGACAGTGGGCCACAATGCATTGATAATTGTCAGTTTTGAAGCCAAGGGTGGAGGAGGCCTAAAAACAGTGTGGGGAGGGAAACAGAGCACCTCTAGGATTTTTTGAGCTTCAAAAACCTCCCTGCAGCAGGCCTGCATACATGCAGTTCCCGTGTGGGACTGCACAGATACCACAACACTTAATATTGAGGCTACAGCTTGCCCACCCTCCATAATAGGTCCTCCCCGCTCTAAAGGAGACAGAGGCAAATACATTGTTTGAACTTGCTAGCAGGCACACTGGACTGCAGAAACTGGCAAAAAATTAGAGGCAGAGGCTCAGGCAGTGATGTAAAGTATAAGGGTTTTGTTCCCATTCATATGCACTCAATTATAATTTTATAAACAACCCCCACTCCTGTTTAAGGATTATGGGAAAAGAGAGAAAAACCTATTTACCCATCTAGTCACAATTATTTTTGTCTTATATTTTAATTGTCTAAAGATTGGGGACACTTTCTTTATATCACTGAAATTTTGGAAGCGGTGGGGGGGGGGAGAGAAATCAGTTTATCCTTGAAGCCAAAAGAAATTACTTAGGATTTGTTTCTTATACCCTTTCATTTCAACAACAAAGAACTGGACTCAAGTTTTTAAAACAACATATAATCTGTATTTGAATCAGTCTTTTTATACTCTGCTGTAACAGGGCTCTTCCTGCAGTACAAGTGAAACCTCAAAGCCCCACCTTGTGAAACATCAGGCTCAGCCAGTTTCACATGTGCTCACTCAACTCTCTGCCAGTGGCTCAGCATCCAACTACATGGCCCAAGTCTTGTATTCTTGTAAAAGAATTTATCAGATGACCTAATACTTGTATCAGATTTACAACATTACTGGAATGTGCAAAAATTGTCCTCTGCTCCTTCACCAAATGATGTCTTCTTACAATGGCACAGCTGCCATTACACACCAGTAGAACAGCATATTTGATTCCAACCCCTAATTTCTGCCAAGGGTTAATGTAACCAACAAATGATCCCAAATGCATTAAAGGTATCTGGGATTACACAGAGGCACATTTGTTAAATTCATCTATCAATCCTGTTAAATTCATCTATCAATCTTTTTCAATGGATTTAGGGATGTAAAAATAGAATAGGAAATATTATGAGCTTCAGTCCAGTCAGGGATTAAACTAGAAATACACTAACATCTCCCTTTTTCTTAAAGCTTGTTTTACTCACCCGAGAACAAGAGACTTGAAAGGTTAAACATTTAGGATGTAACAGTTTGAAATAAATCAGTTAACAGCCATGGGACAGAAGTGATCAAACTAAATATATTTAATTATCTTTGAAGTGTGACGCCTGAGTTTTCTTCAAGCAGCAATTTAAATATTATAACAAGGCACAAAATTCACATTTAATAAGATAAAATACCAAGTGTAAGAAACAAAACAAGACAGAAGATTTACTGACCTAAAAGAGGATGCAAAGGGGCTTCTGTTGGAGCTGCAAAAAACAAAATAGATTTCAATGAGGTGGAAGGTAAATGTGATAGTAACATTTTAATTTATTCATTTGTACTGCTTTTCACACATGCAAAACAGATACTTCAGTTTTTTGTATTATTCTTAGAGGCATCATAGCCACATATGGGCAGCAGGGATTAATGCAATGGATGAATAGAAAATTTGTCAATTATGAACACATAATTGTTTTATTTCATATTTTATTTTACTTCATTTATACTCCACCTTTCTCTCATCAAATCGGCTTACATCGTTCTCTACCTGTTCAGAGGTGGTGGTGGGGAATGTAGGTTTCAGGCTTATCCAATTTCCATCTTTCAAGCCTAGTATCTGGCACCTTCAGGGGTGGGGGAACTGTGTATTCATCCTCTTACAAGCAGAAGAGAAGCTATACTATTTGGGGATATAGAGCCTTCTCACTCTCCATTCCCTCCTCACAACATGTAATCTACCTGATGTATTAGGCTGAGAAGAAAGGAGAAGGTTTTATATTTGAAAGGCTCTTTCTCTCTCTTCAGGTAAAAGTAGTCCCAGAGGCATGGGCTTATTACTAACAAGTCCAGCCATTAGTGTGTAAAGTAAAGAGTTTTTTTATTTATTACAAAAATCAAGAGTGCAAGTGAGGAAAGTCTCCTCACCTGCTTCTCCCCACCTATTTCACTGTATGGAACACTTCTTTATTTGAGGCATTTTTTTTTCTTCTAGAGAAATCTGAAAGTGGGAAATTTAATTGCTTCTAGAATGGGAAACCTAGGGGGTATTGCATGGATAAGAGGTACAATCCTGTGAATATCGTTCCAAATAACTGGCAGACAGAAAGTTACAGGTAGGAATGTATTTCTATTGAAACGGAGGTAAATGTCATCCAAATACAATAATGATTCCAGTTACAAGCAGGCTTCCCATTTACCCATCCAAAGTAGGTCATTAGCAGCCCCCAGCCCCAATTTCCTGCCCTCAAGGAATTGGGGATTTAAAGAGCCCCATATAGTGATGCTCTAGGAGTTTCTCTTAGTCTCTATGGTAAATAGTCATATCACAGCCTTCCCCAAACTCCACCCTTCCCAGTCACTCCCCCCCCCCAATCTCCCAGCATTGCTGAGGAAGTATTGGGAACCCTAGTCACAAGTCATAACAATTTGGGGGATTTGATCAAGATTTTTAACATAACAAGGGGAACCATCCAGTATTTAATTATTGTATGGCAGTGGGTGTAATATAGCCAGGAGATCCAAAGATTGTCTGGCAGGCTGAAACTCTAGCTCTTTTTGTGGTGAGCTAGGTTGTTTTTTGGGCTGAGAGAACTGTGGCTGACCCAAGGTCATCCAGCTGGCTTCACGTGGAGGAGTGGGGAAACAAACCAGGTTCTCCAGAGGAGAGTCCACCACTCTTAACCACTACACCAAACTGCCTCTCAAACCATCCAGTGATATAACAGGAGACTAGGGTCATCCAGTAATATAATAGGAGGCTAGGTACCTGCAGTCCTTTATTCTGAAACAAGTTTTTGTCCTGTCATGAGTAAGGTTGCCAACTTCCAGGTGGGGCCTGGAGATCTCCTGGAACCACAAGTTATCGACAGACTACACAGATAAGTTCCCCTGGAGAAAATGGCTGTTTTGGAGGGTGGACTCTATGACATTCTCCCCAGGCTCCACCTCTAAATCTCCAGGACTTTTCCAACTTGGAGTTGGCAGCACTAGGTGGGAGAAACTTTTGAAGGGTTTTTTTTTAAGTCAGGTTTCATTACAATAAGAAATATATCTTGAAGGCATTGCACTTTGGTTTTGAAATGAATAATTTGTAAGGTTAGGCAAGTATTAAATGCCTACAAAAAGCAGTTCTTAACTTCTTGCCTATAAAACTTTAATGTGAAGGTCACATCATTTCCCAAAATTCTACAGTGTCCAAAAAAAAAAATATATTTGCCTCAGGTAACTTTTAACTAATTTTAAATTTCAATCTTTCATCTAAGTGTGAGAAATTATACAAGAAATGCGAAGCTACCATTAAAAGAGAGATGAGCATACTTTCATGTCCCCTGGAATAATTTCTTTATTACAATTTATTGCAGTAAGGCACAGTTTTGACCTTCATATATCAAAGTTTGGGTCTGAAAATGTCACAGTGTGTCATATAAAACTGAACATAATATTTTCCAAAGTGTTTTCAAGTCTATAATTTTTACCACCATGAAAAGGCATGTAAGGACCTATAGATTCCAATGTGAGAGGAAGCCTTTGAAACCTATGGGACTCAGAAGTCCCTAACTTGCTTCAGAGGAAATACATAGATTGGATAATGCCATAAATGTGTAGAATTGGGAAACCAATGATGCTGGTTTAAAACACTGTGTACTTGCAGTCACAGTTCTGCTTTCAACAACATTTGACATATATTAAGAATAGAATAGAATGATACAACAGAAGCAAAGAGATATAATACAACAGACGCAAAGGGTCCCTTTAAGTGCTTCTGGCCGGCGGGGACACAGGGCACATGGGGCCCCACCAGCTGGAAGCACTTAGGGTCCCTTTAAGTGCTTCCAGCCGGCGGGGACTGGCCCCAGACACCTAAACTCCAAGCAGCATTGCCACTTCGAGTTCAGGCATGTGGCCGGCGGCCACCCTTCTCCCTCCCCTCTTGCAAGATTTAAACGGCCCTCCACCTGATCAGCGGTCCCTTTAAATCTTGCAGGAGGTTAGGGAGAGGGGTGGCCACTGGCAATTGTTCTTGGGGGCGAGGCTTGGAGCGGGGCCATCGCCAACGTGATGTCATCACGTTGGGGATGCCCCGCCCCCTCCAGGAACAGCCCCCCCCCAAGTTCCCCGCTGGGGACAAAATCGGACCTGGCAACCCTAAGAGTGTGCCCCACATCCTGATGCCTAAGGAGGAAACTTTTGCGTGCAAAGTATTTCCTTTCATAGAAAAGAATGGTAAGCTCCTACATATGGAGTTCTGGAACATGTGTCTCTTCATGCTTCAGTTTTATCATTGCTTTTTCTTTATAATCTCTTCCTTTTCTTTAGTGTAAAAAAGACAAAGAGCCCAACATGTTTAGTCAGTGCCCCAAGAGAGCAATTTTCTAGCATTTATTATGTTTCAAAGAACCCAAGCTGTCACATGCTTTTCATGTTTATAATGCATTCACATAGGAAAAAAATGACAATCAGAATTGGACTTTACATTTTAGAAATCATTGTGAATGAATGGCATGGAAATTGGGACTGTGAGATTTAAGGAGAGGAGAAAATATTTGAATAATGCGAGTGCAGTACTAGGATGGTCCTGACCTGGATAGCCCAGGATAGCCCAATCTCGCCAGATCCCAGAAACGAAGCAGGGTTGGCCCTGGTTAGTATTCGGATGGAAGACCACCAAAGAAGTCCAGGTCCACTATGCAGAGGCAGGCAATGGCAAACTACCTCTGAAATCTCTTGCCTTGAAAACCCTGCAGGGTTGCCATAAGTTGGCTGTGACTTGATGGTACTTTCCACCACCAGGACTAGTATGAGTTAATGCCTCAAGTCAACAAATGTGTTTATTTAAAACATTTATACACCACCTTTCTATCCAAATAGGGGCCAAAAGGCAGCAAAGAACTGTAAACATCTCATCACCCTAGTGCTTGGTAGCCTTATAGTGGGTCATGATACAGACCTTTTTGTACATTTTACAAATTTGTGTAAGAGAAAAGGGATGGAGGACTGTATGCTGTTGTTGTTGCTCCCAGGGGTAGTCTTAGTGATTCTGGGTCCCTGTGCAAAATCTCAAGATGAGGCCCCAGATCACTGACCTCCCTCCACTGGGGCCAACCAAGGGGTGGCCTTCACCTCATGTGAGGTGGGTGGAAGCCACCACTAGAAGCTGGCTGCCTGAGCCCTGGGTGGGGTTGGTTGGAAGTTGGTGCAGCAGGGGAAGCCTGCACTTTTTCTCCTTTTCTCCCCTTTGCCAGGGTGGGGTGGGGCCAGGGGTGGTCACCCTCCCCAGCACAAGACCAGGAGTAGCTGCCACAGTTTCCCGTTGGCTATGACTGCCCCTGGCTGCTCCTGACCTCTTCATGCTCCCGAATGTGTGAAAGATGTAAATTTGGGAGCTAAACAACAGACAGGTCAGCTCTGTCATACTTCAGACATCTAAAGCAGAACTCTCCCAAAGCTTCGGGAAAAACTGGCACGACAACACCGCAGTATCTTAAGAACAGGCTACCTTGTTATGTGTTATGGTCAACTGCTTATCTGCTCAAACAACCATAATATATATAAACGCAAATGGATTTTGGAGATTAATATTCTCAGTGAAAACAACACTTACCCCCTTGTTCACATAACTGCTGGGCTAAGGCGTCCTTGAATATCACTTGGCCCCTGTGAGTAGCTGTTGCCCTAGAAATGTAAAAAGACAATGGATAAACAAACAAGGCACACCATTTATAGCACAAAATAATAACTTTGAAGAAAACATTGATTTTGGAAAAAAGAAAGCCTATATAAAGTGGATTCAAAGGTCCACTTGTGTTACATTGGCTGCCTATTTATTCAGCACATATCACTGGCAATCACCTGAAGAGGCAATGCTGTGAATATGTAATATCTAGCCAACAAGGAGGCAAATTCTGCTGCACCATGCAGCTGCTGGAAATGTGGTGTTTCAAAAGACGTGGCACAGTGTGGATCACACCACAAAGCCAGGCAGGGTTACCAAGCTCAAGGTAGGGCCTGGAGTTTTCCTGGAGCTACAACTGAGCTGTAGCCTGGCAGCTTCGGAGGGCAGACTCTATGGTATCATCCCTCCCCTCCCCAAAATGCAACCTCCCCAGGCACTGCTCTCGAATCCCCAGGAATGTCCCAAGCCAGGATTCGCAGCCAGATGCTAGAGATCAGCTCTCCAGTATATGAAGTAGGGTTGCCAACTCCAGCCTGGGAAATTCCTGGAGATTTGGGGGCACAGCCTGTAGGGGGAATCTATGGCATACCATCCAGTCGGCTCTCAGAAATGGCCATTTTCTCCAGGGGAACTGATCCCTGTAGGATGGAGATCAGTTGTAATTGCAGGACTCTGGGCTCCATTTGGAGGTTAGCAACCCTAGTTTGCAGATACTTTGCAGAGAGTATCTAAGCGGATGATACAGCATAAGTAATTTGATTCTATCCTTAGCATTTTTAAATGATGAAATACCCCAACTTTTAAAGTATAACCAAGCTAAAAGAGGATGAATGGGTTTCAAAAAAATAAATGCTGATAATATGAACTTATTGTTAAACTGGATTTCTACCATTAAGCATAAAAGGGTATGGAAACGGGAGAGAAAGGAGAATTTATTTTTGTATGTTTAATAGTCTGCAATTCAACAACACTACGTTCTTCACCTGAAATTTCCATTGTATTTTCACTCTCTGCCTGTTCATTTAATGAAAACGTACCTTAATCCAAGTAGCCCCTTACTACAATCATGATAACTCGACCTTTGATTGTGCTTGTAATGTGGATCAGAGGTGGGGAGAGAAAGTGTGTGCTAAAAACAGCCACAATCATTACTGCCTGCAGTTTCCAAGAACTGGATTATGCTGGGCAGGGATACACTGCCAGCCTGACTGATGACAGCAACACATTAAGGCCTCCTGCTCAGTAGTCGAGAAGGAAGAATGACTTCAGACAGTAGATGATCTAAAATGGGATGGGGCATCCCTTGAGCTCACTAAACACAATCCCAAGAACCCCCTACAGGTTGTACATCTGCAATCCTATGCATACTTCCCTAGGAGTAAACTCCATTAAATAAAACAGGACTAACTTCTGAGTAGACCTGCTTAGGATTGCTCTCTAAGCACCTAGTTTGTTCAGAGAGCAGCGTGGTCCAGGATGCACACACTGTGTCTACCATGGTAGACCCATTTTGAATGCTGCTGTCTCAGACAACTGCAATAGTGCGCCTACCTGGGAAATGATCTGACTGTTAAAAGAAATATTAGCCAAGTATATTTGACCACTGACATTTATCACATTTTTATCACAATTAGATGTACTAAAAAATAACTTCATCAGAAATATTCTTGATTGCCGTTCTGAAATACTTTTTCATTTTACAAAAAACAAGGCATAACAGTATTTTCCTCCTGCAAGATGTAAACCAGTGTGGTATAGTGGTGAGAGAGTGGGACTAGGATTTGAAATACTTTCTTTTCCATGAAGTTGACTGAGTATTCTTGGGCCATCTGCGTTCTGTCAGCTAGGGTTATTGTTAGAGAATAAAATGGGGAAGGAGGAACTCTATATGCCAGGCTGAGCTCCATACAGGAAGAGTGAGATAACAATATACCAAAGAGATCGGTCTTGGGATGTACTGAAGGCTCAACACGCCATTGTCACGTCTCTTTGCTAGTATCATTTTGGAGGTAGCGGTAATAGGAAGTACCAATGAAACTAAGGGCAATTACAAGTGTTTGCATAATGGGAACTGAAGACTGTCCCCTCACTCAAAAGCCCTGGCTTAAATCCAGCTAGCCAGTAAAAGCAAAGGGCTAGAATGAAAGTTTGTGCTTTTTTTGCATACGTTTTCACCACTTCTTATTGGAAGTGCTCTGGCTGACTTTCTTTTAAGCATACTTATTCCTCTCTAGCATGTTGTCCTGGGAAGAAATGGTTGTGCAAGTTGTAGCAAAGCACACAGCATTGATCGGCTGATAAAAAACACCCCATCATTTCACAAAACAGTTAAAGAAATAACCCTTTCCCTCTCTCTACAACATTGCTGCACTTTTTTAAAAGGTTTCCCTTTTCAATTAAGAAGGAATGAGTCAATGGATAAACAAACATTCATGAAGTGATTTATTTATATTTTTAAGCAAACAGGCCTCCTGAATCATGAAGGGAGGATACGGCTGATGGTTGAACCAGTATTGGATCCCCTGGTAAGCAGTAAGCACAGGTCACAATTTTGTTGCAAGGTTGGACCTACCCTGTGGAGATCTCTTTTTATATGCATCTGTCTTCCCCCTGCAGTTAGTCATGACTAATTTGCACCACTGGTTTCAAATTAGAGTCAAATTAGTGTCAAATATATATAAAACAAGCTTTGACATTCATGAAATCCAGCAGCATCCACTCAGCACAGGTACAGCTGGCTTTCTGTTGCCCACCGTTTTCATTTTAGGTATAACTGGGGAGGATTATTATTAGAATTATGCATATAGAAAAGTTCTCCCCTGGTAGTAAACAGATACATACGTTGGGTGTATTCTCTATACTGAAGAACATATGGTTGGCAAATCCCAGCAGGAATTAAAAAACTTGCTTTTGTGAACTGCAGTCAAAAGACAGCATGCCAGGAAATGCCAAAGCCAGTTGTGAGAACAAGGGTGGTGCAGCAATGTACATCTTTTATATGTTATTTTACTTCTGCTGAATCTAAGCACAGCTTTTTGTACTTAGAAAAGACAGAAAAGCTTTATTTTCTTGAAATAACTATAAGCACTTGCATTTGTAATCAAGTATTCATTCTAAGGATTTGAGAATTAACTGCCTCTTTATTTTGCCTGATGAACAGATCTGTAACAAGTCACAGAGGTTATGCTAAAGGAGGGGTGTGGTGGAATGCCCCCCGCACCTCCTTTCTACCACAGGAAGACTGGAATTTACCCATGCCCCAAGTTACAAGACCTCAATGAGACCTCAATGAATATCCTAGTTAAAGGATTTAAACTCCAAACCAGAGCACTCCCTGGCTAACTAGCTAACTCCTCACTAGCTCCTTCCTAATAAGTAGGGATGGGCACAGTCAGACATGAACCCCAAACTAAAATCTGGGTCAAACATTGCCTTTTGGGGGGCTCGGATGGACCGGCTCGAAGGTCATGTGTCCAGAGTCTCAAGCACCCGATCTTTTTGCATTCAGCTTGGAAGTGTTCAGGTACTTTCACCAGAGAAACCCCACCCCAGCCGTTTCACGAAGAAAAGTGGGTGTGGGTGGGATATTTTGGCCGTCTAGGGAACAATGCCGGGAACCTGAGGCTGACAGGCATCTCCGATTTCCAATCAGAGACGTCCATTCTTCTCCCTCGGAATGGGAGGGGTGTATGTATATATTCCCAGGCGGTGCGTGAACATGCTTTGTTTCGCATTGTGGTCTCTTGCAGTGCAGTGCTCCTTTTGCGCATGGAAAAAATCTCGTGGTGGGCCTGGGGTGGGGGAAAATTTACTGGGGTCACTGGCTGGGTGGAGAAACCAGCTGGATCTTCTGGTGACAATACCAATCACCATACAAAAAACATCCTCCGTTGAAGTCACTTACCTCAGAGTTCTCTCTCTGGCCTGGAAAGTGGGCACCCCACTCTCTAATTGTTTCCTGGGGGAGGTTTGCATACTGCCCTTGGCACTGACTGCTGGGTTCGCGTTTCTTCTTTGAAAGGGTGGGTAGCTCTTTGGTCTATGTGTGTGTGTGTGAGATATTCCATTGATTAGCTGAATGTACTAGGGTTATTTTAATAAATTTCATACAAGATATTTCCTGTCTGTTGTCTGTGCCACTCCAAGAGGGTTCTGATTCTGGTATAGTTGGAGTACAATCCCTAGCTTGCGCACATATTAAGCAAATGGTCTCTTAGCTAAATTCTCCCATCCTAACTTAAACAGAGATCTGGTGTTGCAGCTAACAACGCCCTGTCATGTCAGTCCCAGAACACTTCTGCTTTTCCCAGGGGCTATCACCCCACTCTGCAACCTGTCATTCCAGGCCTAGAGCACAGATTCCGTTCCCAGGGGCTGTCATTCCACTCTGGGAGCTGTCATTCCAGTCCCAGAGTAGTCTATCTGGGCTCAGAGATCTTAATGGAAAATCCATTCTGCATTTTCTTTGCAACTTTTTTTGTGTTGCAATGTATTTCGATGGGACCCATGCAAGTCAATTGGTATTTCTGGCTCCCAATATCTCCAGTGGACCTTCAAGCCTCTCCTATTGTTTCCAATGGGCAATCCTGCCATTCCTTTTAGTACATTCCTGAATTCAAGCCCGGTTTGCCCACACTTTGCAGCAAAAAAAAAAAACCAAACAGGAAAGAAAAAAAATGGAATTGCAACAGGGGAATCCAGGGAAGGCAACCCCCCAGCCCCTGACTGACTAAGCCCGTAAATCCCCCCATGCCCACCAGCAAAGCTGTTTTGTGATCACAAGGACACCCTCTCCTCCCAAAGACCCAACACAAACAAAGAAAACACATGGCCCTCTAGTGCTTATATATACCCCCTCCCATCATGACAAATAGAGATGGGTGTCTCTTATTGGCAAGCTGCATTCTCTATCAAGTTTGGGAGGGTCCCTATTCGTGTTTCCACAGCTGGAAAATACCACCACCACCCCCAGCATTTTTGCACAAAAGTTTCTGGGTGGGATTTCTTTTCCGAGAGGCTCTGAGCTGCACTGAAAAGCTTGGAGACTTCCAGGACAAAGACATGATTTTCAAGCCACACCTCCCAAGCTCTGAACCAGGAAAAGTTCAGCCCGGATTTTGGCTCTGATAGGGGTCTGTGCCCACCCCTAGTTAATTCCCAAACAGAACGCAGGCCATGAGGGTTTTGCTTACAGCCTAGGACTGCCTAAGTGATGCCAGCTGTGTTTCCTGATCCACGGAAGACGACCTGCAGCGCAGGGCTCTTTGCTTGATCTCTGGCTACTGCTGCAGCAGTCTCTTAATGGTCTGTTGCACCAGGTATGGCTCAGAGCAGTCCTTGGGCTGATCTCCCAACTATGCTACTGGCACTTTTCACTTCTTGTGCTGAGATCTAGAGAGTAAAGAGAGGTTCAGTAACCTGCCTTATCCATGTTCCCCAGCTACATCACACAACAGCCCAGCATGAAAGGTGATCCTCTGGGCTAGGTTTATCCAAGGGTCTTAAGCTTCAGTAAAATTACTTATAATTGTTGGCACAGATACAGAGGTTGCAGACTAAGGGACAAAGAAGAAACAGCTAAGGGTGGCCTCAGGCAATCATGCAAACAGCTATCCAAGATTAGTTTATGTGTACCCAACCAACAGAGCAGACACAGAACTCAAGCCTAAAAATTGTACCATAAAGATGAGTTCCCAAGGCTAGAATGCTAAAATGATAAACAAATGTCGGTTCAGCCTTCAAGAACAAAGAATTATCACAAGAAAACCCAGCCCAACCATCTGGAGTGGGATCTAAAGATTAAAACCATAGCTAAGGCTATATGTTTGTCAGAAAAGTAATGGATTTTCCAATTTATACAAAATTACCCATGACTTTTCACAGCTGAGAACATGGAAATATGCCCATGTATGTGTGGGAGTGAAAATGGCAGGAATGCTTATGATATCATTAATTGAATTATATTTTGCTGGGATGGCAGACATCATAGATTTTACTTATGGCATCCCGAACACCTGCCTGATGCCCTGG
Organism: Gekko japonicus; assembly: GCF_001447785.1. Taxonomy (NCBI): domain Eukaryota; kingdom Metazoa; phylum Chordata; class Lepidosauria; order Squamata; family Gekkonidae; genus Gekko; species Gekko japonicus. Next base: position 1,571,631 of record NW_015168652.1, on the reverse strand, counting down.
CAGTGCCTGCAGAAGGAAAATTGCTTTGACTAGGAAGCAGTGCTCTTCCTTCTTCACTCATGTTCCTCCATGTCTTCTGGATTAAAACAATGGTAACATACTCCAGCAGCAGGGGTGAATCAATGTTACAAAAGTATAAGCAACTTGTAATTTGTGGTATTCTAAACTGTTTGGCTGATTTTCCTCCTATGACTCTTCATCAATTATCCATGAAAAGCCAATTGCACGAGCTACATCCATCTGAAACAGTGGAGAGAAACCAGCCGTGCAAAATGGCATTAGCCATGTGGGAACTCAGCTAGGATTATAAGGTTATAATACCCTTTTACTCATTGTTTGGACCAGAGATGAGGGGGGAAATTGTGGATGAAGCTACAGTAATTTTAGTGCTGGAAAGAAACCTCAAGAGATTTCTGGAAAACAGAAATAATGGCACTATTTTTAAAACAATAAGAACACACAGCCTTTTCCCCCTTATTATCCTCCGGATTCAGGATTTGATCAAGCCATGAATTACGCCTTTTTGAAATTAGAAGACTGGATTTTTAAAGACCTGTAAGCCTTAAGGTCCCATATCACCCATGACTGACAGAGAAAAAAAACATAGGTCTGCCACACAGCCCCGTAAGCCAGAAAAATTTCTGTCGGGGGACGGGGGCACAGGGGGGACATGTGATGTAAGCACCAGGAAGTGACTGTGGGGGGACTCAAGGAAGATGCCAGCCTGAGAGGCATCCCCAGCAGCTGAGAAGAAGCTGCCATTCTACATGCCTTTGCCCCTGCCCATCCTGCTGGCCTTGCTGGGCCTGCTGTCGTGCCATGTAGCTCTGTCCACCCAGTGTGCTCACGTGGCCACCCCCCATGCCAGGGCACTGCTGGCCAAAAAGCCCAAGGTGGCGTGCAAGCGGAGTTTCAAGGAGGAGGATGACGGGGGAGGAGGGCAGCACACTGCTCGCCCCAGGCTTCCTCCCCCTCCCAGGCCCTCCTGGCCGAGTACTCTGATGCAAGGGTGGTGGGGGAGGAGGACAGCACACCACTCACCCCAGGCTTCCTCCCCAGGTTTCCCATATGGTGGAGACCATGGGGCAGAAGAGGGGGGACCGGGAGAGGAGGGGCAGGGAAAATTCAGGAGTGTTGCCCCGCCGGTGCCCCCCCCCCCCGTGGCTACAGGCCTGCTGCCACAGCAGACAGGAATTGGGAGAGCATCACACAAACATCTCCTAGCCTTTTAATCAGCTCAGGCTGCTACTGGCACTCCAAGAATGCTATGGGGTTGGGGTTGTTTTGGGCATCCTTTGTTCAAACCAGCGCTTTCTTATGCAGCACAAGTTATCAAAGGTTAGCAGTTTTCAGTTTTTTTCTTAGAAGCTTATCTGTTGTTCCTTAATGAGATTGGTTGTTTATTTAATAATTTTAAAGAAACTTTTCTATTTTAAAAAATCTTATTATAAATATACAAATATATGCATACACATTATTACATACATAACCAACATACTATTATGTGCAGCACCTAGTTGTAATTACAAAATACATTAAGTTTGCATTACTTATTTTTACAAAAAAGTTTCCTTTCATATATGACTCAAAGCAAAATTATGCTACTTTCCTCACCATTTGTCCTATTTTTATTTCTTTTTCTAAATATATTTCCAAATGCTACCATTACATACATCACATCATATTTCGTACTTCCACAGGAAATCCATAGGAATTTTTTTATTCCAGAAATCTATAAACAGAGCACACTAGTGTGCAAATAATTCCCAAGCATTTGTCTTCTTACAGTCCTGCTATAGCATTGTTACTTTGTCTATGATAATAACAAACCATATTTTTCTCAACCAGATTTGTAATTTGGTGATATAGTCTGTTTCGAGTAATTTGTAATCAGCATGTTTGCTGCTACCAGAATATACCACAGCTTTTTAGGTAGCATTTCCAAGTTATAGCCCAAGAGGCACATTGTTAGAATAAGGTGGATGTTTTTCTTTAATATTAAACCTATGCCTTTTTGTACCATTTTCCAAAACTCTTTTACCATTCTGCAGTCCCACCACATATGGAGATAGGAAGAAGCTTTTATATTTTGAAAGATCTTCCAAGTTGCATACAAATAGAATCCTGAAATCCCAATAATGGATTCAAATAACCATTTATAAAACAATGAATAGAATAGAATTTTTAAAACTCAGATCAACAAGTCAGATAAAACCACAGAAACATTAATTCCTCCCCAGGGAGATTTATCTGTCTCCCTCTATCATTGTCCTCTGCAAGCGGATGAAGACGTTTTTTGTTTTGTTTAGTGTTCCCTCTTAGCCCTCTGTGTTTGTGTGCAATGTGTTTATGTTTTATTTGTTTTATATATTATAAGTACCTTTTCATAATTGAAATGTGTTGATGTTGAAATGTTTTAATGTTGATCTTCGCTGCCTTGGGACCGTATTTGGATGGGAAATCAACTTAGAAAGGTTTTTAATAAATAAATATTAAAAGTCCTGGAAATTTTAAAAAGTCTTTTCGTTCTTGTACACTGAGTATGTAAAGCCAAGCTTGTCATCTGGTGCTAAGTAGCTTTCAGGTTTATAAGTTCCTAAGTTCCTAAGTTCCTTGTTCCTAAGGACTCGAAATACAATGAGAACTAATTCACCATATAGAATGAATTAATATCTTATAGGTAAAATACTTGCCTGCATAGTTTAGAAGCATAATAGCAGCAACATCCCTGTTGATAGCAATTTCTTAAGGATTTAGTAGCTGGGAAAGGTCAAATATACAGCATTCAACCCAGTTTGGGGTAGTGGATAAAATGTGGGGCCATTACTCGAGATACCTGCATTTGGATCTCAGCTCATTAACCATCAACTATGTATAGCACAACAGGCTAGCCATATGTAGCCAGCAGATGCATCGGCCCAGCCAGGATGTGCCTGGATAAGGGTGCCATTCTCTAGGAGCTAGCTGGAGATCTCCTGGGATTACCACTGATCTCCAGGTGACAGAGATCAGTTCTCCTGGAGAAAATGGCACTGTAGGCCATCAAAAAAAAGTCCCTCCCCTCTCCAAACCCCACCCTCCTCAGGCTCCATCTCCCAAATCTCCAGGTATTTGCCAACCCAGAGCAGGCAACCTTTTGCCTGGAATAGGCCAGGCAGGGCTGCAGCCTCTGGGTTAGGTGATCGAGTACAACCAGGTGGAGCCAATCATGTCATTGAGCCCTGCCTTGCGAAGGGAAGAACCTAGGATCCAGCTGCAACTGAGACAGGGCTCTGGGGATTAGAACGGTGGCTATTTAGGGAGGATCTGCAGCAGGCCAGGGAGGATGAAGTATCTGTGTGAGAATGGAGGACATGGAAAGGAGGAATGATCCGGTGGTGCAACTCCTCCTCTCCAATCTAACGCCTGTGAGTTCTCCACTGGGGTGAAGGCCACAGCTGAACAAAGGAAACATGGCCTTGCCAAGTGGGAGTATCACAAAGTAAAAGGGTAGTCTTGGAAAAGCCATTGTCTCTCGGCATTGGTACCAATTAAGATTTACAGGGTTGCTGAGAGAATGAGCCATAAGCACGAATTTAGATACACACATTTAGAAACCAGGCACAATGCAAAGCACTAGCCTACCAAAACAGTATCAGCAAAAGAATCTGCCTAATCAGCCATTTCACAAGAATAAAAGAATAAGCCTTTATTGTGTTTCTACTGACACAGTCTCAAAAATGAATTCCTCTTCAGCACAGAAATTGTGTTTATATTCTAGATTCTACCATGTTGTATTTTTATTAGGATTATCAATATATTATATTATTTGAGAAAGATTGTCCTTTTCAAAATGGAGGTATGTTATCTCACTTTTTTTAGTTTCTCAAAGTGAATGCTTTTTTCTATAAATTACCATCCCACTCATTAAGATCTATCGGTGATAATCCTTAGACAGACCCATTTAATACTAGGCTGGTGGCCACTGTTGAAGGCAGTGGTAGCTCCCAGCCTATGAAACCAGCTTCCTGCTGCAGTTCATTAACACCAGAACCTTGGTGTTTTTCAGAGAGTCTTGATGAAACACTTATTGATTCAAACCATTGGTAATCATGGAAGCTAAAGACTGCCAGCCCTGGTTTAGTTTTTATCTTTCTGCTTAGGGAAACTGATTTTATTGTTTTATGATTTGTTCTTTTTATATACATCCATTGAGATAATTGTTTGCTGAAAAGTGAATTGGAGACGTTCTAAATGAATATATAGCTCTATCTACTGATGGACGGCTGCCCAGACATGAGCCCAGGAGATCTGGACGAGGCATTACAAGCTCTGGTTGGATGGCTACAACAGAGTTGACTGAAGATAAATCCATCCAAGACGGAGGTCCTCTACATGAGTTGCAGGGGACTGAGTCAGAGGATCAGGCTCCACTGGTGCCTACGTCAGGGGTGAAGAGTTTGGGGATGTTCCTGGATGCCTCCCTTTCTATGGAGACCCAGGTCACTGCCACTGCCAGGTCTGCCTGTTTCCATCTGAGACAGATCAGGCAGTTGGCCCATATCTCACTCCCCAGGACCTAGCTACAGTGACTCATGCAATGGTCACTTCTAGACTGAACTACTGTAACTCTCTCTACGTGGGGCTGCCTCTGACTCTGCTCCGGAAGTTGCAGCTAGTGCAGAATGTGGCAGCACAGGTGTTGATAGTGACACCTGTGTGGGCTTGTATCCGCCCAGTGCTGTGTGAACTGTACTGGCTACCTATTGAATTCTGGATACATTTCAAGGTGCTGGTACTTACCTTTAAAGCCCTATACAGCCAGGAGCCAGAATACCTTAGAGACCACCTCTCCCCATATGAGCCCCACAGGGCACTGAGATCCACAAACCAACATCTCTTGGTGGCCCCTGGCCCCCGGGACGTCTGACTACTATTTATTTTATTTATAGTCAAATTTATACCCCGCCTTCCCCACAAAGCAGGCTCAGGGTGGCGTCCAACAACAAACACAACAATACAGAATAAAAACATAAATAATACAGAATTAAAACACAGCATTTAAAATAGCACATTACAAAATATCAGAATCCTGGCGGCAGTTCAAAATCAAACGAATAAAGTGCTCTCCAACAAAATGCTTCGATATTATTCCACATAAAGTGTTTAGATGTTATTCTGCTCGTTCCTGAGGCAGCTGCTCGATGTTAACATTACAGGCCGTGTACTAGGGCGGCGGCAGCGGCCCCTAATTGTATGCCTGGCAGAAGAGCTCCATCTTACAGGCCCTGCGGAACTGTGAGAGGTCCTGCAGGGCCCTGATCTCCTCCGGGAGCTCATTCCACCAGGTAGGGGCTGCCACTGAAAAGGCCCCAGCCCTAGTAGCAGCTAGCCTGGCCTCCCTCGGGCCAGGGAGGGTCAACCGATTTTGAGACCCAGACTGTAGTGCTCTCTGGGGTATATACGGGGAAAGGTGGTCCCGTAGGTATGTTGGACCCCAGTCATATAGGGCTTTAAAGGTAAGAACCAGCACTCTGAGGCGGATTCGGTATGCTATTGGCAGCCAGTGCAGTGTCCTCAGCACAGGCTAGATGTACTCCCATCTAGGGAGACCCATCAACAGCCTGGCTGCGGCATTCTGCACTAGCTGCAGCTTCTGGATCCGCAACAAAGGCAACTCCATGTAGAGAGCATTACAGTAGTCTAGTCTCGAGGTGACCATCGCATGGATCACTGTAGCCAGGTCAGCATGGTCAAGGAAGGGAACCAACTGCCTAATCAGCCTCAAATGATAAAAGGCCAACCTGGCAGTGGTGGCTACCTGGGCCTCCATGGTAAGGGAGGGATCCAGGAGCACTCCCAAACTCCGAACCTCCGGTGCAGGGACCAGTGAGGCCCCCCAAAGGTTGGGAGTGGGATCCCCACCCCCGAACCGCCCTGATCCAGGCATAAGACCTCCGTCTTCGCTGGATTCAGCTTCAGCCGACTCAGTCTGAGCCACCCAGCCACGGCCTGCAAAGCATCATCCAGATCATCTGGTCTGAAGTCCAACTGGTCTCCTAACATCAGATAGAGCAGGGTGTCATCAGCATACTGGTGACATCCCAGCCATACCTCAGGGCAATCTGGGCAAGGGGGCGCATGTAGATGTTAAATAACATCGGGGACAGCACAGCCCCCTGAGGCACACCACATTCAAGTGGGTGCCTCCTGGACTGCTGTTCCCCTAGCACCACCCTTTGTCCCCGACCTTGAAGAAAGGAAGCAAACCATTGCAAGGCGAGCCCCCTAATCCCCATGTCGGCAAGGTGGTGGACTAGAAACTGGTGGTCGACTGTGTCAAACGTGGCCGACAAATCTAAGAACAACAGTACTGCCGTTCTGCCTCGATCCAGATGCCTCCAGAGGTCGTCAGTCAGAGCGACCAGCACCGTCTCCGTCCTATGACCCGGATGGAAGCCAGACTGGAAGGGATCTAACATGGAAGCGGAAGCCTCAACCAGGGCCAGGGCTTTTCAGCCCTGGCCCCCACCTGGTGGAATGAGCTCCCATATGAGATCAGGGCCCTGCAGGACTTATTGCAGTTCCGCAGGGCCTGCAAGATGGAGCTCTTCCACCGAGTTAGGAGGCGGACGTCCCCCCAATCTCCCATTAGTGGCCCAAATCTGAAACGGACATCGGGGGACCCACCATTGTATTTTAAACAATCTGAATTGACATCTGATCTATTAGTTTTTACACAGTATTTTACAAATTTTATACTGTTTAAATTGTCATTTTAACATTGCTCTAACTGTACTATACTAATTGATGTAAAAACCCCTGAGCCTGTTTTCGGGGAGGGTGGTATATAAATCAAATAAATAAATAAACTTACATAAACTTGAAAGAAAAGATGGGATGCAGTTACAGCACAAACTGAGTCTACTGAGCCTTAGTCCCAAGCAAGTGTGCTTAGGATCATAATCTTTATTACTGCAATCAATTGAAGCCAAACTCCTTTCAATTTAAGCAAGTTTGTAGGATTGCAGCAACAGTGCTTTTTATCTGAAAGCTTCTAACTGAAAATTAAGTAAAAGCAGTTTAGAAACTGACATAAATAAGAATGAGCAAAGCCAGCAGTTTCTCTGCAAACCGATAAAGTATCCAATAGAAATTAACCATCATTTCATCATATTTTGCTCACAAAGCAGCTGCAGGAATTTCTACATCCTATCTGTACTGAAGACCAGCATCATGTCATTCCTTTCTGCTCTTGCATTGATGCTGCATAGTGAATAATTTCTGTCAAATTATTAAAATCAGTAGAAAAGAATGCACTTCTGACAGGTGTGGTGGAAGCTGTTTTCAGTGAATGGCTCTGGTGGCAAAATGAAGAGCTACTTCTAATCAAAGAAAGATTAGAATTGTTCAGTGCTTCTGCTAGATTTATAAACATTTCCTTGTTAATACTGAGAACCAGACATCACAAAATAAGTGTTATCATAAGCGCCAGGGGGCGGGGGGGGGGGAATCAGAGCTGCCTGCTCTAAATGCAGTTTTTCAGTCCACTTGAAGCCACCTCCTTTATTTCTCTTAGTTTATCTCAAGACTAGATTTTCCATACTGGGAATGTTTATTAGTAAGATAATTCAGCACTACTAAAGTTGCTTTGTCTGGAATGCTGTTTGTATGGCATTGTTTATTGTATGCACTGCTCTTTGCATTTTTTTTCTGATTTTGTAATTTAGTGATATTGCATTGTTGCAAAGGGAAGTCCTACCTCCCCAACCTTTTGGAGTTCTCTGAGCAGGTTAACAAGTATGTGCTAAGGATGATCTGATAGCCATTATATATTTGGACTTCCAAAAGGCTTTCGAGAAGCTACCTCACCAAACATTAAATTAGCATAGCAGTTGTGGGATAAGAGGACAGATCCTCTTAAGGATTCAAAACTGCTTAAACAACAGGTTAGGAATAATGGACAGTTCGTGCAATGAAGTGAAGTAAGCTGTGAGGTCCCACAAGGATCAGTGTTGGGACCAATGCTGTTTAATTTGTTTTTAAATTATTTGGAATTGGGGGTAAGAATGTAGCGACAAAGTTTACAGATAATAGCAAATTATTCAGGATGAGAAAACCAAAGTAAACTGTAAATAACTACAGGAATATCGTTCTAAATTGTATTAATGGACAACACTGTGGCAAATGAAGCTGAGTGTTGCTACCCTGTTTCCCCGAAAATAAGACCTACCCCAAAAATAAACCCTAGCAGGATTTTTATGCATTTGTGGTATAAGCCCTAGTGTGTCTTCTTGAGAAAAAATAAATATAAGACAGTGTCTTATTTTCGGGGAAACACGGTATATACAAGGTGATGCGTACAGGAACAAAGAATCCTCACTTCAAATACATACTGACAGGTTCTGAACCAGCTGAGATCAAAATTGAAAGAGATATTTGGGTTATAGTAGATAACTTAATGAAAATGTTGACTTGGTGGGCAGCAACACTGAAAAAAGGGGAAACTCCATGCTTTGGATTATTAGGAAATTGACTGAAAATAAAACACTCAAAATTATTATGCCCTTATACGGAGCCATTGTGCAGCCTCATTTGGAATACAGTTGTGGTTGCTGTATCTTCTAAAGAATTTTGCATATCTGGAAAAAGTATGGAAGAGGGCAACAAAGACAATTATCTTTCATGTGTTTTGTACCTTGTAAACCACTTTGGGTTCATGTTTGGAAAAAAGCAGGCTAAAAGTGTCCTAAATAAAAGCATAATAAATAATAAAATAATTCTGCATTGGATAGAGAATGTGCATAGAAACTGTCCCCCCCCCCATAATACTAGAACTTGGGGGCACACAATGAAGTTGATGGGAAATAGGTACAGGAAAGACAAAAGGGAATATTTCTTTATTCAACAAGTTATTACAGTGTATAATTCACTGCCAGTGGTGTGGTGATGGTGTTAGCCAAATTGCCTTATTTCTTTAGTAAGCTTGGGGGGAATTATGATTTAAAAAGGGCAATTGGCATAAAACATAAGGACATAGCCTGTGTATACTAGAGTCAGAATTCCCAGAGCCACTGAATAGATGAGGAGGCCAGGTTGCTGTAATAATTGGTCTTTTACTTAATAATTCACATTATTAAGTAATATTCACATTAGCAGGAATTATCGTTACCTGTCCAGCAAGATGAGTAAACCATGCCACGAAAAAGGAACAAAATGAGGTAGGGAATGGCTCATGAGTCAGCCAGTGACACATGTGGAGTGATTCCAAACTGATCAGGGATGGAACCAGCAAGGTGGGTGGGGGCGAAGAGAGAGAGCGAGAGAGCTCAGGGAAAGCTCACCTTAGATAGCCAAATTATGACCTGAGGCAATAGCCAGGTGGTCACTGGTTCCCAGGAACTGTAGACAAAACGAATAATATCTCAGGAGGGGTAAGACAAAGGAAACAACCATTGGACACTTTAGGGGTGATGGGCAGGCAGGGAACGACACCTCTTGGGGAATGTGTGAGATAAGGGAAGGGGGAAGGAGGGTGGTGGTCTGGTGCTTCACTTTAACAATCCGATGCATTTCCGAGGTGTTATCTGGTGGCAGGAAGGTTTAATCACTTTTTTTGTTTCTAGCTGGGCAATAGTCTTTGTTTGAGGATGCCTCAGGAGGGGGAAAGGAATGTGCTGCATGATGGAGAAGCTATCCCTTCATGCCTTCTCTGCAGGAACATCTCAGATCTGCTGATGTGTCTGTGTTCATGGAGACCAGGGCTGCTGAAAGGCATTATGGTCCTTGTGCAGATTCAGAGGTACAGGGGCAGAAGTCTTCTGTATTCCTGGCTCCAGATCTGGCTTGGCATACTTCTTTGGCACAAGGCTTCCCTTGGTCACAGTGTACAGTCCATAGTCCAGCATTGGGCACTTCACTTAGGACCACAGCTCTGTCCATTGCCCTGGCATACACTCTTCACAGTCCAGCAAGGCAGTGATAGTAAAAGAGTCTTTAATAGTGCCATTTGAAATGGCTTCATGGCAACAATGGCTATGAGAACAGATGGTTTTAAAAGACAGACAAATTTATGGAGGAGAGTTAAGAACATAAGAGAAGCCAATGTTGGATCAGGCCAATCGCCCAACCAGTCCAACACTCTGTCACACAGTGGCCAAAAATATCAGGTGCCATTAGGAGGTCCACCAGGGGGACCAGGACACTAGAAGCCTTCCCACTGTTGCCCCCCCCCCAAGGCACCAAGAATACAAAGCATCACTTGCCCCAGACTGAGAGTTCCTATCTATACCTTGTGGCTAATAGCCACTGATGGACCTCTGTTCCATATGTTTATCCAATTCCCTCTTGAAGCCATCCATGCTTGTAGCTGCCACCATCTCCTGTGGTAGTGAATTCCATGTGTTAATCACTCTTTGCGTGAAGAAGTACTTCCTTTTATTCGTTCTAACCCAACTGCTCTGCAATTTCATTGAGTGCCCACAAGTTCTTGTATTGTGAGAAAGAGAGAAAAGTACTTCTTTCTCTACCTGCTCTATCCCATGCATAATCTTGTAAACCTCTATCATGTCACCCCTCAGCCATTGTTTCTCCAAGCTAAAGAGCCCCAAGTGCTTTAACCTTTCTTCACAGGGAAAGTGTTCCAACCCTTTTATCATTCTAGTTGCCCTTTTCTGCACTTTTTCCAGTGCTATAGCATTGGAAAATATCCTTTCTGAGGTGCGGTGACCAGAATTGCACACAGTAGAGTTCCATCAATGGCTACAGCACATGGTAAGTAAACAGAGCCTCCATATTTGGAAAAAGTAATTCTCTGAAACCCAGTGCTAAGAGGCAATATTATAGGAGAGCCTTGACCTCTATGCGCTGTTCATAGGCCCTCCAAGACAACTAGTTGGCTACTGAGTGAAAAAGGATGTTGGACTAGTTGGACCACTGGTCTGATCCAGCAGGACTCTCCTTGTCTTCTTCTGTTTGCTCTAGCTTTTTTATAGCACTGTTCTCTAATTCTGTAACCTTGTTTTATTGTGTTGTTTGTTGCATATATTATACTTAATTTTTTAAAAATTATTTATTTATAGATTTTCCATTATAAAAAGCAAAAATAAAATTCCCTTTTATACATAGTATTCATTTTGGAGTATATATTATACATTTTTCCCCATCCATTTATTAACTTTATACCACCTTTTCTGAAAAACATTGTCATCTTTCCCTGTCAACATCAAGTTTAATCTGTCCATTTCCGCTATTTCAAGGATTTTCTCAATTATCTCTTCTCTACTTGGTATTGTATCAGTTTTCCAATTTTTTGCAACGAGGATTCTGGATGCAGTGAGAATATATAGTATAACACAAAGATCATCTTGTTTAATTCCATCTGGTATTATATTAAGCAGGAAAGTTTCTGGTGCAGGTTGCAATTCTATGTCAGTTATCTCTTTTATTAATTTTTAAACATTTTCCCAAAATTTACCTATCTTTTCACACCTCCACCATATATGGTAAAATGTTCCTATATTATTTTTACATCTCCAGCAAGCTCCTGGGATATCTTTATAACATTTAGATAATTTGTCTGGTGTCCAGTGCCACCTATAGAACATTTTAATTATATTTTCTTTATACGACGTTGCTCTTAATATTTTAACAGATTTCCACGTTTTTATCCATTTATCAGTCGTTATGGTGTGGCCTACATTTTGCATCCAGGTTGTCATACAAGGTTTTACTACTACCTCTTGCATTGTGTCACACAATAAAAAATGATATAATTTTTGGATCAATTTATCTGAAGATGACAACCAGATTTTATCTAATTCGGATGTTGATTTTGTAAAATTCATTCTTTTGTCCTTAACAAATCTTGATTGCAACTGTATCTTTTCCCAGTTAGTAAGATTGATATTCATTTCTTATAATGTCTCAAACGATTTCAAGTTTTTTTCTTTAGTTAACAATATTTCATATGTTACTCTCTTATTATTTGTTAACAAGGTTGGCATTATAAAAGCTTCTAACGGTGAGACCCACATCGGTATATCATTGTAAAACCTTTCTTTTATTTTCTTCCATGTCTTAATTAAGGCTCCTCTAATTATGTGATTGTGGAAGTTTATTATACTTAATTTTTGTGTAATTCTCTAATTTTATGTGGTGGTGTTGGAAACTGTCATCAAGTTGCAGCTGACTTATGGTGATCTCATAGGGTTTTCAAGGCAAGAGACATTCAGAGGTGATTTGCCATTGCCTGCCTTTGCATAGCAGCCCTGGACGTTCCTTGGTGGTCTCTCATCCAAATACTATTTTATAATCTAGCTTTAATGATTCCATGTTGTTCTATTTGAAGTAATTATTCCACACACTCTATTATTGAGTTATTTCCCATAATAGAACAATTCACACTGCATGTTGCCTGATCCAAAAATCACCCAGTCAGCTTCCACAGCAAGATGGTAATCTGAACCTGGGTCTTCCAGACACTACTTTCTTTCTCTCGTTTTTTGTATCCCCTAAGGGGGATTTTTTTTAATTGCATTTTCTAATAACTACATACTAAAAACTACAAACAGAAAATCCAGGGAAGGGGAACTACATCTATGGGAGAAAGTAAAGAAAACCCTCTAAAAACCCAAGAGATAGTGATCATACATACGTTTACAAATTTACCTTTAAACTTAAACACAAGTTAACTTTTGTTGAAAATGATCATCTATCTAATTAAACATACGTGCTTCATCAACATTTCTAATTTCATAAAAGGATTGTAGAATGATATACAATAAACTTCTTTTTAAGTATTCCAGAGCACATTAACAATCTATTTTTCCCCTTTCTGTGTCTCAACTGATAGCCTTGTTTAGGACCCACTGCCCCCAATTCCTCAGAGGATCCAGCCTCTCCTTCTTCTTCGCTCTCTTTGGCATCATTGGTCGCACCTTCTCCTGTTGAACTGCTATGTTGACACAAAAATTCACAAGCCTTTTCAACAGAGTCAATCCTTTCTTTACCATTTGCATATCTGAAGATTAGTCCCTCGGGTGTTAACCATCTGTAGGCCACGTCGTGCTTTTGTAGAAATAGAGCCAAGTCTATCTCAAATGGAACATCTTTCAGTATCCTTATATCTTTGTCTTTTATCTTCAAGGTAGCTCCATTGGATGCTTTAAATAGTTGGTCTCTCACTTTTCTTCAAGAGAATCTTATTGTAACTTCCCCTGGCAGATTATTCTTTCTGATAAATTCTGAATACAATCTATTGACCGTATCTATTTCGCTTTGAAGTTGATCCGATGTCATCTCTGCCATGGGCACAAGAGCGTCTCCGACAATCTGTCTTAGATTATCTCCTTTCTCTTCCTGGATACCTTGAAGTCTCAAGATATAGCTTGCTCTTTCCATTTGAAGCTATAATACTCGAGACTCTTCAATTTGACACTTTTTCCCCAGTGCCTGCAGTTTTTTGTCCATCTTTTTTGAGTTGGTATCAATCTCTTTAAGATCCTGCTCCGTTTTTTCAATTTTCTGCATGTTTGCAGCCATTTGCGCTTGTTGTGTGTCCAGCTTGTTGTCAATTGCCGTGATTTTCTCCAGCAGAGGGCGAAGTGCTTCCGACAAGAGCCTTTGAAGTTCCACTGTTGAGTCCTGTCTAGGAACAGAACTCGCAGGGCTGGAACTTCCGGGAAGAAGCTTTGCTTTTACTTGTTTATCTCTAGAGTCCTTCACCGGCGGTGCCATGTTTGAGAATTGTTTAATTTTATCAAAAGTTTGTCAAAGTCTCTGGAAGTTCTTTTGTAATGCGGTAAGCGCTTACAGTCTCTTTATTTTATTCTAATCGCTTTTTGTAGTAGGTCCTCCCTTTTGTAGCTAAAATTGCCTGTAAACAGTTCTTAACGGAGGGGAGTCCCCTCCCCCCCTCGTTTTCTTTCGGGAGAGCCATGCACTTTTTCGTTGTTCTCACTTGTACTTAAACTCACATTTTCAATGATTGCTCGCTTGTGTTTAATATCGCTTGATCACCAAACACTTGCTCCGGTGTGCTGATCTTGTTTCCATATGGGACGCGCCACAGTGGGACCGTCGGGGCTTGGAGTAGCCCCCCTTGCCTGCTTTTCTCACCGGGGGGAGCTCTCTAGCGCCCCATGGCTGGGAGCCCTTCTGGGCTCCTGGGGTCGCGCGGACAATCGCGCCCCCTCCCAGTCATGGGCGCTGGCAGACTTCTCCCGGAGGTCCGGGAGAAAGCTACTGCCATGGCGATCACCGAAAACCGGAAGACACTACTTTCAAGGTCTAACTAATACATCACACTGGCTTTCATTGGGTGGCTGCTGCTGGAACATCAGCAAGCAGCCAGGCCTAGTTGAGTCATGCAAGTCAGGTTGTATCAAGTCACCCAGAGATTGCTACCAGGCCTAGGGTTGCCAACCACCTGGTGGGACATGGAGATTCCCCCAGAATTACAACAGACAGCAGAGATCTGTCCCCATGGAGAATGTGGCTGCATTGGAGGGTGGACTTTGTGGCATTATACTATGCTCAAGCCTCTCCCCTCCCCAAACTGTGCACTCCTCAGACTTGAACACATGAACACATGAAGCTGCCTTATACTGAATCAGACCATTGGTCCATCTAGGTCAATATTGTCTGCTCAGACTGGCAGTGGCTCTTCAGAGTCTCAGGCTGAGGTCTTTCACATCACCTTCTGCCTGGTCCTTTCAACCGGAGGTGCCAGGGATTGAACCTCGGACCTTCTGCATGCCAAGCATACATTCTTCCACTGAGCTGCAGTCCTTCCACCACAAAATCTCCAGGAATTTCCCAACTTGGAGCTGGAAACCTCAGGCAGGCCCAGGGCCAATGAGTCCTCCCTCCAAGGCCAAAATAGGCCTGGAGATGGCCCTGCCCTCTCCCTTTACCTTTTACTCAGAGAAACTGAAGCCTGGAATGCTGTGGTTGCGTAGCAACAGCCTCCGAGGGAATCAGTTTTTTAAAACTACAGGAACTCCTTTTATCATTTTTTAGTTTTTTAACCCTTCCCAGTGTATTTTTTTAGATTTTTTTTTTTTTTTGCAAACCTGGGGCTCTTTTTAGGTTTGTATAAAGATCTGTCTTACCTGTTCACAGCTCCAGTCACCAGATTTAAGTATCCAAAATTTGGCCAATTGGCTATTACTATATAAACAGACACATGGAAAGGTGCTACGGTTTGAATGGCTGTTTCTTCTTTGGTTATGACTTCAAATCTATCACCCTTTTGCATTAGAAACTGAAGAACAGATAAAATTAAATGTCTATGTTTACAAATTTTTGCATGCATCTTTAGCAAGTCAAATGAAATAGTTCCTAACCTGATTTTTGAAACTAGAAATGTTTAGTTGCTTACAATATTTACATTAACTACTTGCATGGAAAATATCGATCTCAAAGCTCTTTTTGCTGAAAATAGGAAAATGGAAGTAATGGTTGTTAGTGCCTGTCAGTTGGCTGCAGCATATACGTATTTCTCAGCATCCATTCAAGACTTTTCCCACAAAACAATCTGCTGCAAAGAAATAGCCTTTCTCCCTCTGCCGTATTTTACAGATGTCAGCTAAAGCACAGGGAACAGCTATTCAAGATGAGATGCATGGGTAGTTATTGTTCAAACCAGCTTAAGTCAGTCTCAGAAAAAAAATTTTAGTTGACTTAATGCTTGAAATTACCAAGATTGCTGTTCATTTTCCTTTGGTAGTTCTTGCATCCCATTAGCACAACAGAAACACATCAAATTGCAGAGAAAAATATGGCTTTCAAACAACAGGAAGCATTCTCCTGCAGGTGCATTTGGTACTGGCTGCTGATTTTCATTTTGAAGAATCACAAGCAATAAATCTCAGACTGAAAAAATACTCAGCACTAATACCTTGCCCTGGAAGTACTTTTAAAAACCAAGAACCACCATTGAAACACACCAAGCAGTACAGGTTTTAGGACTGGACATTGAAGAAGAGTTCCATATGCGCAAGAGTCTTCATACCAGCAAAAGCACTAAAATGACTCCTCACTGTCTAGGATTGCCAGCCAATGGCTGGCACCAGGCTAGAGAGGTAGGGACATGAGGGTGCCAGCATGTCACATGGCATGATGGCACTTCAGAGGAAAACCAGAGGTGATGTTACATTGCTCTAGGAATTACTGCAAACTATATGGTAAAACCATAGTATTTCCAGTGATTCCTAGAGTGACATGACATCACTTATGGATTTTCCCCAGCAGTGTTGTCACACTGTGTGCAATGCCAGTGATTTTTTTAAAAAAATTCCCCACAGCTCAAAGGTGCAGTGGTGGGAACATTAGGTTGCGGGCAAGAGGTCTTCCACCATAAAGGAACCCATTTGCTGTCTCCTTGTCCTAAGCGAAATCCATTGTACTCTCATTACCATCTGTTTTATAGTCATTTGCTCCATATAGAACCGTTGTACTGTTAAAACTTATATTAAAATGCTATGTATTGCTGCAGCTGTTGTGCTACTGTTTATGCAAACAGAATGGTGCTAAGTGTATTTTCCTTCCTGCCCGATGCCTTGTTGGATCCAACACTTAATTTGGTTCTGATCAGCTTTTGATCAGAACGTTCTTCGGATGGAACTACATCTTAGGAGAATCACACAAGTAGCGTTCCATCTAGGTATCCTTAGTGATAGCCTAGGATGCCAGAGGTAGAGGGCCACCCCCCACCCCTGTGCCACTGGAGTCTGTCCTGGGATGAGACACCCCACCCCGCCCCCGGCTACAGTGGACAGTAAGCCAGAAGCTTGCTCCCCCTTCCCTCCCTCCGTCAGTGGGGTGAGGCCTGGCCCAACCCTCTTTCTCCTTCCATCCACCTTACTTGACTGGCGGTGGCAGCTTCCTGCCATGCCACTGGGGGACAAAGAGGGCAAACACCGCTGCACTCTGCTACAGGGGAACGAAGAGGACAGGCTGCAGCACAGCAGGAGGAGGCTCAGAAGGGGTGGGTGCCATTTTCCCACCTCCCTCCAGCAAGGCAGGGAGGCCACGTTCTGTCATGGGCCAGCCCTGATTCCATCTCCTGTCCCATTATGTTCAACTTACCTGATGTCTTGGCCTCATTAAGCTGTGAAGAGGGGGGTGAACTCAACAGACAGCTAGCATTTTATGCAACAAAGGCACGTGACCTCTCCATCATTCTTCGACATCGCTTTTATCTACAGATTTCTTTGTCTATCCGTCTAACTATATTCCTACAGCAACTCAGAGTGGCATACATGGTTCTCCCTTCTCTATTTTATCCTCAAAACACCACTCAGAGGTAAGTCAGGCTCAGAGCCAATGAGTGGCCCATGGTCATCCAGCAGGCTTCCTGGCAATGTGGGGACTTGAACCAGCTTCTCTCAGATCTTAGTCCAACAACCAGCACATGAAGCTGCCTTATACTGAATCAGATCATTGGTCCATCAAGGTCAGCATTGCCTACTCAGACTGGCAGCAGGTTTCCAAGGTGTCAGGCAGAGGTCTTTCACATCACTTACCACCTGGTCCCCCCCTTTTCTAACTGGCGATGCTGGGAATTGAACCCAGGACCTTCTGCATGCAACACAGATGCTCTAACACTGAGTCCCTCCCCTCCATGCTGACTCTCTGGGATGATGCTGCAGACACATCTCTCCCCATATGCACTAGGGCTCATTTTTTCCTTTGGCACACTATACATGGCACAGATAACATCTCAGCAAATTACCCAATACCATCTGATGTATTATGTGAATGGCCGTCACAAATACTGCACTAATAAAAATGAACTCCGAAACATTAGTGAATTGCACATACAAAGTCATCTTTTGCCATGGTGAAGATAAGCTGGTAAATAAATACCAAAAGTCCTCAACTGTTACTAGAACAACAGTGCCTTTAAGGATTGCACTCCCTAATGTCTCCCTAATGATATAATCCTAAACAGACTTGCTAGAGAGTTAGGATTGTGACCTTTAAATTTTCTGCCATTTATATATTTTTTTTAATCTGTCACTTCACTGGGGTCCTAGTTGCCTAGGAGAAATAAAATAGGGGTGTTCTCCTTCAACTCCCTTTGTCATGACATTTTCCTAGTAATGTATAGTTCCTGAGTTCCATATGATCTTTGAGATTCAATTTTAAATGTGAAATATATTGCATGTACATGCTTTAGGGAGCCATCCTCAGAAGGTCTACTTAGAAATAAGTTCCATGTTACTCAGTGGGGCTTGCTTCCAGGAAAGGATCCTGGTCTAACCTATCTGATTACTATCTGATCTATTTTGCCTATGTATTCCAACTTGAGTATATAATAGCCAAGAATACCTAATTCGCTGAAGCACAATAGACATACACTTGAAAAAAGCATTGTATTACTGCATATTAACATTCAGAATCTGCATCAATAGATGCAGACCATGTTTCTGTATGGCCAAAAGAAGTAACTGTAAAACAGTTACATCTTTGTGACATTTCTCAGTGTAACACTTGCTTAAGCTACAGACTGGTGCTTCTTATGAATTAAACATAATTCCTTATTTATGTTCTGTTAACTTTATATCAGAACCTATAGCTATTCATCAGTTTCAGTGTGAATCTATTTCATGATTCTGATGACACTTCTAACATAGAAAATGCAAAGTACGATACACTGAATATCACAGATGTTAAACCACCTCCAGAGAGTAGTTAAGCAATAAACAGCTCATCAGTTTCCTCTAAACCATCTAAGATGCTTAAATTAGGTACATATTACGCAGCACTTAGTTGTCTTTTCCAGGACCACTATGAAAATGTCATATAAAAAACCTTACTGAGTGAATAGTAGTCAGTCACTAGAACCAATGAATTATAATTTCATTATTCTTCTTCCACAAATGTAGCACAAGGGCATAGAGCCCTTCCTTGCTCTGTGAACAGAAATGGATCTAAAATCAGAACCAACCTGATTTGTAGCTTCCTCAAAGCTAAGTAAATAGCTCTACTTTAAAGAGAGCTTAAAGGCCTCATTTGCCAAATTACTTGCCTGAAGTCTTTTCTTTTCATATTTTCCCTGCAAGAGATTAAATTGTCTATGGAGCTGCAATTCAAGAGGTAAGAACCACTGCAAGCTACTTATATTCCTTTGTGGAGCCAAAGCAATGGGCAGAGAGCTGGACATCAAGGCACTCACTGTCTGCTTGGCAGGCAGCGCTGAGATACAAAGAGATCATGAATATTGGTTTTTCTTACTGCCACCATTTCAAGAGGTCTAGATCTTAAATTTACATTAGATATTACACAGGAAGTGGGTACAATTTAGGGTTGCCAACTTCAGTTTTGGGAGATTTGGGGATGGTGCTTTGGGAAGGTGGACTTTAGTGAGGGGTGGGAGCTCAGTAGGGATGTGATGTTATAGGATCTGTGTTCCAATAGCCCCGTAGCCATGCATTTTTTTCGCTGTGTGTGGGCTCTTTAGCTTGGAGAAACGATGACTGAGGGGTGACATGATTGAGGTTTATAAGATTATGCATGGGATAGAGCAGGTAGAGAAAGAGGTACTTTTCTCCCTTTCTCACAATACAAGAACTCGTGGGCACTCCATGAAATTGCTGAGCGGTCGGGTTAGAACGGATAAAAGGAAGTACTTCTTCACCCAAAGAGTGATTAACACTTGGAATTCACTGCCACAGGAAGTGGTGGCGGCTACAAGCATGGACGGCTTCAAAAGGGAATTAGATAAGCATATGGAGCAGAGGTCCATCAGTGGCTATTAGCCACAAGGTATAGATAGGGACTCTGGGGCTCTGTCTTCTTGGTGCTTCGGGGGGGGGGGGGCAACAGGGGGGGGGCTTCTAATGTCCTGGCCCCACTGGTGGACCTCCTGATGGCACTACTATTTCTGGCCACTGTGTGATACGGAGTGTTGGACTGGATGGGCCTTTGGCCTGATCCAACATTGGCATCTCTTATGTTCTTGTGTGTGTGCCAGGGCGCTAATTAAATTAAATTAAATTAACTTCAATGGTTTTCCGCTAAGGATGTCACTGTAAATCCACCCACAGGGCACTTTTTATTTAACATAGACTTTTTTTGTCTTGATGTATCATTTTAACATTGTATCTTGCCACTGTCTGAATATAGACTTAAAATGGTAATTTCAAAAATAAAAACCAAATTTAGCTCAGTGTATATTTTTACTGCGGACCTTCTAAGTAGGAAAGATTATTTTTCTAAACTTGCAAGTTCTAATGGATTTAAGTAGGAGATCTAGATTATATTTCCTCAACCATGACACTTTCCTGGGTACATTAATAGGTATCTCAGGCAACTGTCACAGAGTATAAAATCATAGTTGTAATTCTTTAATTTGTTGCTGAATACAATTAAGAATAAGAAGGAGCTAGCCAAAATCACACTTGGTATAAAGACTTCTTTGAGACACTAAATGAAAAAAGGAGGTCCCGTTCACACGCGGCGATTTGGTCTGGGAGCGGGCCAGTTTGGGGCCAGATCAAACCGGCGCGATCACACCACCACATCTGGGAAGCGTCCTGCTTCCGCACCCGAACTGGCCCAAACCCGGGAAGAACCGCCGCAAAATGAACCACCTACCTTGGGTGGTTCAAGAGGACACGGCGCGGCAAGCTGGCGTTTGATCGCGCCGCGTCTTTTGCGACGGCACAACCCCGGGCCGGAGCCAAACTGCGCATGCTCGGACATGCGCAGTTCGGTTGGCCCCCGGGTAGGGCGTGTTTTCTCCCCGGCGTTTGATCGCGCCGGGGAGAAAAGGCGGCGCGGCCGGGGGATCCCGCCGCGCCGTGTCAACATTGGTGCGGCTTTTAAAAGCCGCGCCTTCAAGCGCCTTTTCCCCTGCGTGTGGCAGGGGCCGGAGAGAGACATTAAATGGGGCATACGGCAGATCTGTGATTGCAGAAGGGACTGGCTCAGGATCAGTAAGAAGCCAGCTCCTAGATGGACAAATCAGAGAGGTCCTCACTGAAAATTGCCTGTATGTGCCACAATTAGCAGCCAACCTGACTTCTATAAGAGTACTTGCAAAAAGAGGAATGGTCATGTTTTATTATGCAAAAGAGAGAATTGATTGCAACTGGGAAAGTCCATCAGGGCTTGTATGCTTTAGAGACATGTATGCAAAGTGCAAACCTAACGAAACATTGCTATCACAAGAAATTTTCCTGGCTTTGGCATAGACGTTTAGGGCATAGAGCTAATTATGCTATTGCCCAACTTGAAAGCCAGAACTTGACTAAGGGCATACAGATAAACAAGTGTACTATTGAAAGAAACTGTATGCACTGCATTCAAGCTAAAGGAACTAGACCTAGTCAGTAAGAGTCATGAGACAAACCAGACACAGCGCCCTCTGGAGGTGATACATAGAGATGTTTGTAGTCCATTCAAGACTGAGACCCCTAGTGGGAACAGATATATACTAACTTTTATTGATTATTTTTTCAAAGTATATAGTAACCTACTTGATCAGAGAGAAAAGTCAAGTATTGGAGAAATTTAAAACATATGTTGCAATGGTCAGCAACAGGTTCCAGAGAAAGCCACTGGCACCAACAATGGAGGAGAATATGTGGGACATGACATGAAGAATTACCTAACTGAACAAGAAATAGAGAATTGCTCCCTGACTGAGATGTGCAGATGTATGCTGCCTTGAAGCAGAGCTACCTGAGAAATACTGGGGAGAAGCAATCAACACATAACAGACTGCCTACAACCAATCTATATAACAGACTGCCTACAAAAGGTGCCAGAAGCACACCAGATGAACTGAGGTATGGGCACAAGCCCAGCATGAACCACTTGAAAGTATCTAGGTCAAGAGCTTTTACCTACATCCCTAAGGAGAAACAAACTAAGATAGATATGAGAACTGAACAAGGTATTTTTATAGGATATGCACTGGGATGTAAAGGGTACAGAATCCTTAACCCAGAACAGAAACTGTAAAATTCTGCAACACAGTCTACATTGACGAGAAAGAAAAACCTACAAATCTACAAATACAGAGTATCCACACCAACAGAAGAAAACAAAACATAGCAACCACAGAAACAGTGTAACTGAGCACCATGGACCATACAGATGACACACCTGCAGAGCCACAAGAACCAGAAGGGGCTGCAGAGCCAGACATTAGACAAACAACTAGAACAAACAAGGGAATACCACTGAGCTCTCTTCATTGCTGATGCTCTCCTAGTTATTTGGGCATTGAGATCCCTCTCTCTTTCCTCTCTGTTATGTCCGCTGACCGCCCCTAGGTGACAGCATATTTTACAGGAGCTTGGATCCCTAGAGACAATAGGGAGTAGGATCCTGAAACCTCTAGCGGTCACCAATGGGAACTTTGACGGGAAGTTTAAACCCACCAATGGGATCTGTGGGTGGTCCACAGAGACTGTGTATAGTTGGGCCTCTGGCCGGTATTTGGTGTGTTTGGTGTGTTATGTTGTGTGCTAGTAAACATGAGCTGAATATCACTATGTTTCCTCATAATTCGATGCGTCAAACCAACTACACAACACTCTCTCTTACAAAGTTTGTTCTCTTGTTAATAAACCGACTTTATTCTTTAAACAGCTTGTGCTCCGCTTTACTGTACATCGATACTCTGCCAACACCGCCACCCAACCCCCATTTTCTGATTAAGTGGTTGGACTCTACTGCCTCCAATGCCAGTGATGGGGAGAAGCCTCCAGGGACAATGTCGACATGGTAAGTTAAGTCCAGGACTAATTAGGGCCTTTCCCTTTTAGAATTTAAATGGCCATGGGTGGAAGCCGGATCTACCCAATCATCAGCTGTTAGTGGGTGTCTCTCTGTTGCCCAGCACACACTTAATGTGCGTTTATGAACTATATCTCATAAGTAATAAAAATGGACTATGCAAAGATATGATTAAGGGGCTGTACTGCAAGGTGACCCAATCGGATGCCAGTTGAGACTGCACACCTGAGAGAAGAAAACCTTCCTTCGTGTTGCTATTCCAGTGGCTCTTCAAGGTTACCTTCCCTCTTACCTGATGTGAGATGGACCAGTTCCTGTGTCTACATAATGCCATGCCATGCCCAAGCATGAGGACAGAAAGATCCAAACGCCATTAGGAGCTCTATTTGACACACATAGGCAACGCCTTTCCCCCCTCCTCCAGCTACCTACAACTCTGCACATACTCCAGAGACTCTCCCTGCAGTTGCTTGGCAACTAATCGTTCGCCCATCAACGACCCAGCTAGGGCCATCAAGAGACAGTAGTCCTAGCCCAATGATTCAATCACTGTTCATCCTGGTGCCAGTCCCCCAGATTAAGTTAGTAGCTCTCAATATTGACCATCCCCTGGCTCTCCTCCCCCTTTCCTTCCGACCAATAGTATGTTTTATGGGACGGACTAACAGGAGGTGTCACAGGGGGATGTGGCCAGCCTAGCCTGCCCCCCCCCACATTATAAAAGGTGCTACCCGACCACATGGTCTCTCTCTCTCTTTCTCCACGACCCCTATCGAAGCTTTAACCCTCTTATGTCCAGCTTGCTATCCAAATACCCTACCTCCATCTTTAAACTCTAGATCTGCAGCTAGAGTCCATGTGGTTCTGCCGGTTCAGAGCACGTGTTCTCCATTTTCTATTTCTAACCCCTCCATTTTTCCAACCAACAAATGTCCTGCTAATGCAAATGTGCTTATGATCTATCTTTATTTCTTAGAATCTGTATATGTGTGTGCGTGCTTGTGTATTGTTTGAATGATAAATATTCTCCAGTAAAAAGACATTATACTATATTGAATACAGTCTCCGTGTCCGTTTCTGGTACCTACAGTAAAGGCGAGATTTCTGTATACAACGGTGTTTGCTCCCTAATTTGTCTATTGCCAATTAATAATCATATTTCCCCAATATTAATTAAGAAATTAAGGCAATATGGCTAACATCTCTTCCCAAAGAAACAGAGATGCCAACTAACAGACCAGCCTCCCTACTTTCCCTCCCAACTCCTGTACCACCCCCAAACCCTAAAATACTCTTGAAATTCTAGATGGTACATTTTCATTACTCCTGGAATTTCAGGAGTGGTGTGCATCTTCTCAGGTGTCCCCTAGACAACTTGAAACAGCTAATTCAGGGGGTATAAATTCAGCTTTTTTATCTGAATGCAAACCCCTAGCAAAAGCATACAGATATCTAGAAATGTACTAGGTGGAAGGAAATGTTATTGAAAATTTAGACTTTCGCTTTAAAAAACTCCTTCCCAACAGAGCCTATGCAAACACTCAGGCTGTTCCTGTGTTGGGAAGGTGCAGACAAAGCCACTGACTAATTGGGTGGCAAGTGGGAGGGGCCCTGCATCCTACCAATCATCTGCCTTTAAGGCCTCAGCACAGAGAGCAGAGGGAGGGAAAAGAGTTCTCCTGGTTGGGAAAGGACAGGGCCAAGAGGAGAACCTTAGGCAGCTGTGCATGGTCTGGACTTCTCATCAGGGAAGAGATCCTTGCTGGAGGCCATGCCCATCGACTAGGCCTATTGGGGTAAAAACAGGCAGGAATCCAGGCCAAGAAGGAAGAGGCAGGACACCTCTTGGCAGTAGAAGAGGTGGCCAAGGAGAGGAGGAGGAACAAGTGAAAGCAATTCCCTCTGATCACCATTCTGCAACCCAGCAAAACTAGGGTTGCCAGGCCCCTGGTCTGGGCGGGGGTTCCCTTGGTTTTCGAGGCTTCAGCCTGCTGCCAATGGGGGAAGCCGCAACCAGAAGCCCAACCACCTGCAGTCACCGCTCTCCCTTCTCTCCTGAGAGATTTAAAGGGCCATCCAACAGATCAGCTGCAGGGCCCTTTAAATCTTTCTGAGGGGAGGGAGAGGGGTGGCTGTGGGCTGCACACCTCAGCTCCAAGGGAATTTGCACACCTGAATTCCAAGCGGCATTGCTGCTTAGAGATCAGGTGCATGGGGGCCCCGCTGGCCAGAAGCATTTAAAGGGCCCCTTTAAATGCTTCTGGTCAGCAGGGACCGGGACTGCTCACCTGAATTCCAAGCAGCATCACCGCTTGGAATTCAGGTGGGCAGCGGGCAGCCACCCCTCTCCCCCCCCTACTGCAAGATTTAAAGGACCCTCCACCAATGCTCCCTGTAAGCTGTGGAGTCTTGTGAGCAAACATTCTACTTTGTGAGGTGCTGGCATTAAAGTTGTGAGCAAGCTATTTGGCTACTGCATAAATTAGTTTGCTCTGGAGCCATCCTTCCTGAGATAAAACAAAAATGTGCAAGCTGGAGAATAAAAAACTGTGAGCTAGCTCACACTAACTCAGCTTAGAGGGAACAGTGCTCTCCACGTGACCAGCAGGCCCTTTAAATATCACAGGCGGGGAGGGAGAGGGGTGGCCACGGGTGGTTGTTCTTGGGGGCAGGGCTTGGGGCGGGGATGTCTCCAATATGACATCATGTTGGGGGTGCCCCCCAAAGTCCCCCACTTGGGACTAAATCAGACCTGGCAACCCTAAGCAAAACCCTGCTTCTAGGGAAACAGGACATGACTGGTGGGCAGCAAGGGGGAGCCACCACCACCACTGGATAAGGTGGAACTTCTCATAGACCAAAAGGGAAATTATCTAATTCAGTATAAGGCAACTTCACATGTAAATATATGGCCAATATGATTTGGATGTGAATCTATTGATGAGTTTTTAAAATATGCCTGCAGAAAATGAGCCAGATGTTGCTGCTGATATAAATTAGTTCTGGTTTACACAACTCAGCAGTAGGAAGCTGTAAGGAAACAGACTGTCAAAATCTGCCATTAATGCAATGTGAGGAATTACACCAAATGCAATATATATAGACAAATACACACAAACAGAGAGAGAGTTAGTTAGTTGTCTTCGTACTTAAGCTGTAAAACTCAACATGCCCAAATGCAAAACCATTAAACAAAATTTTATTTATCTTGCTTTCCATATACCTGTAACTTTTTAAATGGCTAGAAGAAACAAGGCAGCAGCAACTGGTACTTTCAGTATAATTTTGTTTTGGTAATGCTGCTAATGATATAACTTTGCTCATATGGGTTCTTGCTCACAGTACAAGATTGCAAACTTTGTAGCAGGCAGTTAAATTTCAGCTGCTGAATACTGTCTTTTACATAGTGCCCAATTGTGGTAAAAAAAAACCCAAAACTTCTTTCAGCCTTTGGCAAGGGCTCTCTTACTGAGAGTTAATCTGCAAGAATGCAGAAGCATGAAAAGTATTATTACATTGCCATTTGTTATGCTAATTCAGTTAAGAGTTTGTTAAAATATCAGGAAGCTCATAAATCAGCCATGAAATGTATTCTGAGCCCAAACTCCTCACAAGAAGAACACATACTACCAATGTGTTCCACCAAACTAGAACAAACATTTAGGTCCCACCAATGCCAAATTTAGGGTTTATTTATGAGATGGGGATTAAAGGACAGCTAAACTTTCATTGTAATCCTAATTAGGGGATTTCACTGACAACTGAGCTCTTCTCTTCTATGAATAAAATCTCCTTACCAGTATATTATATAATAGTGTACTATATACATTTTCCCCTGGGTTCAGTGGAATATGAAGTTCTACCAACTGTGATACGAACAAAAATTTTCTCATTGAAACCAAGTCATGTACAATGTTAGCTCTCAATTTGGAAACCAGCTGCTGATGCACACAGCCAAGAAGACATAGCAAGATGTAGCTTAAGTAAATCTGAACGTAACTACATTCCGAAGCACCAGAACAGTTACTTCTGATTACCAGCAGCTTGAAATGTGTCAGTAAAGATAAAGGAACAACACACTGACCTTGGCATGTATTCAATATACAGCCTATGCTTGGATACATCCGTTTTGACATGACGGTCAGCCTCAAGCTAAGAACTTTTGTCAATAGTAACAGGTTCTTCATGCATTTTATTTTATGAGTACACTTTTTAAGTATATGCCTAAAAACGTAAGCTTTGAATGAGATCCAGAACTGACTGATGGTTCCTGTCTAGTGTACACTGAGGGCCTAACAACATGATACACAGTACTCATATTGCATCTGGGTCTGCTATAGGCAGAGGATTGAGGATAAATTAAATACGAATGACATGCAGCAGGTGTGGCAGGGGATTCAGAATATTACCAATTATAAACCAACCGTTGCTGCCGTGGATGGAGACCCTTCATTGGCAGAGGAGCATAATCTCTTCTTTGCCCGTTTTGATGTGGAGCCGAAGGGGACAGCCATACTACAGCCATCTGTCCATGGCGGCCCGTCCCTCAGGGTAGAAGAGCATGAGGTGAGGCATACGCTGAGGGCTGTAAATCCGAGGAAAGCGGCTGGACCTGATGGCATTACGGGATGGGTGTTGAAAGAGGGTGCTGACCAGGTGGCAGGGGTCTTTACTAAAATCTTCAACCGGTCCTTACACCAGTCTATTGTTCCGTCTTGCCTAAAGTCCTCAATTATTGTTCCCCTGCCCAAAAAATCCACAATCAGCAGTCTAAAGGATTATAGACCAGTTGCACTCACTCCGGTTGTGATGAAGTGTTTTGAGAAATTGGTACGCAGTCACATCGTCTCATGTCTTCCATCTACACGGGATAGTCACCAGTTTGCATATAAGGCAAACAGATCCACAGAGGATGCCATCACCACTACTCTGCACACTGCTCTGTCACATCTGGAGCAGCCGGGGAGTTATGTGAGGCTGTTGTTTGTGGATTTTAGTTCTGCCTTTAATACCATCCTCCCAGATAGATTAGTGTCCAAATTGGAGGGCCTTGGACTCTCCAGCTCCATATGTTTCTGGATTTTGAACTTTTTGACAGCCCGCCCCCAGAGGGTTAGAGTAGGGTCCTATATGTCCACAGCCCTTACCCTTAATACCGGTTCTCCACAAGGCTGTGTGTTGAGCCCCTTGCTCTATACCCTCTACACACAGGATTGTACCCCCACCCACCCCAGTAACACCATCATCAAGTTTGCT
>NW_015168652.1:1486462-1542786 GCF_001447785.1 Gekko japonicus | reverse complement strand
ATTATTATTATTATTATTATTATTATTATTATTATTATTATTATTATTATTATTATAATTTCAATCACACATGTGCTTGCAACTTTCCTAGAGGGAACTCAGTTCTGAATTCAGTCGGGGCAGCAGCATGTGAGAATCATGAGTTTGATTAGCAAAAGACAGAAGTGAAATAGAAACGAATGATTTGGGGGCCAAAACTGGAAGGAAAAGAAATTGGCTATCATCTCTAGCTTAGGCACAGAACATGGGACAAAAATATATTGAAGGATTGATCAACTTAGGCTACTGTACCAGATGCATCCCCTTCTGGAAAGAGATCACCTCACCACAGTTATCCATGGCTTGGTCCCAATCCAGGCTTGAATACTACAGTGCATTATATGCAAGAGGGCCAGTGGAAGTGTTGAGAAACCTCAACTGGTCCAGAATACTGCAGCCATACTGGTAACTGGAGCTAGACATAGGGGGAAAATAGCATGTATTTGCAGCATGGAACTTTCCCACTTTCCCCATGGAAACGTATTCCTGGTGATCAATGGCCCCTCAGGAACAGAACAGAAGACAAATGAGGGTCTGCAGTGGAAGAAACAGAACCATCAGATATTGCCACCCCTTCATCGGTAAACAGAATGCCATTCTATTGTGAGTTTGGATACATACCAGTATTTTCCCCATGACTTAAGCTTCACTGGCTTCAGAGTGCTGACTTTAGCCTACAGAGGCTCATCGGGTTGAGACCAAGGCTGCCGACTCCCATAGGAACTTGCACATCAATGGACAGCATCCTATTGAGGCCTTTTCTCCAGCTATCGCCATCTTCCAAAGTTTGGGAGGGTGGCTACCAGTGAAACAGCCTTCGCTGTGGTAGAACCCAGCTGTAGAACTCTGTCACCAGATATATTTGCCAAGCCTGCTCACTACTATATCACAGAATCCAAACTAAGCTCACATTGTTGGCCTATACTTTCCCCAATAATTAAAGTCTGTTTGCCTTTTCTACCACTATGTTATTTTTACTGTTGTTTTTTAATTTTTTAATTATTTTATTCTTGCGCATTTTATCGGTTAGATCCCTTAGGTCCATTCCACTGGCCTCTTGCATCAGGAGAAGAGACCTGTGAGATCCAAGCCACTGTTATTCAGAAATTCTTGATTTTTAGCTATATTTGCAACCATGTTAGAGGAAGAGAAATAGTAAAACAAATGAGATAGGCGGAACAGATGCATAGAGAATTCTCTTCCAGGTAACTTCATTTTTTGGTGGTTAAATCATCACTAAGTGCTCGTGGCAAGGCTTTCTCTGTTGAGCTGCTGCTGGGTTTATGGAATATGGTCCTGTGAATGGCCTATTAAGCTTCCCATCTGAAAAAAGGCAACAAGTGAAAAGTGAACGCAGGCTTTCAGTGAATATGTTTAATATGTTATTTCAATGTGCTTGATTGTAACAACTGATTGTAGCTTAATGATTTTTCCTGGTTCAGAATAGCTCTGCTGGATCAAACCATCTAGTCCAGAATCCTGTTTCTCACACTGACGACACACACCCTAGGCCTAGAAGTGAAGCCTGAGGCCAAAATCTCTGAACAACTGGTATTCATTGCAACTGAACATGGAGGTTCCCTTTAGGTAGCATGACTAACAGCCATCATTTGGCCCATCATCCCTGAATTTGCCCCATTGCCTTTTAAAGTCATCTAAGGAAGTGGACACTACTACATCTTCCGGCAATGAATTAAATGAACTGTGGGGGAATCATTCTTTGTTTTTTAGGGCTCAAAGACTGAGAGTTATGGCAAGCAGCTTGCTATTACCACACCCACCAGTCTCTTCATTTTTTTAATACTGACATCCCTTTTGTGGAATACTAAATTATTTGCACTTATCTACAAGACTGTGATAACCACCTTTTCATTCACAGCTGCTGAAAACCTTCCTTGATTTTTAAATTAACAAGGGCACATTAAAACAAACACTCTCCATTAAATAATGCTAAATCAATGCCATTTTACATCTTGGAAGCAGACCTGACAGCCACATTAATAGTAAATGAATTCATTATGATCAATTCATTATGATTACAGTGAATAGCAAATAAATTGTGAATGACTAGAAGCTGTACATGTTACAAAGAACAGTACTTGACAAGAAAATCTCTCAGACATGTTCTCCTTAATGGCACTAAACCAGTATTAATGTATTCAAATGTTTAAATGAAAAGCATAATATCATTAAAATACATTTTGCAAAGTCTTATAATGTCCCTTTTGGGTATATAGACATGAAATGACCATAATTGTGAGATACCTTTCAGGGAGGTTAAAACTCCCCAGTGGCTGATACACAGAAATAGAGACAGTTGTTCTAGGAAGGTTTTAAGATACTTAGCACATACATAAAAATCTTCCAGGAACCACACTAATGTCATACAAATCTTAAATTCAGAACAGTTTATACAAACTAGGGAAGACTGAATACTTTTGTTGCAATGGTTTATTCTGCTTTCAAAACTGAAGTTTCCTTTTTTAAATGAACTGGCACATGCTTTCTTAGGATGAGAGTGGCAGAAGGTTTAGATATTGATGCCCTGATACAGCAATTTGCTGTATTAAGAATATGCCACAGAGCACTTATTCAGAAAGGTGAGTGATACAGAAAATGCATATATATATATACATTCCTTCAAAGTAAGGAGACTAGATCTTCCAAGCTCCTGGTTGCTGCAAGGGGAAAAAAATTGCTGGAAAAGTAGTGTTGCACCAAGGGTGCAATTTCACTTCCAGTGTCATATCATCATGGTTTTACTTAAGGTTTGGTGAATCCCAGAGCATCACACAGGGGTCATGTCAGCAACATGACATCACTTCCAGGTATTTGCTGGAAGTGATGTTGTGCCATTAACAAGCCTTAGCTTGTTATTTAGTTTTGTCTTTGAATATCTTAAAACATCTTCAACATGTTACATGTTAATTTGCAGTTCAGCCTCTGTCTATAAGTTTGAACTCTACCTTCCATTCCAGTGTATTTGAAAAAGTGTGCATGCAAATGAAAGCTCATACCTTGAATAAACCTTTGTTGGTCTTAAATGGGCCACTAGACTCTAAATTTGTTGTGCCATCAGTTCAACATCATTCCCCCGTCCCTAGCCCCTCCCTCTCTCACTGCCCTGCTGCAAAGCTTCGCTCATTCAAAGGAGAAAGCAGCTCTGTGACCTGTCCCTTTATGCATACAGAGTGCCTCCCTCCACTTAAGTGAATGGACAGTTTGAGCACACAGGAATTCCATGTGCACATCAGAGGGATTAGCATGTATGGGAAGACCTTCGTCTTGCATGAGCAGAAGCACCTCACACCAGGGGGATACACTCTGCAGTGCAAGACTGCATCTGCAATGGGAAATGGCAGTGTGCAAATGGAAACAGGATCCAAACCAAGGCTTCCAGGAGGCCAAATGCTTGGTCAAGTGCACACAGCCCTCCTTTCCAAAAGTCAGTATTTGCCCAATAATGTCTATAAGTTATTGGACTTGTACAGGTCCAAAGCCAAGTTAAATACAGCTTCCCATTATCTGTTATTCACATGACCATTTTCTCAGCCCATGCATTAAAACAAGTATAAGCAGGGGTCATTTCGTAGAAAAAGAGGTGCAGGAGCTGATTAGCACAACTCATTAGCATAATTTATTTGCATATGCCACACCCCCTCACATCACCAGAAGCTATCCTACAACAAGCACAAAAATACAGATCAAGTTAGTATTGCTATTTATTTTTGTGATAGTTGCTACACAAAGCCTCCTGGGTAAAGTGCCATCAAGTTGCCGCTGATTCATGTCAACCCCATTGGGTTTTCAAGGCAAGTAATTAAGCAGAGGTGTCCTTGCTTAGCTTCCAAGATCTGAGGATGTCAGATTATACTATACCATTCCACATCCCCTTTCTGAGTTTAGACTGGTGGAAATGAAGGAGAGGACCTTGTCAGTCATGGCACCAAAACTCTGGAACTCTCTCCCCTGGGAAACTTGTATGTCCTGTTGACATCTTCTGCCAGTGGGTAAAGTGTTTGTTATTCCCTCAGTAATCCCTCCTTCCTGAACAACGTTTTAATTTTTTAAAATATCTCTGTGTGTATATTTTAGCTTTGGTTTTAATTGTTTTAATAATGTGTGTGTTGGTTGGTCTTAGCTTTTAAGATGTGGTTTTAGCCAGCCTGGTGGCCAGATTAGCCAGCCTGGTGGCCCTGGTAAGGACAGAAAGACAGGGTATAAATCTTGTATATAAATAAATAGAAGAAGTTACTTAAACCCTTTTCTGCCCACCACTTCTCCATTCTAAACTGCACCCTCCCCCCAACCTCCACATAAAGCTTTTCTGCTATGGGGCTCTGAATGCATATGTGCTCTTTGGAACATGGGGTGGGAAGGAGAGATGTTTGCCAGATTATCTGATAAACAGGAAAAGAATTAAGGGCGGGATAGAAATCAAATAAATAACAACAACAACAACAACAACAACAACAACAACAACAACAACAACAACAACAACAACAACACCCCCGCCACATGCGCCCACCAATTTTCAAACATGCATGCATTTTAGGAAGGATGAAAAACACAAAATTTGAAATTGCTAATTTCTTTCTTTTCTTTTCTTTTTAATGTTGCCACTCTTGACTGATCTGGTGTACATTTAATATCAGAGTCTGGCTTTTCAATGACACTATAGGTTCATTAAAAGAAGAAATGAATAAATTACAGTGCTTTCCCTCAAATATTTTTTAGCATTTCAAAACAGGAGGGGAAGGACCAGAGGTCATTTCGGGGGGGAACGCAGTTCCCCCGGGTGAGGTATGGGGGGCGGGGCACATGACGAAGCCCCGCCCCCTGCTTCCCGCCGCCCCGCTTCCGGCCCTCATTCAGCCAGGAGGAGGCAGGAGAAGAGGGAGGGTAAGTTGCTTCCTCCCTGCCTCTCCCCACCCCTGCCTTGGGGTGTGGCCTTATGACACACTTCCGGTGATGTCAGGGGGTGTGGCATATGCTAATGAGTTATGCTAATGAGTTCCCCTAGCTCTTTTTCTACGAAATGACCCCTGGGAAGGACAGAAAATGGCAGCTATGCAAATACCACATGTGCCAGGGAAAATGTATGTCAAAGCCCTCCTCCCCATAAAACAGAAGTGAGTCCTGCCAAATGCCCCTTATTTTATTGAGTATTCCCCCCCAAACACATCTCAGCAGCACAGTCCTCCTTGTTTCTGAAGAACAATCATTTTCTAGAGTTTTGAGGTGGCAGTCTGACTACAGATACCACCACCACAGAGTTGGGCAGCAATTAATTTTTTAAAAAATTTGTGACAGGGATTAAATGAAGAAATAAAATAGGAGGAAGTAGGAGCAAAGATCTTAGATTTTTTGATGTTGAGCAAAGTTCGTTGTGGAGGAAGACAACGGGCCCTAGCATGGTGCGACGGAGGCGCCCCCAGTCTCCTGATCTCTCCCGCGCGACCCCCTGGAGTCGGGGGTGGTGGTGAGGGAGTGGCTGGGTGACCTCCAGCAGCCTTGGGGCTGGCGGCATGCCAGCCCCCGCTCAGTGAGAGGCCAGCCAGCTGCATATAGTCATAGGCGCCGGCAGCAGGATCGGGCACAGCCGGAGGCAGCCCCCGGGCACTAGAGTGGACGGCGCAGCCGTTGTCCGGGCGCAGGGCAGCTGGGAGCCTGTAGCTGGGCTTGGGTGAGGGTGGTGGCAACAGCAGGATTGGGATGAGCTCTCCCCCCCCATCTGGAGCAGCCGGGCCGCCCACTGTCAGACCACATGGAGGCCAGACGGCGATGCAGGCTCGGGCCACGCCCCCCCCCGGTGGCATGCACGGCCCATCTGTCATCAGGCTGTGCACAGCCTGGCTGGCTATGGGCACTCAGGAGAGGATGGACATGGCAGCTGTTTGGGTGGCGTGGTGAGACTCCGCGACAGTGTCTTCGAATTGCGGGGCACGTTCGCCCAGGTGCCACATCTGTGGGCGGGCGTCAGAGTCCGCAGCCAGTGGCCAGTGTCCCCGGCGTGAGAGGCGGCTGGCTCAGGCTACGGCTGAGGGAGTGCATCGAGCATGGCCACGCCAAAGCAGCTCTCTCTTCAAATCACAGGGCACGTTCACTCTGGGCAGGGGCAGAGACTGCGGCTAGTGCCCAACGTCCCTGGCGTGAGTGGCGGCCGCCTCAGCCTATGGCTGAGGGAGCACATCGAGCGTGGTCGCCCCAAATTAGCTTTATAATATAGATATATATATACATGTACATTAAAATTCAATTAAAATGTCAATCAATATAAAATCATACTACGTAAACGTAACTTATATTAAAAGATGGCGAATCTTCTGATCTTGACTGTCCTCTCTGAGAAAGGAACCAAAGAAGGTCAGATCCTCCACCCTCAACTAAGCTGGGCTGCCTGCGCAGAAAAGAAGAGCCGAACAAGCGAGCCTTGTTTGATGGGCGGGGCTGAGGCCAGGAGGAGGGCTCATCAAAAGTTTACATTCCACACTTTTTGTGGTTGCTCTGCCGCATCAGGCGCCTCTTTTCCAGACCCTCCCCTCACCCCAGAGCCGGGAATGGCAGGAAAGAGCCTGTTCTTCCATGACCAGAGCTCGGCCAGGGCCAACGCATCGCGCCCCCCCCCCCAGCTGTGTTGTTCCTCAGCACCCTGTAGGCTTTCACACCTCCTTACTGGTAATGAACTTGCAGGGGGAGGAATTCTTCACACTGAAGGCTGGGGATGGAAGAAGGCGTGCTGCAGATGAAAGGTCATTGTCCACCTTCCCACTTCTTCTCTCTCTCTCACATACACACACACACTGTAGTCGCTCTTGTGCAGCTGCACCTCAACTCACTTCTTGAAGACATGCAAGGGCGGGCAAGGGAGGCTCCAGCCCAGAAATTCTTACACACAAGGCAACCAGCGCTGCCTCGACATGGTGGGTGTGCTGTTGCCTCAGTGCCCCTTGGTTAAGCTCCGATGGAGCGGGACAAGGCACAAGGGTGGAGGACACCAAGAGGGACTGGGATGTGTTACATCTAGCTTGGCGCAACTTCACCCACCCTCCGCCAGACCTGCTTCGCCTGTCAGTTACTGGGAGTTGGGGGAGCACAGGGAGGAGCCCTGCGATCAACGGAGGGATGCGGTGGGGCGGCTGGGGGAAGCGGCACCAGGAAGGGAGCGACGGCCCGACCTGAGCAGCGCAGACTGTGGGGGCCCAGTGAAGTGCGGGCAGCAGGAAGTGAGGAGGCAGGACAGGCTGACAAGCAGACAGGGGAGATGCCGAGAGGCGCAGGAGCCTGTTCTGCAGCAAGTCAAGGGGCTGCTCGAGAAGAGACAGGGCCAGACCCGGGGGGGGGGGCAGGGGACGGCATGCCTTCCATCACTGCCAGAGCGCTGCTCCAGCCCGCTCCAACTCGAAATGAGCTCTGAGTATAAGGCTTTGCTCTCCTGTTGGCTTTATTTTAATCCTAAAAATCAAAGTTCAAAGATTATTTTATTTTAATGTTTTCTTGTTGTTGTGAGAGGAGGGTATAAAAGAACCAGACTACAAGCAGTCCTCATCTCAGTTTTTGTGACCTATCAGTTTGAACTTCTAGGTTTTAATGTGCATGATCGCACCACTCATTTAGCAGTAAGCTGTTCTCCAGGGATCACTTGTAGAAAAACAAGACATTGAGTCCATAATTAAAATAATCTCTTCCCAGGCAGATGCTTCAGTTGGCTGTGTTATCATATGCTGCAAATGGCATCTTGAGGCTCATGAAATGAGCAGCAAATGGCTTTCGAGATGAGGGATGGTAATTTTTCATCTAAATTCGATTCACGGATGTACAAGTACTGTGTTACCCAATTTGGTAGGAAGCCAACATAACTACTGGAGTTGCTGGACTATGCATGGCAGTAACCAAAATGAAAGTGCTAGCTTTTACCCATAGTCAGAAAAGCTCTCATACTAACCATCTCTGCACTCAGGAAATATGCATGATCTTCCTAGAATAGGAGCAGACTTAATGCCTGCATTTTTAACTTGCCACCAGAACCCTCTCTTAATTTGAGGACACTGAAATTACTGTTCAAGTTATTCTGGTAACCACTTCAACTGTTCTGCAAAAGCCAGTCAACCCTCTATGTGGTATCACATGGAAATGTTTACCATGTTTTATCTTCTATATAACAGTTTGGGGCATTGAAGACACTGTTCTTTGGAATGCAAGGTTCTGCTAAGTAATCTGTTTAGAACATTCCATAATCCTTTCCATAAGCACTAATGTTGGGTGAAATTTAGGAAGCACATTTTTAGTATAAACTGAAGGTTGCGCGCAGTCAAAATCTGATCTCAAATTAGATGCTGTTTAGTATTCCCAGCTGCTTGCCTGTCTGATAGCTCTGATGTGGTCAGGAACACTGTGCTCTGTATTGCCATCTGCATTTCAGTGCATCTTTTTAAAAAAACTTTTTTCTTTAACCTTTATAGTTGCCAAATGTAAAGGAGGTACTTCATAGCTGCACAGGGGTAATGGGATGGGATGGCTCTGAAGCAGGACAGGAAGATGAAATTGTGGGCAAGGCCAGTGATCAAAAAGAAGCCTCTTACATAAGATCTTGGTAAAAGAAATTGCACGCTAGGGCTTGCCTGGTCCTCTAAATGGGCATTTGAAAAGCAAAAAACAAAAACCCTCACAGAAAGGGATGCCAGCTCTGGATTGGAAAATTCCTGGAGATTCCGGGGTAGAGCCGGGGAGGGACCTCA
Source organism: Gekko japonicus (assembly GCF_001447785.1). Taxonomy (NCBI): domain Eukaryota; kingdom Metazoa; phylum Chordata; class Lepidosauria; order Squamata; family Gekkonidae; genus Gekko; species Gekko japonicus. The sequence goes on along the minus strand of NW_015168652.1, from coordinate 1,534,009 downwards.
GTGGGTATAATGACATAACGTTCAGCCTCCAAAGCAGCCATTTTCTCCTGGCAACCTGGTCTCTGTAGTCTGGAGATCAGCTGTGATTCCAGAAGATCTCCAGGCCCTGTCTGGAGGTTGGCAACCTTGCTCACAGGATCACTGTGACGATTAAATGGAGTAGATGAGAACAATGTAAATGAAGTAAATAAAATGAATAAGTGTTACTACTCATATGCTGCTAGGCGTTGGGGTTGTCAACTTTTTATTTCTTTATGTTACTTATAGCCAGTGTTCCCTCAAAGCTGAGTTAGTGTGAGCTAGCTCACAGTTTTTTAGCCTCTGACTCACAGATTTTTGTCTTCGCTCAGGAAGGATGGCTCCAGAGCAGACTGATTTATGCAGTAGCCAAATTGCTTGCTCACAACTTTAATACCAATAGCTCACAAAGGCCCCTGCCACACGGCAGGGAAAAAGCCGCCAAAAAGCGTGGCTTTTAAAAGCCGCGCCAAAGTTGAAACGGCGCGGCAGGATCCCACGGATCCCCTGGCCGCGCCACCTTTTCTCCCCAGCACGATCAGACGCCGGGGAGAAAACACGGCCCTGACGGGGAGCCTGCCGAACTGTGCATGTCCGAGCATGCGCAGTTCGGCTAGGCGCCAGGGATGCGCCGGAGCAAGGACGCGCCGGCGATCAAACGGCCCGGCTTGCCGCGCAGCTTCCCGATGAACCACCAAGGTAGGTGGTTGCAAGTTGGGGCGGATTTTCGCGGGGAAGGGCCAGTTCGGGGACGGAAGCACGACGCTTCCCAGATGTTATCGTGTGATCGCGCCGGTTTGCTCCGCCCCCGAACTGTCCCGCTCCCGGCCCAAATCGCCTAGTGTGAACAGGACCAAAGTAGAATTTTTGCTTACAAGACTCCATAGCTTAGAGGGAACATTGCTTATAGCCTGTCTTTCTTGCTGAGCCTCAAGATGAATTACACAGTATAAAGCAATACAATTAAATAGCATAAATAAATAAATAAATGTGTTACCAACAGCCACACCTAAGGTTAGACTAGAGATGTAGCAAGACATTTGGGGTTGGGGTGAAGAACCCTGGCCCCAACCTGGTGGAATGCTCTACCCAATGAAATCCGGGCCCTGTGAGAGTTGAAGCAATTTTGCAGGGCCTGCAAGATAAAGCTGTTCCACCAGGCACATGGTCAAGGATGAGTGACAGCTTCCCACCTTGGACCATCTCCTGAACTGCCCTTTACTGTGCCATCTAGCGAGGAATTAATATTACGACAGTTGTGACTGCTGAGTGCTGATTTTAAGTTCAGTCTTATTTAATTGTGATGTTGATTTCAAATGTTGTGACCCGCCCTGAGCCCTACTTTGTAGGAAAGGGTGGCCTATAAGTCCAATTTATAAATAAGTATAAATAAATAAATCTTGGGTGTTTGCTCTACTCTTTATTCATGTGAAATTACTAGTACTTCAAGGTCATGGTATACATATATCCAACAGCCATTATCCTTTGAAATGGATTTATAAAGACATCAGTCACACTCTCTATGCATTTGTGCAGCTGCAGACTAAATGTATGCTTTGCCTGACAAAATGTTCACCATACATCAATAATGTATAGACTAAATAATGTTAAGACATCACTTTTCTATAACTAAAATGCCAATACATAGATCTAAGCAGGTGCTATTTCTACGTAGTGTGCATCGTATGGGGCAACCATAGTAGGTTCTCGTGTGAAGGCACTGAGATGTGTCCGTGCTGGGTTGCAGTTGAAATTACAATTATTATGTTGTTGTTTTACATGCATAGAATTGTATCAACATATCTGAATTCATGGTGATCAGAAAGCACCATCAAATGTTAGCATACCAGGGTTGCAGCTGTATAGCCAATTAAGGCCACTGCATAGCATGGCACTGAAATAGCAGTTACTGGGATGAGAACTCAGTTATGTGCCTGCTGTGCTGGCACTATGTCCTGGATTGTCTTGCAGTAATATAGCAGAGGAATGTCAGCAATGTTAATATTTTGCTAGTATAACCAATTCTGTACCCAACACACACACACATACACACCCTGCATAGCAGTTCATAAGAATGGGCTGCAATTGTTTTGTGTGTGTTTTTTTTTTTAAGTGGTCCAGGAATTTCAAATTCATATTCACAGCACAATCCCTTTAAGCATGTGTAAAACTGCATTATTCATTGGAACATATTTTTGTTGTGATCTTATTTTTGCTCTAAGGTAGGGTTATCAACCATCCTTTGTGACACTTGTCTGCCACAGTAACCAGCATCACAACTAAAGCAACTTGCAGGTATACTCTTAGAAACTTGGACCCCCCAGTAAGGTAGCAGAGGACATGAGATAAGCAGATGCTGTCTTGGTCTTCAAAAAGAAGAAAAGAAGTAAACATATGCAAAGTTCTGCCTTTAAGCGAAAAGAATCAAATACACAAGTGTAGGATGAGGGGGGTAACTGGCTTGGCAGTAGTACATGTAAAAAGAATCCGGGGATAGCAGTCAACCACAAACTGAATATGAGTTGACAGTGTGAAGCAGCTGCAAAAAAAAGGAGACTGCTGCAGTACTAGAAGCACAATATCTAAGACACAAGAAGTAATGGGTTGGATGCAGATGATATTTTCCATCACTGGAACAGACGTTTCCTGACTCCACCTTCCCAGAACAGCCCACTGATCTCCACAAAATGCCACTTTTGGGGAATAGGGGACTCTGAGGAATGACATGAAGGGAGTCTGCAGCTGGAAGAGGAAATTGAAAGAACTTGCCCATTTAGACTGGATCCAACCCAAAATGTTCACTGTATTCCACACTAGTCATACTCATCTGGAGTACTGTGTCCAGTTATAGGCACCACATTTTAAGAAATGTGTTGGCAAATTTGAATTAGTTCAGTGGAGGGCAATGAAGATGGTTGGGGGTCTGTAGGGCAAGTTCTACAAGGAAAGGTTGAATGTACTGGGCATACTCATCCTGGCGAAGAGAAGACTGAGGGGAAATATGATCTTGTTCTCTGAATTCCTGAAGGGCTTTCACCTGAGAGAGAGCAAAGGCCTGCTTGCTGCTGCTCCAGAGAGCAGGACTTGATCCAATAGGCTTAAGGAGGGTAGAGTTCAGTTGAACATTAGGAGACATTTCCTAACAGTAAGAACAGTTCAGCAATGGAACCAATTACCCAAGGTAGGTTGGCTCTTCTTTGCTGGAGATTTTCAAGCGAGGAAGTAGCTCTGGACCTCTGGCATGGAGTAGGGAGGGGATTTGGACTAGATTAATTACAAGGCCCCTTCCAGCTCTATGATACCAGCCAGGCTTCAGGGACTTGCCCTTCCAAGTGTGGGTTCTCTCCCCTGATCATACTATGGAGATAGCATTTTTTTAAAGCAAAAGTTGTCAACCCTACTCTTAGAAACATGTTTAAACATCTAAATGTATACTCAGTGACATACATGAGACATATTTTGTATTCTGAAATTTTTTAGAACTGAATGGGTGCTTCGTTGAATGACAAAAAGGGTTGTGCCTATGGTGATCTGAAATCCTGTGCAGAAATAACCCTAACATTATAGTTCAGGAAAAAGAAATAAGTGTCAAGACAGGCATGCTATTGTCACTGATTGATGATGTTATTTTTGATTTTTTTGAATTGAAAGACAATAAATGTGTGGCGGCACAAACCCAATACTGGGGACAATGTTCTAGGTAAAGAAAGAAAATTCCAGCTGGACAAAAAGATCAGATGAATGTATCTGAGAACCCAGTTTTCAACAAGCTATGCTAATTGAAATTGTTCTTGGTCCCTTCTCATGAGAAAAAGAGTGTTGCACTTACCTGTAACTGTTGTTCATTGAGTTGCCTCTGTGCAGGCACACATGGGAGTTGAGCACGTGCACAGACCAGCCATGGGGAAGACTTCTTAGCTTCTCTAGCCCTAGCAACAGAGCAGGAGGAGCTCCTCTCTACACAGCAGATAGAGGCTGTTTTCCACCTAATGGGCACATGGTCCAAGGGAGGAGCTTCCCTTTTCCCTCAGTTCTCCTGAGCCACTGAGATGAACCTCAGAAATTTAACAGTAATTAGCTCACAGTGGGGTAGGAGGGAGGGATGTGAGCCGGCACAGAGACAACTCGATGAACAACAGTTACAGGTAAGTACAACACTTTTTCATCGTCCTTGTTCTATGCAGTCCTGCACAGGAGACTAGCAAGCTGACTCACCAGGATATGGGGTGAGCGAATCATGGCCAAGTTGAATGTAAGACTGCTGTTCCCACTGACTTCTCTTTTTGTGTGTGTTGATGTCCACAGAATAGTGTCTGATGGAAGTATCTGCAGATGACCTTAAAAACAGCCAATGGGATGCCTCACTGGAAGGCAGCAGAAGCAGCCTGTGCCATTGTGGAGGGTGCCTTAACTGGAGAACATGGTACAGTTGCTTGTCCATAAGACCTTCTGGATACAGTCTGGGATGAGGGTGTTCTTCCCTTAGAGGGCCCAGCAAAGCAAACAAACAATTGTGAGACGTTTCTGGACTTGCTATTTTCAGATAAAACAATAAAGCATGTTTTACATCTAATGTGTGTAGTTGTCTTTCAGCTGTGGAGGATGGAGGAGGCAGGCAGAAAATGGGGAGAGAAATATTCTAACTCAAGTAAAATTTAGAAACTACCTTGGGCAGGAAAACTACCTTATGGTCATGAAATTTAATGAACAGGTGTTCAGCTCTAAGTGCTGTTATTTCTCCCACCAGTCTGGCTGACGTGATGGCTACTAGAAAGGAAACTCTGAATGAGAGATTATCCAAGGAGCATGTGTCTAGAGGTTTGAAGGGAGGCTGCATTAACTAAGCTAAAACCAGTGACAAAAACCACCAGGGAATAATGGAAATCCTCAGAGGATGAAGGCTGTTTAGGCCCTTGAGGAACTTTTTGGAAGAGTCGTGTGAAAAAAATGACTATCCCTCTATTATGGAATAAAAGGCAGAAAGGAATGGAAAACGTAGAACAGAGTATGCCTCCAAATTAGTTGAAAGGCATCTCCCAGAGAAAGTGGGTCTAGGCCAGCCCTCAAACAAAAAAGGGGAGCTTTGGTACTGAGAATAATGGACACAGAGAGGCAGTTCGATCTAGCCAGATAGATGGGTTGGAACCTGGAGTGGTATCTAGGCTTGTAAGACGAAGTAGAGCCTTGAGTGATCCCAAAGGAGGAGACAGTTTGTTGGTTCTTCTTAATCTATTGTATGAACTCATCAATTCTGATAGAGAACAATGACGATCCTTCATAGAGTAAATCCTCCACTCTGGATCTTGTGTCAGGAGGGAGAGCAGTCAAGTGGAGCCAGGCATGTCTCCGTAAAACTACTGATGAAGCCATAGCGTGAACCGACGCATCAGAACCATGCCTGCCAGTGTTTATTTGTTGCTTTGACCTGAATCACTTCAACTAGAGATTTCTTTTCTTTGGGCAGCTGATCGAGAAAAGGTGAAGTCGAATGAGGAACGTGTTCCACAAGGGCAGATGATTTAGCTGCTGGATCTATGGAACCTGATAAAGTTCTCTCCCACAAGGTGGTTTTTAGGTGTGAAGCACGGTCTGCCCAAACCTTGGGAGTGAATTGTTGGCAGATCTTACAGGCGACCACATTACGGTTTTCCCCAAAACATAAAAGGCATAGAGAGTGTTCGTCTGTGTGACTCATTTTGAAGAAGGACTTTTGAAACATTCTTCAAACTTGTCGAGAAAAGACAGAAGGGATCAAAGTACAGGAGCAAAGCTAGAATGTTCTTTACAGAGCGGCAGCAAAGAACAAATTGAAGGAAAGGGGGAGCTCATCCCCTGGAACATGTGACCATTTGGGTGGGAAAACAGCCTCTGTTAGCTCTGTTGGAGAGGGGCTCCCCCTGCTCTGTTGCTAGGACGAGAGAAGCTAAGAAATCTACCCAGTGGCTGCCCTGTATGCGTGCGCAGTTCCACGTGGGAATGTACGGAACAGTGATGATGAACATGCCAAGATCCTACACAGAAACAGTCACATAGTCTTCCAAGTAGCCACACAAGGCTAGTAAAACCAACCTCTAGCAATTGTTCATAATTAACACATTTGAACTGAAGGTGAAGAAAGAAATTTCACCACAAGTTTTACTTGGCACTATGTCATTCAGAGAAATATTTTCTCCCCTTTTTATGACTACTGGAAGAATGCAACAGCTATAGACATCTTTGCAGTCTGAATGACTTTTTGGCAGCTATTGCATTTATAGCTTTTGAAACAAACACAGCCACTTTTACTGGCTGCAATCAATGTGTGATTGTTATCCAGAATGTTTGGCTCTACATATCCTGAAATGGGTCATGCAGCACAGAGTATTGAGTTTTTTCTTACACAGCAGCCATTTAAATCAACTGGTCCATTCACCACTGATCTAGAGGAACTCAGAAATATGCTATTTAATAAAGGGCTATAAAAACTTGGAAGATGCCAGTTCTCCTACTTCTGTATAGCCCTCGTTTACCACCAGAGGTCATTTCGGGGGGGATCGCGGGGGAACGCAGTTCCCCCGGGTGAGGTGGGGGCGGGGCACACGACGAAGCCCCGCCTCCTGCTTCCAGCCGCCCCGCTTCCGGCCCTCATTCAGGCAGGAGGAGGCAGGAGAAGAGGGAGGGTAAGTTGCTTCCTCCCCGCCTCTCCCCACCCCTGCCTGCCTGGGGCCAGGGAGGGCCTTCGGGGGGCTTCCTCGCACTCCCGCCAGCCTTGCAGGTCCACCACCGGGCCCCTGATGTCAGGGTGTGTGGCATATGCTAATGAGTTATGCTAATGAGTTCCCCTAGCTCTTTTTCTACGAAACGACCCCTGTTTACCACTATGATCATGACTTTGGCATTAGAAGTTTACATTATTATAATGCTTTTATCCACAGGACAATTCCACTTCACCCCTTTACTTAAAGACTTGGATTTGCTAAATGTGCAAGTTCAGGTGTCATGGCTACTGTTGGATACAAATGATTGTGTCACACTCTCAGTGGCAAAATTCTAAGTGCAATAATCAAATATAAGAGAAATAATACTGACTAATGACTTAAAAAAAAATTGGTTCTAATTTCTGTTTAAGGTGATAGCATTACTAGACAGATAGCGTGGACTCTATGGCATTGTACTCCACTGAGGTTCCTGTCCTCCTGTCCTCCCCAGGCTCTGCCCCGAAATCTACAGGAATTTCCCAACCTAAAGTGGTGTAAACTGTTGGGTGTATGTGTGTGAGAGAGGGAGAAGGAAGGAAGGAGTTTCTTCTTTTTTTAAATTCTCTCTCTCTCTCTCTCTCTCTCTCTCTCTCTCTCTCTCTCTCTCTGTGTGTGTGTGTGTGTGTGTGTGTGTGTGTGTGTGAGAAAGAGAGAGAGAGAGATAATGAATTCCCTTCTTGGGCTTGCCCCATTATATGCCAGTGTAAACTACTTTTGTAGGTTTTGTTGTTTCATCTTCATCGTAGGATGTCATGGTGCAGACCTGGATTGAATTTTTGATGTTTACAGTGTAATACTGATAGTGGCATTATATTAGAAAGTGGTTTGGGGTGCTTCCCAGAGAGGACTGACACTACTTCTGGAAAACACCACCTGGCCATTGCTCTGAAATGCTTAATTCTAACACTATATTCTCTGCAGTTCTGATAGTTACTGATCTTCTCAATGAAGGACTCCAAAGTTCTCGAAAGAATTCCAGAGATCCCCAAAACAAAGTTTAAAATCCCCCTTAAGATTCTGGAGAAAAATCTCTATTCACTAGGGATGGGCATGAACTGGCTCATGAATTAAAGTTCATGATGAATTTTGGGCAGTTTGTGGTTTACAAAGTGAAGTTCATGGCAGGTCATGAACATTCCATAAACTTTCAAGTTGTTTGTGGCAGTTCATGAATGGATACATTTCCAGACAGACTGTCTCTGCTCAATCTAAACGTTTACCAAACTTCAAAGCAACAGGGGGCCAGAACTTGGAGGGCATGTAGAGAAGCATCTGGGGGAGGTCCCCTGAAACTTTTATGTCTCTAGCTTGCACAGGATCCATTCTGAACACTCCTGAACCTCCTGAACCTGCGCCTGACTTTTTCCTAGAAAGCACTTTCCTGGGGGCACCTTCATGGGGGGCTGTGACTCAGATCCTGTAAATCTTTACCAAACTTGAAGGGCAGGTAAAGGAGAGTCCGCCAGCAATCCCCTGTGAGTTTGGTGTCTCTAGCATGCTGGGAGGACTTTCTACTGTGTCACGAACCTCATGAACTGAACCAGTTCATTTGGTGGCTAAACGTTTGTGATGGTTCAAGGTTCATGAGCCAGGCACTCCATGAAGCAAAAACTGAACCACTTTTTCCTGGTTCGTGCCCATTCCTACTATTCACCTTTGCTGTGCGCTCCTCTGTAGACAACCAAAAAAGCTAAAAAGAATATGTAGTGCAAATAACATGATACATCACGGACAAAATCTATTTGCTATATTCCCAATGCAGGATGTTAAACATAATTTCATACATCACAAGTGGAGTCAACTTTAGTGACTAATTAAAAACTACAAACATTCTGAAAATACCGGATGAAATTTCCTGTTAGACAGATACATTTGTTACTGGAAATGGAAAATTCCTCCATGATATAGTTATCACACTATATCTGTGAGTTCAGACTGGCAGTTAGAAGCGGGAGGGAGTCGTTGCAAAAAAGAGCCAGAACAAACTGTTCCGGGTTTTCCCGGTCACCCTGCGCGGACTGATGCAGGAGCATACTGGGAGGAGGTGCGAGGGAGCGTTCACACTGTTGGCCCGGAGGCGTGGCTGTAAGTGGCGTTTTCCTCACGGCAGACGCCTAGGCGCATGGGCGCCTAGGCACAGTGGCAAATAGGGCAGGATTTGACCGCTGTGGGTCATAGGCACATCCGGCGACATCACTACCCTCTCTTCAAGGCAATCACCTGCACCTTCCTGGTGCCAGAGTGAGGCTAGGAGGTCAGTCAGCATGAACAGCCAGCGCATGTTATTAATGTGGGCTGTTCCCAGCTTTTAGCAGTTAGCGTTCACACTTCCAGGAAGCGGAATGAAGCAGGGTAAACAGGCTCTCCAGGGTTTGCTACCACTTTCACCAGGTATCTTTTAAACCCAGGAGGTAAGCGCTACAAGATGGGTTGAGTATGGGTGGGGAACGCCATACAGATGTGCCTGTGTGAACGGCCCCTTTAATCCATTTGTGAAATGTTCCTCACACACACCTATATCGGGGCAAACTGCCAGTCTGAACTCGGCCTCTCTGTAGTGAAATCATCAGGAGTATCAAGAACAGTTTGCTTTGGCAATTTAAGTCAGCTAAATCATTTCTGCAAACCAGTGAGTGAAGCACAGGGCTCTAACAATCCGAAATATAATAGCATGTATCTCTTTGGTTAAGGATCACTGGCAATTAAGCAATTCACTGCCAATGACAAGCAAATCTGAGCACAAAATACCAAATGTGAACAGCAATATTTAATCGAAAAGCACTAAGTATAGTTCTTTGTGTAGATTTTAACACTAATTTTGGGATATTGCTGAAAAAAGAACTCATTTCAGCAAGGACTAAGCAGTCATAGCTCCCAGCAGTCTGACTACCTTGCTATCAACTGTGAACATCATGCATGAACCTAAATGTTTGGGTTTCCCCATATTATGCATGGAAGAAAGGACTGTGTTCATGAACATTCAGCTACTTTCACTTGCTCTGAATTTTTGAAAACACAAAAGACATAACATGGTGAAGTAGAGTAACTCCTTTCCAGTGGAACAGATTTCATTTTTAAGCAAGTCAAATCAGTTCCTTGTGTACAATGATCTGCATAGCTATCTGAGGTATGCTAGATGGGGTTTTAGTATTCAGTGTTAGTCTTGAACACATATTGCTCACCATTATGCATTGTTTGGGTTTGATAATATGGGCAAAACTACATTACCCTGAGTGAGGGCTGCTCTTCCCCATTAGGGAAGAGGGGGTCATCAGGAACTGCCTTCGGATTTTCAGGTCCAGGGTGGGGAATGGTCATCACCTCCTCTGGGAACCTCTTAGGGTATGCTCCTCCCTGCAAGTTGTCAGGCTTCAGGGGTAGGCGCTCCTAAATGGCAACCAGTTTGCTGGGCGGCCGGTCACAAGCCAGACCAATGGCTCAAGACCGGTGCTGGGTGACCCACCTGAGTAAAGGGCAAGGAGGTTGGTCAAGGGAATGACACCTGCCTTGCCTGTTCCGTGCTCGCTTAGCTGGTCCCTTGCCGCAATGTTATGTTAAATAGTTAATAAAGTGGCCCTTAGTTACTCCAAACTGTTGTCTGTCTCATTATTCCGACTGGGGGGGGCAAGAGTCAATCCTCCTACCCGGTCAAGCAGAACAGAAGTCAACACCATCAGTCCTTCCCTGTTCCCTTCACAAACATTATCCCAGATCAGCCTGCTGTGGGTCATGCTTTGGAAAATAATGCACGCTGTCATGACATCAGGACATCTACTTCTACCAGGTGCTGCAGACTGAGCAGGAGGAGAGAACTAAATATGTGGTTGCTGTTTTGGGGTCCTTTCATACTGCCATCTTAGGCATCATTTCTCTGTCGGTACTTCATCTTCCTCTGAAGCGACGTGATGATTGGGATTTCAGATAGCTTGTTAAATTCATTTTTTAATTTTCCTCATAAAACACTTTTTCTGTTTCAGATACACCACGTTCTCCAAACTGGGGGTGAAGGGAGAAGAGCCAGCAGGATCGATGCAGCTGCTGCCAGCCAAGCTGCAGGCTTTTGCTCTCCTTTGGGCCGTTCATGGTTGGGGAAAGAATACCCATGAGCAATGTTCCCTCTAAGCTGTGGAGCCTTGTGAGCAAAAATTCTACTTTGTGAGCTACTGGCATTAAAGCTGTGAGCGAGCGATTTGGCTACTGCATAAATTAGTTTGTTCTGGAGCCATCCTCCCTGAGCTGAGACAAAAATGTGTGAGCTGGAGGCTAAAAAACTGTGAGCTAGCTCACACTAACTCAGCTTAGAGGGAACACTGCCCATGAGAGGTCTAGAGTGGGTGTTCCTGTTCACCCAACTATGCCCTTGAGCACCCCAGCTGGTTACCTCCCTCCAACTGCCTCCAGTGCTGAACATGGCTGTTTAAAGGCACACTCACTCTTTCTCTCTCCTTCCTCGCCATTCCTGCTACCTCTGCTGCATGTAAGGCAGAGCAATGGAGAATGAAAGCTGAGACCAAGCTAGCTGCTGCCATGGGGCTCCTGTTTGAGTTCATTATAAAGAATAAATATTAAATAAATGATTAAACAAATACAAAGATTACATCAGTATATCAATATTAAGGAACTTTTTAGGAGAAAAGCTGGAATGGGAATCACCATATAAAATGGCGGCAAAAATGTGGGCAGCCTATTTTGAAAAGAGGCATACCTTTCAGATTACAAACAAAAGCAATACGGCTGCATATCATGAAGAAATATCAGATCAAATGTGGTTTGAGAAACCATGGGAAAAGTACGGAGGAAAGTAGAAGAAAAGTGAATGGGCAACAAAGCTGTACGAAAGCTTTTAAACGATTTGTTCTAGTTCACATCCCAAAACAGAACAAAAAGCCCACTGAAAAAGCACTTTGGTAGCAATTAGTCTTATTCATTTCCAAGGCACCCTTCCCTTATTATTATCTTAGCAAAATGGCAAGAAATAGGAGTGTCTTTAGCTCATGTCTGGCCAATGTAAAATAAATGCTCCTTCAGACTATCAGAGGATTAACAGAAAGGTCAGAAAGGCACAGCACAGACATGACCTACAATCATTTTTCAGCTGAAAGACACTTTATTTAATGTTGCTGAGCTCAAGCTGAACATTAAAAACATGGTTCTTAGCTAATGAGGCACATTACCACATTTAGAATGAATTTAATCTCTGAATAAATGCCACTGCTTGGAGGTCTTTTCATTTTAACCATTCGCACACATACTTCCTAATCTTTGCTTTTCTAAACAAGCAGGACCTGTGATGCGATCCAGTGTAGGACAGTGATTCGGTGTTAGACAACTTATATCTGGTAGGCCTGAAGGTCAGTTCAGCAGCTTCTGTTCAGTTCTCAAAGAATAAACATGAGCAATACAGACTAACAAAGACTAATTAGCAACCCTGTGATTTGTGTCAGCTGAGAGGTTAGAAATGAATGAAGAAGGAACTCTTTCTTCTTTCCTTATCTATTGAGTCATGCTCATCCTAGTTAAGAAGGAAAACTACTCCCCAAGCCTCACTCATAAACACATCTCTTGCCTTTTTTTAAAATACTATTCCACTCTTAAGTGAACTTTATTCACATAGTATGAACCTCAATGTTTTCTGTTTTCCATGTTGTATTAAGGACTGCAAGAAGGCTTTCCTTCAAAAGCCACTTACATTGCATGAGATTCAGGTGGGTAGCTGTGTTGGTCTGAAGCAAAAGAACAAAGTTTGAGTCCAGTGGCAGTTTAATTCGGGGTATACATTTACGTGTGCATGCACCCTTCATCAGATATATTGAAACGGTTTTCCCTCAAGCCTTACATACAGGTGTGTGGGGGGGGGCGCTAATTGCCAGGAAGTGCTAGTTAGGGCCAAGATGCATAAGTAACCGGGTGATAAGTATAGCTGAGATTTTATCAAAGCTGTTATTGAGACCTGAGAACAACTGCTTTGACAACTGCTTTAATCCAATTTCAGCTATACTTATCGCCCAGTTACTTACGCATCTTGGCTGTAACTAGCCCTTCCTGGAAACTACGCCCCCCGTGCCATCTATACGTAAGGCTTCAGGAAAACTGTTTCAATGTATCTGAAGAAGTGTGCATGCACACGAAAACTTATACCCAGAATTAAACTTTGTTGGTCTTAAAGGTGCCACTGGACTCACACTTTGTTCTATTACATTGCATTCGTTCACCATTTATAGTGAAAATGGACACTGTTGTAAAATAGTCAAAACTGTTTAATACTCAGACTATCAATGGATCTTGCTCTATTGGAAAGAAGAGATGTCTTTGCTTTTAAAAACCTTTATTTCTAAGGGTAAAAGGTACACGGGATAACTACAAATAAACATAAAACTAACAGCTACATTGTCTAAGCTGTCTATAGTCAACACTAACACAGAGATAATGGAGAATCTGTCCTTCTCCTCGACCCCTAGAAAGGAAGTCACCTGAAACAAACAGCCAATCTGTATCACAATAGAAGCTACTTTTCCCCGGGCTAATTCCCCATTGGCTTACTGCCAGGTATCCCTTCCAGGTCAGTCTAAACAATAGCAATACTAGGCAAACAAGTTAACCCTATAATGACTGAATTGTCAGACCTTGTAAACACATGCATTTCCAACAGACACTACATTCAAACTTGTGCAATAAAACCCTGAGAGAAACTTACATTAAAGCAATTATGGACAGGTCCCCCATATCTCACAACACACATGAAGCTGCCTTATACTTTATCAGACCCCGGGTCCATCAAGGCCAGTGTTGTCTGCTCGGACTGGCAGTGGCTCTCCAGTGGCTCTGGCAGAGATCTTTCGCATCACCTACTCCATAGTCCTTTTAACTAGAAATGCTGGGGACTGAACCTGGGACATTCTGCAAGCAAAGCAGATGCTCTGCTTGTCCTGTTTTGAGCTTGTACTGGTAAGATTTCTAGTTCTGGGTTGGGAAATTCCTGGAGTTTGGAGGGCAGAGCCTAGGAGGGGCAGAGTTTGGGGAGAGGGAGAAGTTCAGCAAGGGTATGATGCCATAGAGTTCACTCTCTGAAGTTAATGTTTTCTCAGGGAACTGATCTCTATAGTCTGGAGATCAGTTGTGATTCTGGGGAAACTCCAGAGTGTACCTGGAAGTTGCCAACACTAGTTTGCAGTGAAGCACAAAACGCCATTACACAAAGATGGACCTAACCTATCAGCATCCCAGATTTTTTGCAGAGGGGGGATTCAGCAGGCAGATGTTACACCTTGGCTCCCAACTAAGTAAGCCTTTGTTAGCTTGTCAGCTGGTCAGCCTGTCACAGTTTCCAAGACCTCAGGCTGGCTGGTGAAAGGTCGATCCATTTCCTATTAGGGAGAGATGTTGTGAAGATCGAGGAAGTGTTCAGCTAGCAAGGACTTGTGTTCTTTCATCTTTCTGAGTTCTGTAGTTTGCCATGTGCATGTGGGTACAGAAATGAACTTACACATTTTGTACTTTGGGCTTTCAGAGACTTCCTGGATTATTTTCTCCATGAGCAACTGTTATAAGTTCACTCCACCATGTTGACCTTAAAAGGGTGGGCGAGAGATCTGCCCTTATCTCACATGAGCAGGCAGCCTCAAGAGGTGCAGTACTGACTGACCTGAGGCAGTCAGTATGATAAATTTCCCCAGGTGGCAGGGGAACTAATGAGGGTGTATCTGTAGGGTCCATGAGGCCTGGGGCACATACATGACACATAGCTGGGCCAGAGGAACACAGGGGTCTCTAACAAGATCCATTACAAAGACAGAAAGCTTTTGTATATTTTATATAATAAAACATATTATTTCCATTCTTTCTAGAGTAGGGAAAAGGGAGAGGAGCTCTGCTATAGCAGCAAAATACATTTTTTACAAGAAAAACTGATGCAGAACAAAAGAGGCCTCCCACCACTCCTCTGAAACACTGCAATTTTGGGCCAGATAATGATGATATACTCTGTTACCCCATTCATGAACAAGGCAGACTGGACACAGCACTTCCAGCTGTGCTGTAATTGTGATAGTTTCTTTGAAAATCACCTTAGAAACAAGGGTCTGCATGAATGGAGTTTTGTTTGTATAGCAAACACAGAAGTAAATATAGCCCATATTCTAGCGGTGCTGAGATGTGACTTGGGATTCCATTTAGCAAAGGGTGCACTAAATATCATTTAGCATGCAAAATCTATCAGAAACATTAAAAAGTATTCATAACTTTAAAAACAAATTAGTCAAAAGCAGAATATATCAGTATTTATTTATTTATTTTATTGCACTTCGATCCTGCCCTCTCCTGCAAGCAAGTTCAGGGAGACTAGAACAAAGTCTGAGTCTAGTGGCACCTTTAAGATCAGCAAAGCTTTATTCTGTATGCCACTGGACTTAAGCTTTGTTCCACGTGCATCTGATATTTTTATCTATTTATTTTTGGCATAAACTGACTTCCAAAAGATAGGATTGCTATCTATCTAGATTTGATGACACTTGGAGGCAGGACTTATTGTGCTTTATGCCAAGGCTTACAGTCTGGAAAGCATCAAAATAAAGCTGTCTGCTAATAAAACATGTAGGAGGAAGCATACATAAAAGACAAAGAAAGTAATTTATAGGGAGCCAAATCTTACAAATCTTACCTTGGGAATTCTTAGCCACCACCTCCCCACCCCCTGCTCACAAACGGCTCAGAAATTGAAGACTTCCTGGTTCCCAAAAGCCTGCCATTCGTTGTGACATCCAAATAGGACAAAACAAAAAACTGTAGTTTATGTAATAACCAGGATTTCAAAGCACAGCTTAATCTGGGGTTAAAATCCTGATATATAGACACTAAAACAACCACAGCTTGTCATAGCATTCCCAATATTGCCTTGATAAGTACTGGGAAATTTGGAGGGTGGTACCTGGGAAGGAAGGCAATGGCAAACCACCCCTGCTCATCTCTTGCCTTGAATACCCCATGATTGGAGTCACCATGAACTGGAAGCAACTCAACAGCACCTTCTTCTTCCCTGGGGAGGATGTAATAATATTACCAGGTGACTCTCTAGGCTGCCTCCCCTAGACTCTATGGTGTTTACCACAGAGACTAGGAGTAATTCCTGGAATGTCACTATGTGGAGGCCATGTTTTTCTCCTCTCTAAAAATTTTGGATATAGGATCAAGGTCATGTGAGCTGAAATCTTTGGTTCAAATCTCTGTTTAGCCATGAATGCATTTAGGAACCTTTGGAAAGACAATTATTCCTTGAATATGAGATAATCCTATACTGCAAAGGGTACTGATACTGCAAAGGGTACTGCAGGTTTATGTAAAGGACTGAAGGGTCCTAATGAAGGGGTTACTATTGCAGGAAGAAGATGTAGTAACTACTCAAAGTCTTTGCAGTCATTTGAACAGACCTTAAATGCCCTCCATGATATGCCCTCTGCTAGCAAGGTGAGTTTTCTACCACCACTGATTACAGAAACAGAATGCCGTATCTATAAAGGAATTTGTGCAGCAAAGAAAATCAAGTCAGAGACTCTTAGTGCAGTCTGAACATATAATTGAGGATTGGGCTAACAAACAGTCTTCTGTTTGGAATGGGATTTGATCACAAATTGTAATCAACACCACCAAACAAATTGTAAACAAACAAACAAAAAGGTTTGCTTTCTTTTCCAGTGTTCAAAATGGTCCTAAACTGGATCACTACTATTTTGCTTATGTACATTCTCTGACAGATGCCTCTGTCACCTTCCACCTTCCCCGTCTACTCACTCTGTCAGGGGAAAAAGACATATTAAACTGGAACATATTATTTTAATTTATTTATATTTATACCCCGCCCTCCCCGCGAGCGGGCTCAGGGCGGCTTACAAGGGAGCACTAGTGCTCACCCATAAAAACACAGTAAAATGGAATAAAACAGTAAAAGAATTTAAATCAACAAAGAACAAAGTGCTCAATAAGAACAGGATGGTCTCCATAGTTTGCAGGGGAATATCAGGCTGCTATTAAAGGTGGTATTGCCTATAGTTGGTCCATAGTCCGGTGCTTTCCTTGGTAAGCTCCATGCTGTTGTGGTGACTTGGGGGTGGAAGCAGCTGTATGACTTCCAGCCCTGCCCAGTTTGCCTGACTCTCAAACCCAAGCACGTCATGTTAATCAAGTGTTTTATACTGGATTACACTGTTCTTTCTGCATTCTTGCACTGCTGCTTGGAAATGTGGTTTTCTCCAGTAACTTCTGAACACAAAGACTACCACTGAATGGAGAATGCTGCCACCTGTACAGCTGCAAACAAGCATGTTTGTCCAGGGATGGTCTCTGGCCCAGGATTAGCCCAGCTGCTAGTGCTCGGCATGGACCCAATTTGGCTGCTGGAATGCCACTCCTGCAACTGCTGCCACCACCGCCCCCCGGAGCACCTGCAGGAGGGCTGTTGTGGGGGACCCTATGTGGAGGCCACTGAGGAATTCATGGCGAAGAAAGGGACTCCAGCAGCAATGGGTAAGGGCTGGCGTTGCTAATCCTCACCATGCAGACAGAGGGAGAAACCAGTGATGCCATTGGCTGACGCTGGCCTAGCAGAAACAGCACAGCCTGGGACAGGCCCCAGCCACCTCCAGTATGATCAAAAAGAAGCTTAGCAGCCAAGGAAGCCTCAGCATTGATCCCCACAGACCCAGTTAGGACAATCAGGAAGCCAGATCCAGATCAGGGCTGAGCCAGGGCAAACCAAGGTGGGCTGGAAGGGGCTTGCCAGCCTGGGCTGCCCCACAGAGATGGCCAATGGGGAGACAGACAGGAGGATGGCCAAGGGATGGTGGCAAACTGGGGAGGGGACCCAACCCAGCCTCTTCTCTGACTGGTCCAAGAGGGCTGATGGGGGATGGAACCAGGAAAAGGGGAGTGGGATGGATGAACTTTAAAAGGTCAACTCCCATAACAGGCCAAGGATGAGTGAAGGAGGTTGCTCCAGAGTCAGTGGGAAGCAACCATCCTGGGCAAAGTGAGAAATAAGGAGCTACAACCCCTTACCCTACCCATTCTGAGACCTGGAGAGGGCCCCTCCATCAAGAGGCAGGACGGCTGAGGGTAGATGGGCTGGGCTGCAGGGGGAGAAACCTTATACTGTTCTTGCTCTTCTGCCTGAGAACTGTACTTTAATGCCATAAGTCCTGAGTATGTATCAATGAAATGTGTTGAATGTTCAACACAGCGCATACACAAAAAACTTGAAATGTACCCCAAATTTACTTGGTTTAAAATGATTTGTCCACGATTCCTGGGGTGTATGTAAACCCAGCAAGCCAGTAAACTGTAAATGTCCACAAATAGTGGGAATCTGGCCAGCCACTATGTAGCATACCACCACAGCTGCTGTGCAAAACTATTCCAAATACGACACATTTTATAGGGCAAATAAATCACCACTGCAATTATATGAGTCGTTCAGTTCAAACAGAACCAACAATACAAAATAAGTACTATTTTCTGATGCCTTATTTGCAAAACTGAAGATATCCTAAACAGCATCATTTATCCGATAACATATACATAGTAATCATCAAAGAGTTTTTAAAAACAAAAACAAAGGTTCTCTAGCTTTGAAAAGTAGGACGAAACTGCAGACTGAATTCAGACATTTAGTCATACGTCGGCCCTGTTCATACGAGCCATTTTGGGCCGGGAGTGGGCCGGATTGGAAGCGCGGCAAACGGGAGCGATCCGACGCCAACATCTGCCTGGCGTTGCGCTCCCGTCTCCGATCCGGCCCTTCCCCCAATGATGCGCGGCAAAAATGAACCACCTACCTTTGGTGGTTCATCCGTTTGGGCCGCATCATCCTGTGCATGGGATCGGCGGCGCGTCTTTTCGCCGCCGCATCCCCGGCCCCCTGCTGTACTGCGCATGCTCGAGCATGCGCAGTTTGGCAGCCTCCCCCTCCCACTTGTATCTTCCTCCCCGGCATCTGATCGTGCCGGGGAGCAATGATGCATGGCTAACGGGATGGGATCCCGCCGCGGCGTTTCTTTTTTGGCGCGGCTTTTAAAAGCCGCGCTTTGCCCCGTTTTTTCCCTGCCGTGTGGCAGGGGCAGTCATAGGATAGTTAGGATGGTCTGTAAATTGGTCCACTCAGAACAGTGTGCCAGATGGAAGAAACAGTATCTTACCTGACGATAGATTCAGGTAGGGTAGCTGTGTTGGTCTGAAGCAGCAGAACAAAGTCTGAGTCCACTGGCACCTTTAAGACCAACAAAGTTTTATTCAGGTTATAAGCTTTCATGTACATGCACACTTCTTCAGATGCACACGAAAGCTTATACCTTGAATAAAACTTTGTTGGTCTTAAAGGTGCCACTGGACTCTAAATTTTGTTCAGTATCTTACCTGGTTCATTTCAGCCACCATGCTTAAACAAACTGTCACTGGGAAGCAATGGCAACATCCATAGATGCACTAGGTCAGACATTATTTCCTTCCCGTGGCTTCATATTAGAACTAATTTTGAGTGTCAGACCTGAGCCTAAAACTGTGCTAAAGTTATCAGAAAGTTATCAGAAGGCACTCTGTATAAGCCAAGAAAGTATCCTCCCCAAGTGTAACATTTTCTTTATTTTAAATACAGTTATTTTGCCTGGCAGCAATTGCTGATAACCCTAACTAAGGGAAAAGAAATCAAAGCAAAACAGGAAGGATAGGACTCCAGATTACTACGTGGGAGAAGTTCCATAAGAAAGTTCTCATCTGCCTTTTATTGTTGATAACTGACACTACACATAGGCAGAGAACCTGTCCCTCAAGTATATGATTGACAGGATAGGATGGTCTTTTTGCCTACTCAATCACTTTGGAGACAGGTGTGCAACATGTGATTTTATAGTGACCTGAGGAGTACTGGTTAAGCTACTTGTTTTATGGAGATCTCTGATTAGATCTCCCAACATGTTGTGTGATTTAAAGAGTTTTTTGTGGAGGTGGGACCAGCTCTGAATTTGATCAGACAGATGCTTGGGAAGGGGGGAGTTAATTCTTTCTTCCTGTACTATTTTCTGGACTAGTCTCAGAGAGAGAGAGAAGAGAATACAGGCAATTAAAATGATTATGAAATGCTAGATACATGCATCTGCACATAGCATTGTGTAGAGGACAGACAGTTCAGCCTTTCAGCAATTTGGATCAGATTGCCTTCTGATCTTTAGCAACTCTATGATTTCCTACTGAATTAAGGTCCTCAAAAATAATTCAGCACTGAGATCTACGAATGTTCACATTATTTCCATAGATTTGGATCCAAAAATATCCTATTGTTCATGGAGGAATCGTGTTCATGGAAGGAGTTTCCTCTTCGAGGAAGAACCCCTTCCATTCATGTTATCCTATTATGAATAGAAGAATTCTATTATAATCAGAATTGGTGGCTCCAATCCATAGGTGGTTCTTTCTGCAGATATGCCAGAGTGAAAGAACATCAGTTAGCAATATCAATAACAGCACCAGATACTTACATAAAATTCACACAGCCAGTTCCTGCTGGTGGGGCAATCCAAACAAAACTGAGATTTGTTGTCGGTAAATGGCTTACATGTGATGCAACCACACTGCACATGAACTGATTTCCAAACTGGTGATCAGACATTATTCCTATGAGGAGACATAAAATAAGAATGAAACATATTAGCATTTAAACACAAATGGGTTTTCCCCCAGAAGATTTAAAATCGTGTTAAGTAATGAATTTATAACAAGGGAGTCTAATCAATTGCGTGCCAACTAAAAAGGCAGGATACTATTATTTTTCAGACTTTTGGACTTGAGTACTCAGGTTAAAGGAGCTGCGGTGGCTCAAGTGGTTAAGACGCTGAACTGCAGGCTGTGGAAGGTCAGTAGCTCAGCAGTTCGAGACCCGGGTGCCGCAAGACGGAGTGAGCTCCCGTCTCTAGTTCCAGCTCCTGCCAACCTAGCAGTTCGAAAGCAAGAAATTGCAAGTAGATAAATAGGTACCACTTTGGTGGGAAGGTAACAGCGTTCCATGCGCCTTGGTGTTTAGTCATGCCGGCCATATGACCACGGAAACGTCTTCGGACAGCGCTGGCTCTTCGGCTTCAAAACGGAGATGAGCACCGCAACCCTAGAGTCGGATTCGACTGGCTTTCGAGCAAGGGAACCTTTACCTTTACTCAGGTTAAACTAAAAATGTCTGATGAAAATTCATCACTTCCTAGTGTAATATTTACAGTCTCTTTTTGAACATAGCACCTCCTAAGGAAATACTTCGCCTGTGATTACTTACAATAAATATTGACACTTCAAGCTCAAAAAAAGTCACATTACTTGATTAAACGCACAAAAATGAAGAGCAGGATAGAGTTCCCAAGTAAAATTACTAAGAATGTTTAAAGTGCATGTATATTTCTTGCAAACAGTCTGATATAATAAAAACATAGTCAAACACATATCCCTGCACTAGGTACACTTGCACAGCATTTTTTGCTACATGTTTATAAACTGAACGTCCAGCAATTTCAACTGACCTTGCAAAAATCCAAATAACAAAGATAAATGAAAACAAATAAACTGACAGTTTCCAAATACACTTTTCCCCACATAAGACATCCTGACTTTGTTCTGGTATCTACTTGCACAGAAAAAACAAGGCGTGAATCTGCAGCTTATAGATATAATCAAAACAAACATCCATGATGACAACAGTGGCTTTCCCATTTCCCACTACCACAGAAAAAGATACCAAGATGCATCTGAAACTCAGATTCAGCATGGATGATCATAGCGGCCTTTACCATTCATGTGAAACTACTATAATGGGATGTTTTATTAACACATTTAGCACAAGATATCTCCAAGATCTATTAAAGGTTATCTATCAACCTTTAAATCTGATAGTACAAAATGAGATTGTGAGTTCTGTTGTTTGAACAAAAGCCAGCAAACCAGACTGAAAACCTTTTATGGAAAAAAGAAATAGTTCTCTTTATTAAGAAAGACATTAAAAATACAACCATGCACAAATTAAGACTATAGCTACTGTAAAAACAAGTGCTAAGCTTGTCAGAGTAACTACCTTTTCTTTTTTAAATTTTTTAAAATATTTATTGAGTATTATAAAAAGGTTGAGGGAAATGGGGTACAAAGGGTAGAAGGGAAGGGGGTACAAAAGTAAAAGAATGATGCATACATTTATTTCTACATGCACTAATACAATATTAGTTTTACTTATATCTTCAAATCATTCTTTATATTGTATCGAATTACTTAAGCCAAGACATTTCTTAATATCTGCATAAAGCTAAGTTGTTGACTTTATATCAAATAAGCATTTTTCACTTCCTAAAGAAAGTTATATCTTATTATCTTGTTAATTTTGATAGAGCATTCAAAATTAGTTAATCATAACTAAATTATATTAATTTCATAGCTATGAATTCTCATATTCAAGCTCTTATAATCTCTTAAACATTTATTACAAAATTACTCCTTACTAATACAGTTATAGATCCCTAGTGTCCTATCACTGATAAATAGACATTTTATACTAAAAGCATTCTAAAGGTAGTATTTTAAAATATATCACCTTAAAAAACAAACATATCTAATTCTAAAATATATTTCCTACACATTAAGATTTTCTACAATAACACATACAAATGTCTTATGACTAGTATTTCTTTGACATTTAATTTTAATACTAATTTCACTCAAATGTTATCATCTTGGATATCATTAGCCAACCTTTATATTATTACAGCTATACTGAATTATCTTAAAATCACATTACAAGGTTTTGAGCTTTCCAAAATACTAGGCAATAACTACCTTTTAATATGTATTTCTCTTTTTTTACTCATTCACTTTTTATTTATTAATGTTTTTGAAAAATTAATACAGCTTTATAAAACAGCAACATTCAAAATTTTCACATCTGGTGGAGAGTATTACAAGAGTAACAGGTGTTGAAGGTATCACTATAACTTTTGGAACACATAGTTCGTTATACTTCTTGTACAAGAGATAAACTGACTAAAGACTAAAGAGTGCTAACTTAGATGTGCTATAGGGTAATTCTATCTGATGTATCGCTTAGTTCAGTGGTACACAACAAGCTTGAAGAGTGTGAGGAGCTTGACAACTAAATATAGAGTAATTTGAGATATATTTATGTGGTTGAATGTTTTCTTCACACACACACAGAAATCTCATCTAATCTTCTTCTGAGACTCATCTAGAGAGCACTGATTTGGCTATCATGGTGGTACATCTTTATAGAATAACATCAGTTTTATCTTAGTCTAAATTTCTTCCATCTTAATCATGTGATTATTATCTAAATACTTGATTGGTTCTTAATTATGTATGATATAATGAACAGGTACATATGAAAATGCATCTGATATGTCATTATAATTTCTAAAGCAAGATAAAAAGGCCAAACTCAACTCTTAATCTCTATTAAAAGACAATTAATCTAATATCCCTGTAACCAATGTTCCCTCTAAGCTGTGGAGTCTTGTGAGCAAAAATTCTACTTTGTGAGCTCCTGGCATTAAAGTTGTGAGCGAGCGATTTGGCTGCTGCATAAATTAGTTTGCTCTGGCACCATCCTTCCTGAGCTACGACAGAAATGTGTGAGCCGAAGGCTAAAAAACTCTGAGCTAGCTCACACTAACTCAGCTTAGAGGGAACACTGCCTGTAACTGTTTCAATTAACTATCAAAGATAAGGTAAAACTTTATGAAACCAGAGTTCACAAATAGCTGAACCGTGCCTGAGATCACAAACTTCAGAAAACATGCACGATCAGCAAGAAAAGTGGTGATATAATGAAAATACTGCTACATTATCTCAATACATTGCTGGTAACACCACTTCCAAATACCAGGCTTATCACCATTCATGCAACAGAATACAGATTCCAGCTAAACTGGTCACTTCAGACGTTTGTATGCATTGCCAACTGCATGAAGCGACCTTATTAAAAACATTATGGTTGAGGATAAACGAAGAGATTATGAAGTCCTCTCTGTGGCACAGTATAGCTATGGTCATCCATTCATGCATGCAGTTAAGAACATAAGAACATAAGAACATAAGAACATAAGAGATGCCAATGTTGGATCAGGCCAAAGGCCCATCCAGTCCAACACTCTGTATCCCACAGTGGCCAGAAATACCAGTGCCATCAGGAGGTCCACCAGTGGGGCCAGGACATTAGAAGCCCTCCCACTGTTGACCCCCCCCCCCCAAGCACCAAGATGACAGAGCATCACTTGCACAAAAAAATATTGTAAGATATTCAGGCAAGGATTTGGCAGGTTGTTTTTAGAAGAAACTAACAGAAACTTGAATGTTACCTAACTAGCACCAGGTGATACGAAATAAAACTCTTACAGTATTTAAACATATTCCTGTCACATCACCTTTTGTAGGTATTCCCAGTAGTCATGCATGGCTGTGTGAGTTGAACTATAAGGAAGGCCGAGCGCTGAAGAATAGATTCTTTTGAACTATGGTGCTGGAGAAGACTCTTGAGAGTCCCTTGGACTGTAAGGAGATCAAATCAGTCAATCCTAAAAGAAATCAACCCTGACTGTTCACTGGAAGGCCAGATAATGAAACTGAAGCTCAAATACTTTGGCCACCAAATGAGAAGGGAGCACTCCCTGGAGAAGACCCTGATGCTGGGAAAGATTGAAGGTCAAAGAAGATGGGGACGGCAAAGGATGAGATGGTTAGACAGTGTCATAGATGCAACGAACATGGAAATTGAGCCAACTTCAGAGGACGGCGGAAGACCGGAGGGCCTGGCGTGATCTGGTCCATGGGGTCGTGAAGAGTCGGACTCAACTGTGCGACTGAACAACAACGAAGTTAACAGTTGGTCCTGCTCTTGGAATTGTGGGGTAGCATCACAATTAGCTGGTGTCATACCATCACCATCCTCTTCCCAAGAACTATTAAAACACTGAACAGGACACAGCAGATCATGTGTTAGTCTCTGACCTTTACACAACCTTCCACCTCAGACCTGTTTGGGGAGAGTCTGAAGAGTTAAGGACTCAGTTCTTTTCTGCTCTTGCACATCTCAAATTGCTATGTTCACCTTTACTTCATATAGGAGGTAGCTGGAAAGGGCCAGATGGCCATTTAGTTCAACTCTAAAGTGCCAGGTGGAGCCATTCAACCATTAGCAATTCTCTGCTCAATCTGTACAATATATTTACCAGATTTATGTTTATAGTCTGCCTTTCTCACTGAGACTTGAGACAAATTACACAACATAAACATCTAAGGACTAATATCAGCAATGTACTAAGGATTAGTACAGTGTACAAATAAGCAATGTTCTAGGATTGCATAAATCTGGAACAAGCATAGAATATTAGATGGGGTCATTTCCTGCGGGAGCACACAGGAGCGGAGCTCCAGCAGTAAGGAGCCCAGGGGGCTCCCCCATAGCTAGCAATCCAAAACAGTCCTGTGGAGCCTGAGTGGTGGGTGTTGCCTTCTGACACACTTCCAGTGATGTCAGGGGGTGTGGCATATGCAAATAAGTTGTGCTAATGTTATGCTAATGAGCTCCTGCACCTCTTTTTCTATGAAATTACCCCTCGATGTTATTCAAATGCAGATACAATGCAGAAAACATGGTTGCACTTACCTGTAACTGATGTTCATCGAGTGTCTTCTGTGCTGGCACACATGGGACTGCCGGAAGGCAGGCCTGCCGCGGAAGAACATTCCAAGAGCTTTCTCAATCCTGTAAGAATTGAGTCCCCCCTCCCCTCGGAGAGAATTGTGAAATGAGCCATTTCCCGCCCATTTGGTCACGTGACGAGGGGAGGGGGAGGCACCTCTCTCTCTCAGTCCTAACCTGCCGCCGTGGAAAATACAAGTCGTCCACAGCGGGGAAGGAGGGAGGGATGTGTGCCAGCACAGAAGACACTCGATGAACATCAGTTACAGGTAAGTGCAACCATGTTTTCATCTTCGTGTCTTCTGTGCAGTCCCACATGGGAGTCTAGCAAGCTACACAAGACTCGGAGGCGGGTGTGGGCGAACAGTCTATTTAAGTAACGATTGTAACACTGCTGCACCCACAGATGCGTCAGCTTTAGAATCAACATCGATTGAATAGTGTTGAATGAAAGTCTAAGACGAAGACCAAGTAGCTGCTTTACATATGTGAGAAATATTGATAGACGCCGCGAAGGCAGTCGAGGTAGTTTGTGCCCTCGTAGAGTGGGCTCGGACTGGAAAGGGACAGGGGAGACCTGCAGAGGCATAACTGCTATGAATGGCTGAAACAATCCATCTGGAGATGGATTGCCTCGAGGCCGTCTGTCCCTTTTTGGGACCAGTGCAACAAACAAACAAACAAACTGTGGACCTGAACACCGACGTGCGTATCAAGTAAAACAATAACGCTCGTCTGAGATCCAAAGTATGTAACTCCTTATCTACTTCGGAAACTGGACTGGGGAAGAAGTAGGGAGGACTATGTCCTGTGAAGTATGGAACGCAGTAGGCACCTTTGGCCGGAAATCTGCGCTTGGCCGTAGCATCACCTTATCAGGGTGAAATTCTAAACATGGGGAATCCATTCGAAGGGCTTGTAATTCCCCAACTCTACGAGCCTAAATAATGGCGACCAAAAAAATGACCTTGTGTGTCAAATGAACTAATGCACTCTTATCCAGTGGCTCAAACGGAGCCGCCATCATCTGTGTTAACACCAATTTGAGATCCCATTGAGGGAAGGGAGGCCGTACTACAGGGAATTTGATGTACAATCGCCTTAGAAACCGTTTCGATAAGGCATTGGAAAATATCGGCTTGGATTCAATTCCCAAGTGGAAAGCCGATATGGCCGCAAAGTGAACCTTAATGGACGAAGGGGAAAGACCTTGGTCAATTAGTGTCAGGAGGTACTCAAAGATCTCCATCAAAGGACAAGTGTCCGGGCGAATCTTACGGTCTTGCGCCCAAATAGTAAATCGACACCATTTGGCCTTATAGGACTTTCCGGTGGAGGGTTTACGGGAAGCCAGTAGTATTTCCGTTACCTGATCAGAACAAGTATCTACGTGGAAATGAATGCGTGTAGATTTAGGGTGTGGGGGGCAGGGTGGCGAGTATGACCGATCCGTAGCAAGTCTGGAACTTGCAGCAATGGGTACCTTTCGTTCCCTGTTAGCGTTAGCAGCAGCGGGAACCAAGGCCGACGGGGCCATAGCGGAGCTATCAGTATGCACGCTGATCTGTCGTGTGCTAGTTTTGTCGACACTCTCGGTAAGAGGGGAAGAGGCGGAAAAGTATAAAAAGTCCATCTGAGGAGGAATGTATCCCCCAGACAGTTGTCCCCCTTTTGTGACCTGGCACAGAACAACAGGCACCTTGCGTCTGCCGTCAAGGCAAAGAGGTCTACCTCCGGCCAACCCCACCTCTGGAATATGGGGATCAGGTACGTGAACGGAATGGACCACTCGTGGACCATGAGAGCTGTTCTGCTGAGTATGTCTGCTAGGCTGTTTTGAGAGCCCGGAATGTGAACCACTGAGAGGTGGAATCCCTGTTCGAATCGCTAATTCCCAAATGAGCGAAGCTTCCTTGCATAGGGAAAGGGAACCTGTACCACCCTGCTTGTTGACGTAAAACATCGCGACTGTATTGTCCATAATTATTTGAATAGACTTCCCAAGGCCGGAATCTGCAAGAGAGAGAAGGGCGTATCTTACCGCTCTAAACTCAAGTCTGTTGATATGAAATTTAGACTCCGTGGGGGACCATAGGCCCTTCACCTGTATGGACCCAGAGTGCGCTCCCCAGCCCTCTAAGGAGGCATCCGTAAACACATGTGTGTCAGGAAGACTGGGCGCCAACGGAAACCCCCGCACCACGTTCCCCCATGTCATCCACCATCGTAGGGAGGACAGGATCTGCCTAGGGATGGAGAGGAAAACCTACTGAGAATCCCGTTCCGAGTTAAACCTTCGCAAAAACCAATTCTGCAAAGGTCTCAAGCAGAGCCTGGCGTGCATGAACGTGGAGGTAATGGAAACCTTGAGACCTAAGAGCCTCTGAATGAATAGGGTCCTCTGATGTCTCTTGTGGAAGAAAGAGTAAACCAGGGATTGTATAGCTCTGGTCCTGTCTTCAGGTAGAAATGCTCTATGAGCTATTGAGTGTATCCTAGCCCCTATGAACAGGATAGATTGAACGGGGGAAAGTTTAGACCTCTTCAAATTGACCACAATTCCCAATGACTGGAGAGTATTGATGGTGAAATGAACCTGGGTTAGCAACCGCTCACTGGAATCTGCTACTAGCGACCAATCGATCTCTAAAGCCAAGGCCTCGTCTTGTCTATGCGAGGTAGGGACCTCGAAGGATACAGGAGGGGTATCTTTATACTCCAGAAAGCAACCAAACTTTATTATGCTTAACACCCACGTATCCGAACAAACCATAGACCATTGACTGAAAAAACGTGCCAAACGGGCCTTGAAGAGAGGGGGAACACCTCATTGTGAACTCCTACCCCTGGAGAATGATCCCCTAGGGGAGTGAGACTGTCTACCTCGTTGTACGGGTTGTTGACATTTTGGGGGGAAAGGATGCTGGAAAGACCCCCTAAATGGTTGGGAGGCAGGCGAGAAGCGACACCCTCTGACTGCGGTTAGGTACTGAAAGTGTCTAGGTACTGAAAGTATCTAGTTTTCGTAGATTGAGGCTGTTGTTGCGTAGTTAAACCTAATGACTTAGCTGTCAGCTAGTCCTTCGCACTTTCTCTAAAACCTCGTCAGCCTGTTCGCTAAAGAGGAGTTTACCCTCAAAAGGCAATCCTCAATTCGCGCCCTCGTATCTGGGGGAAGGGCGGATGAGCGTAACCATGAGTGCCTACGCAGGACTACGGCCAATGCTATAACCTTGCTCGCAGCGTCAGCTGCATGTCTGGAAGCATTGAGCTCATGTCTGGCTAGGCGAGCTCCCTCTGTATGAATTAGCTTGGCCTGCTCCTTCTTGTTATCTGGAAGGTCAGCCAGTAATGGGGCTAACTGATCCCATAACGTAACTTGGTACCTGGCCATAATAGCCTTAAAATTAGCTATTCTTAGTGTCAGAGCTCCAGACGAATAGAGCTTTCTCCCTAAAGCATCTAACTTTCTGCCCTCTTTGTCTAGAGGAGAAGACTCGGTCCTCCCGTCTGTTTAGAGGGAATTACCTCCGCCACCATCGAATTGGGTTGGGGATGGTGATATAGGAAGAAACCATCATCCTCTGTTATTTTATAGAGGTTCTCTATCTTTCGATCAGATCCTGCAACCGAAGCCGGACGAGCCCAGTTATTGCAGGTAATTTCCCTTATCCCCTTAACCAAAGGAATAGCCACTGGGCCCACATCAGAGGCATATAAAATCACCGACACGGGATCTTCCTCTAAAGGTTTGGGAGAGACAAATTCTATTTCAAGGGCTTTAACCATTCGCAGAAGCTGCTCTGAATAGCCCTTCAATTCCTCAGTCAGAGAAATTGGGGTAGGATCCCCTACTGCCTCCTCAGGCGACGGGATCAAGGTGTGTTCCGATTCGGAATCAGAGCCGTCGCTCGAGGCCTGTCCCTCTGACTGAGCAACGTCCAATTGTCCCACAGGAGACCTGGCACCGGCAAGGGACTTTGACGTGGAAAGGTCTCGACGTCGATGTGGATCTCGACTTGGACTCCGACGACTCTGAGATGCAGCAGGCTTTTGGCACCAAGGTGGCACCCACCAGGGGGGAACTTGTTCCCAATCGACAGGGTAGCCCCACGGATGAACGTCCCATCCTTGGCTGCCCGAAGAACCAGATCTGGAAGACTTCCTGGACGAATGAAGACTGATGACGTCCGCATCACCCACATCCGGGGACTCTCGTCGACGTCGATGTACGACGTCAGAGCTCGACGTCGAGGAACGTTGACGTCGAGAAGCTGGACTACGACGTCGAGTCGATCGGGAGCGTCTCGACGTCGATGGAGCTGGAGTCGAAGGAACGTACTTCTTCGACGTCGAAGCTGCCGACGTCACTGTGGTTGCTGAAGGCTCCGACGTCGAGCGCAACGGCGATGCCGGTAAGTTTGCCTCAGTTCCCATCGGGGACACAGTAGAGGACTTAGATAGGAAAACGGACTTCTTCGACGTCGAAGCTGCGACTGCGCCGATCGCCGACGTCACTGCGGTTGCCGAAGGCTCCGACGTTGAGCGCAACGGCGATGCCGGTAAGTTTGCCTCAGTTCCCATCGGGGACACAGTAGAGGACTTAGATAGGAAAACGGACTTCTTCGACGTCGAAGCTGCGACTGCGCCGATCGCCGACGTCACTGCGGTTGCCGAAGGCTCCGACGTTGAGCGCAACGGCGATGCCGGTAAGTTTGCCTCAGTTCCCATCGGGGACACAGTAGAGGACTTAGATTTGCCCGTTTTTGCCTTTTTCTGAGGCGGTTGGGCAGATACGGACCTTTTCCGGCTCCTCCCTGCCGAGACCTGCTTCGGCTTTTGGGATTTTAAAGGGCCCTTGACGACGTCGGTAGTGAGATTCGACGGGGAGGGAGTACTAGTGCCCCGAGACAAGGCCTGCTCCCAAAGGGCTGCTTTCAACTTTAATGCTCTCTCCTGCTTGGTTCTCGGGCTTACCATACCGCAGATTTTGCAGGAGGTTGTGTTGTGGCCCTCTCCCAGACACAGGAGGCATTTTAGATGGTCATCTGTAGTAGCCATCTTCGACCCACAAGCCTGGCATTTCTTGAAGAGAGCCATGGAGTTGAGATCTCCAGAGAAAAGATGGTAAAAAAAGAAAAAAACTGAATTTTGTTTAAACCTGAGGTAAAAGAACAGTAGCTCTGGAAAATATGTCCTTTCCTCACGGCGGCAAAAAAAGGACTGAGAGAGAGAGGTGCCTCCCCCTCCCCTCGTCACGTGACCAAATGGGCGGGAAATGGCTCATTTCACAATTCTCTCCGAGGGGAGGGGGGACTCAATTCTTACAGGATTGAGAAAGCTCTTGGAATGTTCTTCCGCGGCAGGCCTGCCTTCCGGCAGTCCCATGTGGGACTGCACAGAAGACACGAAGATGAAAAAAGTGTTGTATCAGTAGAATATAATGAAGTAACAGCAGGATAATACATACAACAAACTGATACTGCATCCTAAACACAGTGGTATCATCCACAATCTGTTTTCCTTTATAAGAGCCTTTATGAACCATTCCCTTAGGTTACAGCCTTACTATCTTTATAGAAATGCCTTTCCATGCTTTTCAGACCACAGTCCTTAATGACTTTGGAGGCTCATATCTGTGGGACTGTCTCAAATCATATAAATCACAAGGCAGCTCTGATCATCAGGCCATAGACTATTAACAGTTCCTTTACTCAGGTGGATCAAGATGGGTAGCCATGTTACTCTGTCTGTAGCAGTAGAAAAGAGCAAGAGTTCAGTAGTGCCTTAAAGTCTAACAAAATATGTAGTAGGGTATGAGCTTTCGTGAATCACTGCTCACTTCTTGAGAACTTCTGAAGAAGTGAGCAGTGACTCACAAAAGCTCATATTCTACTCAGGCACTTGGTGAGAACGGTTTCTGCTCACCCTTTTGCAGTGGCTGCTCCCATGCTGTCAGATGGGCTTCTTGAGGTTGTGAAGAAAGCCCCATCCTTGAAAAGATTCTGGACACCCTAAAGCAGATGGCTTTTCCAAAGGGCCTTTGATGGCTCGTGAGTGGTTGTTGCCTGTTCTGTATTTCTGAGATGTGAACTGTTTATAAACTGATTTAAGCCACTTTGAGTCCTGTCAACTGGACGGGGTGGTGGCGGCATTTAAATATTTCAAATAAATGCATGGTTTTCATCAAGGAGAGAGCAGGTACAGTGCATTCCTTACTCCCAAGGCAACTGCCTGCATTGTTAATTGGCCCAAAGACGCCTTCCTTGACCCTTGGGATAGTGATCATTTCATCTTTTTCAAGAGAGCTGTGGCATGAATCTGCAAAATGCTGTTTTACTACTCTCACCATAGACTTATGACATCTATTTGGTATTTATTCATGTAAAGGAATTGTCAATACAATCTCCTGAGCAAGAAAACGAAACCCTTGAAAATCTGTGCGTAATGCATATGCAGAAAAATCCTTCCTTTAAAGCCCAGTGCTTATTAAACAATAAAGAGCTGAGCTAAATGAAAAAGAAAGAAAGAAAAGAATTTGGGAGATTAAAATAATTGCTAAACTAAAAGGTACACTGTTCAGTATTTTTTTTTTGGGGGGGGGGGGAAACACATACAGAAAATTAATGTTTTCATCTTGCTTTTTGCTCCTGACATCCCTAATGCTGTGTTACTGGTTTCCAAAGAAATCTAGCCGTTCACTCCACCTAAAAGATTTCTCTCTATCAGCTTTGTGTATGAAAATGAACAAACACACACATTAACCCAAATTGTGCTACAATCCAGGGGCAAGGCACACATGTACTGGCAGACCTTACTTTTTGAAAAATAACGTGCTTTTGCTTGAAAGTGATCAGAACATTCAAATAATGAATGTTAAGATGTTCTGGTTGCATGTGTAAGAGTCATAACTGTGCACATCCCCCCCCCCCATTCTGTGCATGCATCTGGGGCATCAGGGAGTACATTCAAGGACTGTAGCAAGTATGCAGCACTAAATCATACACTACTTAAATGTGAAGTAGAACCTCTCTGAACTCTATTCCCCTTGAGTTTTACTGTGTGTGCTCATTGTGTTGAAATAATTTATATGCCATACTACCCAGTTATGTCTTTCTCTCGACTGTATATTACTTTGCTGTGAAGCCATTAGGGTTACTAGCTATATATCATGCCTGACCTAAGCCTACAAAAAAAAATACCACCCTCAACCAGAAAATGGAAATTTTAGCCACAAAGCAATATATAACATATACTGTTCTCTTACATTCACAGTATAATAAAGCACCTGTATAACTCAGACCAGGTCAAGGGCAGTATAAAACCAATACAGCTGGGTCCCAGCACTATAAAGTTGAGCTAATGGAGGCCTGCTGCCATATCTGGCTCAAAAATTAAATTTAACTCAATTACAGTAATCAAGAATAGTTCCTTGGTGCTTTAATAGGTTCCTACTGCCTCACAACCTCAAAAATCTTTCCAACAATCTTCTGATGTCAGTGTTATGACTTCCAAATTGCAAATGGGGGTTAAGACTGGGAGAGAGCTTCCTTAAAGCTCATGAGTTCATAAACTTCCTGCTTCACAACTGAATCTTTTTATCACAACATTCTGCTTGATCTCACTACGGCAGCATCAGTTATCTGAACCTTAGGGTTGCCAGCTCCAGGTTGGGGGTGGAGCCTGGAAAGGGTGAAGTTTAGGGAGGGGGACGGAGTTCAGCAAAGATGTAATGCAATTGAGTCCACATTCTAAAGCTGTCATTTCCTCCCGCGCTAGATTTGAGTCCGGTAGCATGTTAGAGACCAACAAGATTCTCGGGGTGTAAACTTTCAAGAGTCAGAACTCCATGATGAAGGGAACGTCAACTCTTGAAAGCTTACATCCCCAAAATCTTGTTGGTCTCTAACCAGATATCCGATGAAGGGAACTTTGACTCTAAAATTGATCTCTGTAGCCTGGAGATCAGTTGTAATTCCTGGAGCTCTCCAGCTACCACCTGGGGGTTGGCAGCCCTATGACCATTTACTCTGCTGTAATCCTGCCAACTAAATTGATCTATGCCACTGTTAGGAGTCCAGTCAATCCCGTGTGTTGAAATCAGACAAAACCATAATATGTGCCAAAAAGATAGTTTTAGGGCACAGAAAAAGCAGTGCATTAGGAAACAAATATTTTATTGTAGCGATTGTTATACTTAACCTGTTTAAAAAGGAAAGTACTGTACGGAATGATTCTGTCACCAGCTCTCATACGATAATCCCATTAAACTAACTGGAACTACACAATTAACAACCACCCACTGGCATTTAAAATGAAGGTCTAAGTGAACCACACTCATATCTAACGTACAGCTGCTGATTGATTTTTTTCTGGATGATTACATTCCGCTTCACAGGAAAAAACATCCATCTAGTTTGATAGAATGGAAGAGACTTCTGAAACACTTGCTGGCTTTTGCAATCAATTAGGGGTCAGCACGCCTTGATAAATTATTAACTCAACGCAAAGAGAGAGCACACTGCAATTCTGGAAGACCCTTTTTTTACTACTCAGCAGGTTATGTCAGCTTTAGCTTACTTCAAGCATTGAGATTATTTTATAGTAGTAGTTCTTCTATTATTAAGCAACTAACAATCTTACCAGCATAGCAAGGTGGCATAGAAAACATTGCTCTCTGACTAAAATGAAGAGAATTATTTATCTAGGTCATTGACTAATTTTTTGCTCATTAATTCTAGAATGTACTCCATGAAAAGATTTATGGGTACTCATAAAAAGTTATCAAAATTATAAAACCTTTTAACATTTAAGCCTAAACCATCATTTTAAATTGGCAATTAGATTCATATGAGTAAACTATCATACCATTAGTCTGGGAAATATATAAGATGGCATTTTCACATCTGTTGGGCAAAATATTAAAAGGCATACATTAACCACAATGATTTTCTTATGGCCATACAAATGACCAAAGTAGTTGTACATAGTTTAAACAACTTGCATGAACTAGAAAAGGCAAAAATTGAAGGTGTATGCAGCCAAAATTGGCCATGGGTCTGTACTACGGAAGACTGTTTTAGGGCTGGAATGGCTTCCTATCATGCCCAGCATGCCAGTATTAGTATCAATATCTACTTTTCTTTCTAACTTCTGCTCCATGTTCAAAAGTGTGAGTCTGAAAGCCACTGCAGTTTCCATGCTGACAGTGGTGCTCCCATGAAGCAAACATGTAGTGTAGGAAATGTAAACAAGTAAACTCAAAAATACAGGACACACACACTGGAGAGTTAGGGCCACCCAGAGTAGAGTTGTCAGCCCCCAGTTCCCAGGGAGGGTTCCCCTGCTTTTGGGGACCCACCTGCAAACAGGGATGTTGTCATGCGACGTCCCCGGCATGATGACATCACCCAGAAGTGACACTGTTGCATCGGTGACATTGCATGGCAATGCTCTGGTTTTTGGGCAAACTATGGTTTTGAAGCCAAAAAACCATGAGTTTTTGCCCAAAACCCAAAGCGTCACATGCGGCGTCACAACACAATGATGTCACATCCGGGTGATGGCATCATGCTGGGGATGCTGCACGCGACATCCCACCCACCCCCAGATGGCCCCCCCAATACCCCCACCGGAGCGGCGAGGGGACCTGGCAACCCTAACCCAGAGTTTCCTGATACATTCAGACAGATGTTTAGAAACACGAAACTGCTATTGAGTGTTATGTTCAGCAAACATATTTGCCATGTAAAGTGCTGGATCCACCTTCTGACCAAGAGGGCGTACAAGTTCATCCAAGTAGCTGGAATGGGTCTGGGGGGAAAGAAACATGAGAGAGGGCATTGGCACTACTGTGTTATGTCAATTTCAGGTTTTCTCCAGAAGTGATGTCTCACTGGTCTAGGAATCACTGGGAAGATAACACAGTCGACTTGGAGAGATCCCCCTCTCCATTTCTAACAGATGAAAAAAAAATTAAACCTAACAGCACAGCTTGCAATCTTTATTAGTGAAAAAGAGCAAGAGTCCAATAGCACATTGATCACTAACAAAATCTGTGGCAGGGCATGAGCTTTTATGAGTCACTGCTCACTTCTTCATATACAGCTAGAATGTGAGTCCATCTGTCCTTATATCCTGGTGAGTGGAGTGATTTCAGATGCTGAATGACAATAGCAGGAGTTGGTAATGCAACAGGAAACATCGGATGCATTGTCTTGAGCTTTTTATCAGTTGCAATTCAGCAGTCTCTCTTTCTAATCTCCCTTGGAAATGCCTATGTGAGAACTGCTACTCTTAGGTCAGCGACTGAATGTCCTGGAAAGTTAAAATGTCCCCCCACTAGTTTTTAAATGTCGTGATTTGTAATGTCAGACTTATGTTCATTTATTGTTTGCATCCTCATGGACTGAATTCTCCTGGACTGAATTGAGACCCTATGCCAAGGCTTTCCCTATCCAGGAAAAGGCTTGGAAGGAGCAGGGCTACAGGCCTGATGAAGAACATAAGAAATAGTGAGCATGAGAGGCAAAACCTCTGTATTCAGTCTTTTTCACACCTATATCCACCCCCATACACAGGAAAAGGAGTGATTTCCCGGTTGCCCACTCTAGTGGGTGTTTGTAGCTTCCACTTGGCTTACTTACTACTGTGTGCAGCTGAGGCCTCTTCTTAGGGTTGCCAGCCTCCAGGTGAGGGCTGGAGATCCCCTGGAATTACAGCTGATCTCCAGGCGGCAGAGATCAGTTCCTCTGAAGAAAATGGCTGCCTTGAGGGTGGACTGTATGGAATTATACCCCACTGAGGTGCTTCCCCTCCCCAAGTCCTGCCTCCTCCAGGCTCCAGCCCCTAAATCTCCAGGAATTTCCAGACCTAGAGTTAGCAAACCTCCCCAGGATATAATAGAGCGATAATTCCTGAACCCCAGTATCTTACTGATTCTGGGATTAGGGAATATTGACAAATACTGAACATTTTCGGGTTCAGGAGATCTGAACCCAAATCTGTTGCAACACTAGAGTTCATCTTAAAGGGTATTTTTAACACTGGAAAGCATTTTTTAAAAACATCCAGACAAATAAGAAGTTCTGGCATTCTTGAAAAATTCCATGCTGATTTGTGCCACAGGTCTGACTTACAAGCCCTGTCACTCTAGACACACAAGGGCTGGCTAAGGTTCAACAAAGGAAGGGAGAGACAACCCTACACGCTCAGAGGTATTCCAATAATTTAAAAAGTTATAGTTGTACACACTTAATATTAATATTAAATATTATTATTGTATGTGTGTGTTTGAGGTGGTGCACAAGGAACAAAGCAGTCAAGTCATGTGGTTCTGTTGGCTGATGGTAAGGGCAAAAGTGGCCCTCCAAGAACCATGGAGTGAGTAATATTGTTCTATACGGTTAATTCACCAACAGTAGACTGAATATGTGAGACACCTCTGTGACTTGGTTAACTTCTTTACGTTACCAGTTTGGCCTGCATATCATTCCCCACCCCACCCCAATCATGGCATAGTTGTACTATGTTGTGGTCTATTGGGGTGTAATTGCTTGGGGAGACCCCTGTACCCAGAAGAATTTTCTAGGCTCTGCTCCAAGGCTTCATTCAAGTAAAATGATTGTTTTTATTTCAAGAGCTAACAACCCTAATTAGTTCCCAGGTTATCGGGAAAAACATTTGTCATCATTAAAGAGCATTAAAGGTCCTTGGCCTCTTATCCATTGGCCATTCAAAGCAAAAAAAAAAAAAGTTGGCCACATTCACATTATTGTTAATATTTAATTTTTTTCTCGATCTATCCCAAAGGCTCAGAGTAGGTCCCAAAACAGCTCTATGTTATTTTATCCTCAAAAGCCAAGTCTTTTTCAGACAACATAGGTCCTTTCCTCACTTGGATCTCATCCCTGGTTTTATCAGAGTTCAACTCGCAACACAATACCTAGCATTTATCCCTGGTTATAACAGCATCTGTTTATCCCGGGACAAGTGTGGGGCAAAACCGGGGTGACCTCAATGTAATGTGGAAACAAAAAATACCCTGAGATAATCACAGGGGTGAACTCAAGTGTAGTGTAGAATGTAAAAATACCCCGAGATAATTACAGGGGTGAACTTGATGTAGTGTAAAATGTAAGCATGGGAACAGGGTTGAACCAGGATTTAAGGTCTAGTGAGGAATCACCCATAGAAATAAACATGCAGTGGATTGTGCTGGTGATGAAATAATGGGAGCAGATTCCACCTCCAACCTACACATGTTCATTTGAAGGTATGCACAGAACCTACATGCTGCCTCACTTCTACTCCCCACACACATATATTAATTCTTCCTAGAAATGTGGTCTGAAATAGGCTCTTAGTATGGAATGTTCGGCTGAAATACTCACCAAGACCTCTTAATGAGCTTCCTGACAAAGCATGGCTCATCCTGCTTGCTTCCATTCCATTCACACATCCAGATACAAAGTAATCCCTGAGTGATAATGCAATTGTCTTTTTCTGCAGAAACACAAAGTTCATACTAGGCCAAATTTTTATCTGCGTCTCACTGAGCTGTATATGCCAAATTCAATCTTGTTTCGGTAGGGTAGGAACGCCAACCTCCACTTTTAGGTTTGGTAAGGTAGGAATGCCCTACACCCAACACTTTCTCACTGAAATCCCCACTGAGAAAACCCCTGGATAGCCCCTTTTACTTTTACCTTCCAAAGAAAATGTCCCTCACCCAACACCTACCTCATTAAACAGCATCTACCTCGTAACACAACACCTACCTCATAGAACAACATCCACCTAAGCGAACATCTACCTCAACAAATATCTGCTTGTACAAGCTCCCCTTTTCCATTGCATTTGTACAATTCATAACAGGTGATCTCTTATCTGTACAATGTGTTCCACTGGCTGTGACCAGAGGATCTATGTGTTTGGGCCTGAAGGGGCATAGGAGCACTACAGCCACATCTTGCTGGGTTCCAGTGCTCTCCAGGGGTCTCTGCCAAGCTGCCATGGGGTTACTTTGAGGAGCCCCTGCTGAAACTATGGGGATGTTTGCCTTTTTGTCCTTCAAAACCTGCCTTTGGAGACTTGAGGGTGGTTCTGCCAGCTCAACACGTGTTTCCATTCCTTTGCTGCATAGAAAAATACACCCCAGTTGTATTTCAGACCTGTTTGTTTCAGCCTGGGGGTGGGGCTGTGAGAGTTGTGGGCACGCTTCCCTTGCTTGTCTGGTGTGGCTGGGGGGCCTGCTATGCTGCCATGGCCTTACTCTGAGGAGCCCCAGTTGAAACCCTGGGTATGTCTGCCTTTCTTTCCTTCCTTTAGAGACTTGGGGGGGCTGCGAGCATAGGGAGGATGCTTGCCTTGCTTCCAGTGTCTGGCGGGGTGTGTGTGTGTCTGTCCAGGTGAAGTTTCCCTGTGAATTTGGTATCATTGGCTTGTTCATGAGCTGTTCCATAGACTCCTGTAACTGCAGCTGTCTTTTCCAGAGAGAGCACTGGGGAGACCTTTTCAGGGGATCCATAACTGAGACCCCAGAAATGTAATCCGTCCCCAACTTGGAGATATTGCAGAGGAGCAGGTGGCAAGGTAAGGTCCCCTGTGCATTTGATGTGTGTACCTTGCAGAGCAACCATGCTATACAGTCCTGAACCTGTGCCTTTGGGGTCCATAACTCAGACCCTTTAAATCCTCACCAAAGTTGGAGGGCAAGTAGAGGAGAGTTAGCCAGAGATTCCCCTGTGAGTTTGGTGTTTCTAGCTTGCTGGGGGGCTGCTCTATTTCATCATGAACTTCAGAGGTTTGTTTGGTCCCTATGAACCATAAACCAAAATGAACAATATTTTCTCGGTTCATGCCCATATCTAAACTTTACTGTAAAATAGAACTGTAAAGACAGTTAAAAATACAACCACTATACAGTACCTATGTACTACCCCTCAAGATAGAGTAAACTGGACCAAAATATATGGATTTAATATTTTTTCCCCTTAATCTTTTAGAATGACCTGTGTGTGATGAGTAGTTAATTAACATTTTCTGAGTAAGCCTTTCATCAGAATCCACAAGAGATGTATCGTCCTCTCAGGGATTTATGAGTTCAAGCTGACATGAGTTACACATATGCAAATCAGAGCCCACTGGGAGGAGAATATAGCCTTTAATTTGCATAATTCCCCAAGACACTGAATGAGATTCTTTGTACAATACATTAAACATATGTATTTGTGACAAGAGAGGTCAGAAATGGATGCCAGTACTTGCTACACAGACTGTTTAAGGACATTCACTGTCAGTCAGGGGATGCCTAGAAAACAAAATGGTGGTGAGGTGTTAGAAGGCAAGGGTATTAAGTAAACAGGGATATAAAGTAAATGCACACAGACAATGTGCATTTTAGGCAGTTACTGAAAACTTCAGAACAGGGGAAATGGAACTGCAGATACTCTACTTACATCCTAAACATAGGCCCTTTCTGCACTCTCCTTTTAATCCATGTTCACTGTGGTGTCCTTCAAGCAATTCTGCACTAAAATCGAATTCAACCTTCTTTTTAATCCAGGTTTTCCCCCCATTCTGCACTAAAATCGAGTTCAACCTTCTTTTTTATTCTGAGTTTTTTCCCCATTCTGCATTACGTTACCTCCCTTCAGGGGGTCAGCCCGGTTTCAGCCTGCTGTTGCCCTGGGTTATTTGGATGCTGTTTTGCCATGGATTTATAATTGCCTTGACTCGAACGCTGAGAAAATCCAGAGTGGCAGGCAAATGTGGAAAGGACCATAGTTAGGATTTATGTATTCATTCTGCCACCTAGTATTCATACAACTCTTTCTTACATTTCTCTTTCTAAAAAATTAACATTAATATAGCAATGTTTCCATATAAGCAGAAAATACGAGCTTTCTCTACAGGTTTCCAGACTAAGATCAAGAGCCAATTCATATACACAGAAATAGCAAATAGCACAGACTTCCCTGGACAGTATCAGTTCAGAGTGCAGGTGGGAAACTGTGTATTTTGTTAGTCTTTCATTTAAAAAAAAATAAATACCACAGCAAGCTAGCATGCCACCATGCCAGAGAGAAAGGTTTGGGCTTAGTTCTCCACTTGACATACTAACGGATGCCATCAGAGATACTTACATGGGAAGAGGGCATTTCAGAAGTGGTACAGTCCCAAACTGATTCAACTATACATCTGCATTGTAATTGTTTCTCAGGAGGAATGTAAGGGAAGCAGCTCTCATTATTTTCAAACCAGAATAAAAAAAATGCTTCAAAGAACTCTGAGCACCTCATGGTGCCACCCAGGGCTCTTTTTGTAGAAAAAGCCCAGCAGGAACTCATTAGCATAATAGGCCACATCCAACAGCAGAAACACATTAGCATAATAGGCCACACCCCTGACAGCACCACTCATTAGCACATTAGGCTGCACCCCCATGTTACCAGAAGTGTGGTTATCCAGCTTGCTTGTTATTTGCTTGTTATTCTGTTTACCTTGTTTGTTGTCAAAACCCAAGGCTTTTTTGTAGCAGGAACTCCTTTGCATGTTAGGCCACACACCCCTAATGTAACCAATCCTAATGAGTTCCTGCTGTTGGGTGTGGCCTATTATGCTAATGAGTTCCTGCTGGGCATGGCCAACTTGGGAGCCAGCCAGAACTCCGTTCCTGTGCGTTCCTGCCCAAAAATAGCCCTGGTGCCACCTCTCAGACTCTGCTTCTCATGCTACATCTCACCCCTCCTCCCCTTTACCTCACCACAATCCTGTGATACATGTAGGTTGAAAAGAAAGTGACTTTCCCAAGGATGCCCACTGAGCCTCAAGCCTACTCTGACACTCTGACCCCCTCCCCAGTCAGTGACTTCCTCAGATGGGAGGGAAGACTCTCATTTTTTCAAGTGACTCCTTTGTGGACTCAGCTGCCTGGTCTCTCAATCCCTCTAAGCTGCGGAGTCCTGTGAGCAAAAATTCTACTTTGTCAGCTACTGGCATTAAAGTTGTGAGCGAGCAATTTGGCTACTGCATAAATTAGTTTGCTCTGAAGCCTTCCTGAGCTAAGACAAAAATGTGTGAGCCGAAGGCTAAAAAACTGTAAGCTAGCTCACACTAACTCAGCTTAGAGGGAACACTGCTCAGGATCCATTTCCTACACACAAGAAACATTGTTGGTTTGCAGGGAATCACTGTCTTGGCCTGGGAAAATCCCACACCATCTATGAGAGAGGATGGGCTGGGAGAAGGGTGGGGCCGATAATTGGGAAGAGTTAGGCTGGCAAGGGAAAGGACCAATAGGGGATGGGGGATGGATATAAAGGGGAGAACGGCTGGAGAGGAGATCAAAGGAGATGTTACTTCTGATACTCCTCCAGGAGGAAGAAGTTGTACTCCCGAGGAGGAGGCTGAGATTGCTGCAAACCCCCTCCCCTCCTGCAACTGATATCCTGAGCCGGGAACCCCACAGTGGAGCTAATAGGGGCAGGCACCCGGCTTAAGTAATAACATTTCTAAGTAATTTGCCCTGACCTGGATAGCCCAGGCAAGCCCAATCTCATCAGATCTCGGAAGCTAAGCAGGGCCGACAGTGGCAGGTATTTGGATGGGAGACCTCCAGAGAATACCAGGGCTGGGAGGCCAGAGGCAGGCTATGAAACCACTCCATGGCCCAATAGGAGTTGCCAGAGGTTGCCATGACTTCCAGGCGCATGCACACACACATGTACACACAAATGGAAAAAATGCCAAAAAAATCCCCCTTCTAAGTAATTCTACTTCTTTATGAAACTTTTCCTTTTATGTTTGCATGAGAATAATTAAGCGGAAAACAATCACAGCAGTATGGTAATTACTGTTCTTCCTCCTGTGAAATAACACTTTAAATTTGTCACCTGCTAGGCTTTAGATGTGAAATTCCTGCTTAGTCTCTTTCCCCTCACCCTCATTTTTTCTCACTTTTCTTGAAGTACATATTTGCTGACAACAAAGAAGTTTATTTTAATGAGGTCACGGTGTTTAAAGCTTAAAGGTGGTCTAAGATCTCTGTCACTGGCCTGGTGCTCTCTGTAGCAGAAATGGTGCCTAAC
The DNA here is from genome assembly GCF_001447785.1 of Gekko japonicus. Lineage (NCBI taxonomy): Eukaryota > Metazoa > Chordata > Lepidosauria > Squamata > Gekkonidae > Gekko > Gekko japonicus. Next base: position 1,491,443 of record NW_015168652.1, on the reverse strand, counting down.
TACAAGGAAGCATGGCCTTCTCAGTTACGGCTTCACAACTGTAAAATACCCACCCCCGGTTTCTTACCTGGTGCCAAAAAGTGATCAGTTTTCAGTTCAGATCAAGACTTTTCTGTTCACCCAGGGCTTTTCTTAAATATTTGAGTGGGTGGTGTAAAGTTTGTTTTATTTGTGGCTTTATTGTTTACATTGGGATGGTTAATTTATATTTTAGTTTTATAGCTGATTCATCGCTCTGTTGTTCAGCCAAAGTTAAATTTAGGTGTTCTGTTTTTATACAGTTTGTGGGGAGTTGTTCTCAAGTTGGTGTTAACGGCTTTAATATGGCTACACAACTATTAATTGGTTTTGCTGGAGTTTTGAATGGGGTCCTTGTATTTCATTTTGGGGAGAGTCTTAAACACACTCACTCTTGCATGGTTTTGAAAAATCAAAACTCTAGACCCTGCATTGTAATAGCCCTTTAAAGAAAAAGAGATTAGGAAAAGAAAGGTATTCCCTTTGTTCCTTTAAAAAGGGCTAAAATAATTGGGGGGAAGGCTTGATTTCAATTAGTAAAACTTCTCTTCCTTCCCCTCAGCCAGGTAGCCAGGAATTTAGATATTGGGAGTGCCAGCTTCCTAGGGAGGGCACTAATTAAATGTAAATCTAATTTAATTAAAGAGCAGGGGAGGGGTGGGAGAGTTTGCACTCCACCGAGCTGCACTGGCCCGAAGCCGGCCCCGTAAGGCCAAATACTTCTCTGGAGTGGAGGAGGAAGCCTGGGATGCGCGGCACTACCTTGCCTTTTAATCTGCATTGGCCCTCATAATCCTTCCTTAAGAACATAAGAGACGCCAATGTTGGATCAGGCCAAAGGCCCATCCAGTCCAACACTCTGTATCACACAATGGCCAAAAATACCAGATGCCATCAGGAGGTCCACCAGTGAGGCCAGGACATTAGAAGCCCTCCCACTGTTGACCCTCCCAAGCACCAAGAAGACAGAGCATCACTTGCCCCAGAGTCCCTATCTATACCTTGTGGCTAATAGCCATTGATGGACCTCTGCTCCATATGCTTACCTAATTCCCTTTTGAAGCCGTCCATGCTTGTAGCTGCCACCACTTCCTGTGGCAGTGAATTCCATGTGTTAATCACTCTTTGGGTGAAGAAGTACTTCCTTTTACCCGTTCTAACCCGACCGCTCAGCAATTTCATTGAGTGCCCACGAGTTCTTGTATTGTGAGAAAGGGACAAAAATACCTCTTTCTCTACCTGCTGTATCCCATGCATGATCTTATAAACCTCAATCATGTCACCCCTCAGTCGTCGTTTCTCCAAGCTAAAGAGCCCTAAGCGCTTTAACCTCTCCTCATAGGGAAAGTGTCAGGGGGTGTGGCATATGCTAATGAGCTATTATGCTAATAGCTTAGTAGCTCATTAGCATACCCTTAGCATTTTGAAATATAATTTGACACTAGGCAAGCTGGGTTTAAAGTCTCTCTTACAGTGAATGATTTTACATATATCCTTAAAAAGGGCAAATCATTTCACCTAGGAGATCTTTTCCTTCTTGATGTATGGTGGGGAAAAGGCTGATAACAATAAGCGATGGGCTAGCTGAGGAGGCTCAGTCTTCTTGAGCCTAGCGAAAGAACATTGCACACTCACAACTGAATGAACATGTTGCTGTAGAGCCGCCCTGTGAGCCGCCCTGAGCCCACTGGGGAGGGCGGGGTATAAGTATGAAATAAATAAATAAATAAATAAAATAGATTCAAAAACCTGCTTCTAGGCTATATGAAAAAGAAAAAAATTAAGTCGTATTACTGTAAGAGAGCAGATATAATTGTTTGCAAGTAATCAAGATCAGAAAAATTGAAGCACACCAACCAGAACCAAGAGTTAAGCGGTGGTTTGCTTTGGGATGATTGATTTCTGTTTCTGAATTTGAGAAGGCCTGATCCTCTAACCACATGGCATCATAAGCCAGCAGCTACTGCAAAAGAGCAGTTATGTCAGGTGTGCTCCTGCTAAAGTTATTTTTTTTTAAAAAGGTGTGTGGCTACTGAATAGTGGTGCCCTGTGTGGACATGGGTCAATTATGATGGTGGCCTGTGCTTTGGCGCCGATATCCCAGTGATACTCAGTGGCTTGGGGGCAGGGTTGCCAACCTTCAGATGAATAACAATGGATCAGATTATAGAGATCGGTTCCCCTGGAGAAAATGGCAGCTTCGGAGGGTGGACTCTAAGGTATCACATTCCTGCTGAGTTCCCTCCCCAAACTCTGTCATTCCCAGGGTCCACCCCCGAATTTCCAGGAATTTCCTTACTTGGAGTCAGCATCCCTACTCAGGATTCATATGTGGCTCTTTTCAGCACTGTTCCACGATGTGGAACCCATCCCTGTTTCAGGAAAGTGGGCATGGCCCTTGTCTGGAAGAGGGGAGAAACTGTGGTTGGCAAGTGGTTTCTACCTTAAAGCAGCTGCTGTCAGAGGAACAGGTGAGCAGTGAGCCTCCCTGAGGTGCAGACCTCAAGCCAGGGACGGAAGTAAATGTGGTTCTTTCAGTTGACAGTAATTGTGAATATGGCTCTCGTGAGCTGCAAAGTGAGCACCACTGAGCTACTCACTCTATAGAAAAGTATCTGCATAGTACTTGACTGCTACTGGCTGTTGCTGAAATTCTCTAGTAAGGGGACCAGATCCACTCTCCCATTTAGTGGTGCTTAGTACAAGAAACAATTGGTAGTCTATTAGCAAAGCCCTGCGTGAACCATGCTAAAAATGATGAGATACTGATTTTTTCAGAGAGGGGAAAAAAAACGTTTTGGATAAATGTCATTTTAGTGGGATTTCCCCCTGCCACACGGGAAGGATGGATACCTTTTGAAAAACATAATGCTGAAAATCTTAGTGTGTTATTTTGAGTCTTGTAATTATCACTTTTACCACTGTAAGGATATAATAATGTTAATGCCTCAGTGATTTCGTTAAAAAAGAGACAGAACACAGAAGCAGGGGGCAGAAATTAATGAATAACATGGCTGAGGTTCTAAACTGTCAATCTGCCATTAATGAGAGAAAGTGCTCTCATGAGAGATGAAGAATTGCTGCCAGATTCCTCCCCCCAAGTTATATTTGTGCTACCCCATTGATTTTCGAAAGGAACATAGGTAAGTAAGAGGAACATGGTGAGTCTGATATGGCTTCTTAATTGTTTTCCTTGTAAGGCAGATTAACAGATCAGAAACTCAGCCATTTTTTAACCTTCATTAATCTCAGCCCCCTTGTAGTATGCTAATGGGACTTCTTTCTCTCTGGTACTCCGTTGTTCCCTGCATAATCACTTTACCAACTGCAGAGGCTAGAAGTCATAAGTCAAGTCTTCCAAAAATAACAGGATCACCCTTAAAATTATGCAAAGAGATTTTGTTTGTGTTCTGTGTTTTTGAAGCCCTTAAAACCTCTTAAGAGTTTGTAGCCAAGGTTCCGCCCTCCCCTCCATAGTAATAAGTAATAAGCACAACACTAAAACTAGAATCGAAAAACATACGGACACCCTAGCAAAGAGGCCAGGTTCTTGGCTTCAAACGGAGAAAATACTGGCAGTGACAATAAACCTACATCTTCAGAGGGCCTGGCAGTGACAATAAACCTACATGCTTCAGAGGGCCTGCACCACAGTGGCACCAAAACTCTGGAACATTCTCCCTAGGGAGATTCCCCTGTCCCTTCTGTTGCCCTCTTCTGCCAGCAGGTGAAGATGTCTTTGTTTCACTTGACATTCCTTCAGTGATACCTCCTTCCTTCTCAGTATTTTAACTGTTGTTTTTATCTTTTGTGCTTATTTTAAATTTTAGTTTTAATTATATACTAGGAATAAGGCCCATTGTGGAAATAAATACAATGAGCGCTAGAAAGAGGCTCTGGGAGAGTGCCAAGGCCGTGGGCACTCAGCATCAATTTGCCATGGCAACCTCAGCAGGTTATAAGGACACAGAGTCCAACATTTTCTCCAGGGGAATGTATCAATGCCATCTGGAGAGCAGTTGTAATTCTGAGTGATCTCCAGCCCCCACCTGGAGATTGGCAACAGTAGGTCCCCATGAGGGAATGGCTGTTTTGGAGGGCAGTCTTTGGCATTGTACCTGTCTGAGGCCCCACTCCTCCTCAAACCTCACCCTCTCCAGGCTCCATCTCTCAAATCTCCAGGATTTTTCCATCTGGAGTTGGCAACCCTATCTACTTCCCAGCCAAGCATCAACCTACCTTCATTTCCCCCTCATTGTTCAGTTTTCCATCTCCCCCCACCACCTGTAACCTCTACCATGCTCTGAAGCTCTGACTGTCACGTCACATTGGCTGTCACAGGAGGGGGGACATCTCAGCAGGGTATAAGGACACAGAGTCCACCATTTTCTCCAGGGGAATGGATCAATGCAATCTAGAGACCATTTGTAATTCTGAGTGGTCTCCAGCCCTCACCTGGAGATTGGCAACAGTGGTTCCCCATTAGGGAATGACTGGTTTGGAAGGCAGAGTCTATGGCATTGTACCTGTCTGAGGCCCACTTCCTCCTCAAACCTCACCCTCTCTAGGCTCCATCTCTCAAATCTCCAGGAATTTCCCACCTGGAGTTGACAACCCTATCTCGTTCTCAGCCAAGCATCAACCTACCTTCATTTCCCCCTCACTGATCAGCTGTCCATCTCCCCTCCACCAGCAGCCCCCATCGTGCTCTGAAGTCCTGACTGCCACATAACCTTGGCTGTCACAGGGGGGGGGGGCAACTTAGCAGGGTATAAGAACACAGTCCACCATTTTCTCCAGGGGAACTGAACAACGCCATCTGGAGACCAGTTGGAATTCTAAGCGATCTTCAACCCTCAGCTGTATTTTGGCAACAGTGGTTCCCCATGAGGGAATGGCTGGTTTGGAGGGCAGAGTCTATGGCATTGTACCTGTCTGAGGTCCCATCACTCCTCAAACCTCA
>NW_015168652.1:1476965-1486126 GCF_001447785.1 Gekko japonicus | reverse complement strand
GGCAGGTTGGGGGGGGGGGCAGAAGGACTCAGCAGGGATTTCCAAGCCTGGAGCTGGCAACCATACTCAGGACTGGGCCCAATGAGTTTCTCACAGAGGCGTAGAAAGGGTTTTGTCTATATACTGGCAGAACCAAGTTTGATTGCCTACCAACAGCCACTGAGGGAGAAGTTAGAATGCTTTGGCCGGTGGCCTCTATGGCATTTTATTCCGCTGAGGCCTCCCCTCTCCCCTCCCCAAACTCTGGCTTCCTTAAACTGGCTTCCTTACCTGGAGCTGGCAACCCTATGAGTTCCTCACAACAGCCACTGAGGGAAACCTATGTCCCAGACAGGAGCTAAGCAAGAGAATTGTGTTCGTCGGGAGACAGAGTGCTTCTGACACAGAGCACAATGGCTGAAAGGGGAGTGGATGGGGAAGAGGAGCACACCCGGCCAATGGCACGCCAGTAGTCTTGACTGGCAGCCGACGGGCCAATGGCTGTGGGAGCGCATGCAATCTCACCACCCCATAGGAAAGAAGCCACCACCATTCGGCAATTATAAGTTAAGAGAGATTTGTCTGTTGATTTTAATGGCTTTCAAAATGATATTTTAATTTGTATTTTTTAATTTGTGAGCTGTCTTGGTGGCCCCATGGGGACGGAAAGATGAGATAAAAATCTTGTGAATAAATAAAAATAAATAACAACAAACACACCACATAATATTTGAAAAGCATATAGGCTCAGAATAAAATAACCTGCATTCTAAGGCTTCAGTGAACCAGTGGATCAATCAATAATAATTTCTATTCATCTATTCATCTGCACAGCTTAAGGACTATTATTCTTCTTAATAGCCTTTCGCGAGTCACCTGTAATGAATAAACATCTGCTCTACTCTACAAAGCAGAGATGATTTTGTAAATTGGAATGAAGCTACGCTATCTTCCTTCAGAGCATTCCTATCCTACAAATGGCTAACATAGATATATGCAGGCTAGTAATTTTTGTAGCCCTCTTTGCAAACCTGTTTTGAACAATCATATAATGCTTGGGAATTGCTGAGGTACGTTGCCTTGCAGCAAAAAACCCCAAGCTCATCTCTTTGCAGAGCTGAAGAAAGGAGGAGGGTTTGACCCAGGAAAAGAGTATCTGTAATTTCTGTAGTTGGGGAAGTAACATCAGAAATTCATTCACAACTCAGTTTTTCAGTCGTAATGAAGTTATTTTACAATCAATAAGCACTAAAAGCTGACATGATGGCAAATTTTACCTCCAAGGTTTAAACCTAGGAGATAACTTTATCTAATTAGCAGATACATTGACCATAGATACATGTACTGAATTGTAGAAAATTTAGCCGCAACTATCCAGATGATATCTGAGAACGAACAGATGTATGCTGTATTGTAATTTCTACTCTATCCTTTCATTTTCCTTTCATCTGTTTAACTAAATCTGTATTCCGTTCCACAGAACAGCACAGCAACATACAGCATCAGGTCAAAAATCATTTATTATATTCAGCACAAGCACTGACCAATATTTTACTGGGACACCATAGAGAACTTTATGTAAAAATACTTAGTTTAAATATTATTTTACTAAATATTTAGTTTACATATTTATTTAAAATAAATAAACATCCTTTCACCACAGCAGTGGAAACAGGACTGAGGGAGAGTGTTCCCCCTCCCCCCTCTTCACATAGGGTTGCCAAGTCGAAAAATCTAGGGCCACGACCATCCGAGGGAAAACCATAGAGTTTTCCCTCGGATGACCGTAGCCCCGCCCCCAGCGTGCCCGGCGTCATAACATCACTTCCTGGTGACGCGCATGCCGGGGTGGGGTTCCCCCCGGGGCCCGATCCGCCAGCAGCGGGGAACGGGCCTCTGGAGCGGGGGTTTCCCCGCCCCCCCGGGGGACTTGGGACGCCTATCATCACATGATCTCTGGGCAGGAAACTAATCTACACCACTCTGTGCCAAGGGGAGAGGGAGCACTCGGCTGTAGATTTCTAGAAGCTTGTAGAAGAATTCTCTGCGGCCAGATTGCACAGAAGATACAAAGATGAACATCTATTACAGGTGAAATATAAAGGCATACTGTAATAAGAGTAGAAACCCTAGAGACTAGTAATACTTGTCTTTACTGTATTCTTAAGGCAATGTTCTGAAGGCTTCAAATCTTTATTTCTGTGTACAGACTTACTAGAAAGTCAAAATCAATTACTGCTCCCTGAATAGTAATCACATCTAATAAATTAAACAGGCTCATTGACATGATGGCAGCAGATCTGTCAAGCTAGAGTGATCTTATGTTGTGCTAGGCAAAGTAGACACATACATATCTTACATATATTTTTAAATAACCTAAAATCTATTATGGATATCCGAAGTGTAGCTATCTAAAGTTTCTCTCTTTCAGATGTCAAATATATGTATAGTTGAAATCTGGAACAACTCCCCATTTTATGCTTTGATTTGTGTCCATAAAATAGGTAGACACACTGCTTACTTGTGTGTACCATTACTTGTACTTTCAGGGTACCACTTGCACATCAAACGAGTCCCTGCAGATCTACCTTACAATCCCCCATGTATTGGAGAGGATTTTGAAGCATGCTATAAGGACACATAGTTCATAGAAAGCACTAGCCATGCCTGTTATACCTCACCAATGCCTCATGCAAAGTGAAAGCATTCTCTAGAACACCCAACAGGCACCTGCACACTGCAAGAGAGCAAGGTAGAAGTGAGTAAGGCATCTTTCATGAATACTTGATTGCTATTATTGTTGTTTTCATTAAGGTACTTGTTTTATGTACCTATTTTACCCCTTTTGCATTCTCTTTTGGTCAAGACTTCGGTCATATAGACCCATAATAAATTGAATTGAATTAAGGTACTTGATTGCTATTATTGTTGTTTTAATTAAGGTAGCCAAAGAAAAAATTGTTACCATATCTAACCATATCTGCCAGAACTTCCAGGGAAATGGCAACCTGAACAGGAGCATTTCTAAAAGTTCCAGACTTATCTCGCTGTAGGCATATTAGGCCAGGATAGAGAGAATTTATTCTTCTACCCTTATACCTCCCCCCACAAGAGAGATCCAACTGATAGGTGAATTCACGGGTGTGTGTTCTGACAACAACACCAAAGTGACCGAAGAATAAGGGGCTTTTGCTGGTCAACCTCTGCACTTCTACTTATATTTCCCTTTTCCTTTTCTCATTTTTTCTTTTTTAATATATTTTATAAATCTTTGGACTCATATTTAAAGATCCAATATGGACTTACAACTAACTTGGAAGGCTGGCAGATTTCCAGATTCCCAGCAATGTCAGACTTCACCGGTAAGAGAATTTCTGAAAGTTTAGGAATTACAAAGTACAGAGAACTAATAAGATATTTAAGAGGTTTATGACAAAGATAAACTATTGAACTGTGACTAATTTAATCACTTCTTCTTCAAGAAGGCTCGAATTTAAACCAGAGTGGAAATATTTGAAGCAGATGAAAATAATCTGTATTCTCACCCTTTGGATAAATTTATCTCATTACACATATCTGTGAATTGTCTTCTCTGTAGAATAAATGATCGCCTACCCCTCTACCTTTTACCTGATGAAAAATGTTTATCTAAAAGAACTGGAGCTTCGGCCCTGTTCTTATGAGTGAAATCTTAAAGTTGCGAAATTTGATCGTTAGATTTTATGTAAACTTTTGTATATGCTAGTCATTGACTGTAAAATAAAATTGTTGTTGTTGTTGTTGATGAATATTTCATTGTGTATCAGAAGATTCATATTTAGTATTATCATGCTTTATTGTGCAAGGATTATATTCATGTATTGCACACATTGTATCTGTCCAATATATTAACATTGTTACCAGTTCTATTGTGTCCTGCTTCACAGCTCTTTCCCATTGTTGTTACTGAAAAAGCAACATGCCAGGGTTGTCCTTTATCACTATATTATTCATCCTAGTGATAGTTTAGCAACACAAGATACAAGGATCAAAGGATTAATGTGAATGATATAGAATTTAAAATGAAAAGCTATGTAGACAATCTAGTTTTAACAGTCTTGGATCCCCAAAAATCATTGCAGCATGTAATGGAACATATTGAAGAATTTGTATCCTTTTCCGGATACAAAATTAACATAAAGAAGACAAAAATGATAATGAAATTCTTAATGCGACAAAAAGATATTATAAAGAGTACAGGATGTGGAAAATTTGTGGATGAAGGGCCTCAAATTTACATTAAGTTCTAGTTTGAAAGAGAATTTTTATAAAGTGATCTATCAGTGGTATATGTCACTAGACAAACTAGCCAAAATGTATAAAAATGTTTTGAACAAATGCTGGAAATGTGAACAGCATGAGGGGACTTTTTATCAAAAGACTAATGCACAAATGAAATCGGAGGCTTTTTTGCTGGGACTAATGGATAAACAGTTAATAAAACCAACAATAAATTTAAAATACTACAAGATGAGGAAAAAAAGAGGAGAGCTAGCAATTCAAAATGTAGAATTATACTGTCAAGTGGCAAGCCTGGTTTGGATTACGGATTGGATTAAAAATCCAAGACAAAGAATAGTAAAACTTGAATCAGCAGACCTAGATGACGGCTTACACAATTACTTATGGATAAAGAAATCGACCAAAATGATCACAACACAAAAAAGGTCATATAATTAGAGATGGACTTTAAGAATATGGTTTTCACGCCAGAATTTATTGAACCCTCCAAACTTTCCATTTATGTCTCCAATAAAATTAATTACAACAAGAATGTGAGAAATAAAACTGATTTTCTAACATATGGCAATATGCTAAATGCTCAGGGGAAACTCAGATCCTGGCAAGACATTAGGGATGAAGGAATTAGTTAATATTCAGTGTTGTTGTATCACCAATCAGCTTCAAGATTAAAGAAGAATATCAGCATGGAAGGTGGAGTTTTAAGAGAAATGACTGAGTTCAAACAGCTGATTACAACTCAAAACATTGTCTATTACAATGGATATTAGGGCTGCCAACTCCCCCGGTAGGGCGGAAATCCCCCGCCCCGGAGGCTCCGTTCCCAGACGCCAGGGAATCGGGGCCCGGGGGGAACCCCGCCCCAGCGTGCGCGTCACTGGAAGTGACGTCGCACGCTGGGGGCGTGGCCACGCCATTTGAGGGGGAAACAAAGAGTTTCCCCCTCAAATGGCGTGGCCCCGCCCAGCGTGTGACGTCACTTCCGGTGACGCTCCACCGGCTCCCGGAGCAGCAGGACGCTCCCCCGCCGGTAGGATTTTTTCATTTGGCAACCCTAATGGATATACAAGTTATTACTTCAGTTAGAAACAAAAGAAGAGTAAGTGAAAAATGTATGATTAAATGGATGCAGAATTTCAGAGAGCAAATACCAATGCACTAACGCGAACAGTTATGAGGGAAAGAAATTAAGTGCTCAGCCAGCCAGGCGTTGAGAGAGAAAACTTGTATAAAATATTCTTCAGATGATCTAGAACTCCAAAGTATACTGAGAAAACAGACAAAAGTTACAAAGGAAAATGCTGGAAATGCCAAGATATAGATGGAACCTTTTACCATATGTGGTGAACTTGTAAAAAAGTAAAAAGATATTGGAAGGAAATACATGGAAAAATGCAGAGCATATTAAAATTAAAATTTCCTATGGAAGCTAAGAACATGCTATCAGGAATATTGCCCAACAAATTACCAAAGGTTTTGGAAGAGATACATGGTGACAGAGGCTAGAATCATCTATGCAGCAAAATAGAAATCAGACATCTGTCCACGCTTAGAAGAATGGGAAAATAAACTTGCCAATTATGCAGTAATGGCGACATTAACTACCTATTTGAGAAATAGATCAATTTTGAAATTTGAGGAGAGATGGAGAATTTATTATGCATGCAGGCGATAAATTCAGAATGAGAAATAGCTTAAAATTGTACATAAATTTATTGCTATGCATATAAATGTATTACAATGCAGAAATAGAAGTTTTGAATATAAATGGATGAGGAAGGGGATTTTGAACAAAACATTTTTTATCTTACATGTGAGATATATAATAAACTTTCCTTTAAACGTTGGTATATTAAAAGTTATTGCTAGTATGTAGAAATGATGGAATGTATAACATAGAATATGCAATAACAATGAAATTAATAACATAATTGTAAAACAGAATAGTTATGAAATTTGAAATTCAAAATGTTTGGAGCAAGGATCACTGTATCCTATAGAAAATGTCTTAAAAACTATAATGAAGGGATAGATCAAGATGGGTAGCCATGTTTGTCTGTCTGTAGCAGCAGAAAAGAGTAAGAGTCCTGTATCACCTTAAAGACTTAACAAAAGTTGTAGTAAAGTGGTATGCGCTTTCGTGAGTCACTGCTCACTTCTTCAGATAATGAAGGAAGAAATATTTATCTTTTCTGTTCTATACATCCCACAATGTACAATAATCTTGATATATATATAATTGTTATATAATCCCTCTTTTCATTTTGTAACTCTGTATTATGCCTTGTTTTCTAAAGTTGAAAAAAAATCTGCCATCTTGGAAAACAGCAGCTACAGGAAAAATGTTCCAAAATTGGAATGTCTACCCAAGAAAATTTTAAAGCAATAGTGTCCTGAAACACACACAAACAATAACATTATCTATACATAGCTTTTTCGGGTGTCTGTTGTGGATCCAGGACTGCCATATTTCATTTCAACAACCGTTCCATCAGAAATCTAGGGACTGTGTTCTCCCTCCCTCTGCCATTCCCAACAGTGGGTTAGCATCCTCAGATCTGACAGCAGTAACAACGCACCTAATGGAAAGAGGTATGGCAGCTTGCATGCAGCCCACTGCCACACCTAATAAGGATTTTGGGATGAGAGCCCGTGTTCCTTCGATGCCACAAAAAACCCAAGATGTGAAAGAATAACCCATTCTTAAAATGTTTTTTATTTATGGACAGGTATGTTGAGCCTTTCTGTTGCATAAAATCTCACACTGACTGGCACGTCTAGTGTCATTTCAGTTAATTACTGCTCTGAAATCAATATACTCAATAAAATATTATTGACCAAATTAGAGCTTCACAGCTCAAGATAAGTGAGCCAAATCCAGCCCACTGCAGCTGCTGTAGGGCAAATTAATCCTTGCATTATAAAGGGCAGCGTACAGGAGTTTGACTGGAAAGACCAGGGTTCAGAATCCAGCTCAGTCATGATGCTCACTTGATGGTTTTGGCAGACAACTAACTTCCACCATAATCTACCTCACAGGGTTGTTAGAAAGATAAAATGGAATGACCCCATGTCTAACATACAGAGGTAACTGAAGGAAGGATGACGCCAGAATCACACTTTCTGTTATTCTGTAATGCAGTTCTAATTTTCATGACAGTAAATCTGAAAAAATCTGTAGCGCTGCAAGCACAGTAACAAGAGACTATTACAAGCTTCTATTTACATCTATTTTCTAAACTGAAGAAGACTGAGCATGTATTACTAGCTAGTTGAACAGAAAAGAAAAATGTTTAGATTAATAATGCTTCCACTCTTGAGTTAAAGCATAGTGCAGAATGCAATGAAAATTTGTGATGTCAATGTCACACGTTCCCACAAGTATATTAAGCATGACTTGACAGTACAACAAATTTTTATCTTTGTGGGTTGTCAAGATTCATTCCCATCTAGAAATGTTTATGAAAAGGGAAAATTTACTGACTAAAATCAAAATGTAAACTTTGCTGACCAATGTCAATTTGGCCCCTGTTTAAGAATTCAATTAACTTTAACAGATTCTCCCAGATATGAAGCTATACTGATATTTTATCTCCCTGTTAATTAGTAATTATGCACTGAAAAAATAGATCTCTTTCCAATTATCTCAGAACTCAGTGATTATTTAAACTTGGTTAATTAGCAGCGGAGGGCTGGTACATCTTCTGGGCAAATTGTGTTTGATAATCCCTATTAAAATATACATGGCTGTTGTTGACTTGTAACAAAAAAGTGGCAGTTCAAAGGGTATTAGATACAGCACAAGGCAAATGGGGGCCTATTAAAACTTCCCCAACTGTTCTAATGAGAATGTATGCCGAGGGTCATTTTTTTGCTGGTTTACCATCTGTTTGGTTCCTGGCATGAGCCTCTGGTGTTAAGGGAGGGTCCTGGAGCCCATTTGGCTTGTCACAAAGTGAACCAGGGACATGAAGCCCTTTCAGCAGCCTGCAGAGAAACACTTCAAGAATGTCATGCTAGGGCAGCCTAAAACTTTCTCTAAATGTAGCAGTCACTCTATATTGTTTTTTAAATTGCATCTCCTGAGCCCAGAGTAGACAAATACAGATTTCCTCTCCCCTTCCCTAACACAATAATAATGGGAGGCATGTATTTGCCTCTGTCTACAACTGATCTCTCATTCAAATCAGCCAGTGAGGGAAAAGGTTGACGTACTGAGGCAGCCTAGAACACACCCTAGGCTCCACAAATACACCAACACTTGATGACAAACAGAATCGGAATTATTTCATGAAATGTCTTTGAAACACCCCACACGTCCCAAGCACAACTAGATACTCCCCTTCTAAATCCTTCTCTTGAGTTTTGCTGGACAGCTGTTTGAAGTACCTCCTAGTATGCTCTTGCTGGGTCTTTTTGTCTATCTTTGCTTCCCTTTAAGTAACTCTGTGGGGTTTTTTTGTTTTGTTTTGTTTTTAACACAAGGCTGAAAAGCAGTTTGGAGGCTTGATTGGGAGGAGGAAATATAGGGTCACAAACATGACAGAAAATAGAATACAGGGGGGAATTACTATGATATAGATTAGTATTTCTTATAATGATGGAGCAAGAGCAGTACTTCAACTGTGAAGGCTAGATAAACTATTGAAATATAATTAAAATATATTTAGTCGCTCTACAGCAATCTTTCATTTTTGAACAGTCCAGTCCTTGAAAAGCTCTGAGCACTAAGGATGAACATCATTATTTTTTTTAATTTCCCATTTATTTCCTTTAAAAAACTTTTTTTAGCATTGTTATTAAAACATTTTGATTTGGTTTTAATTTTCATTGGTTGGAAATCATAACTGGGATTACATTCTCAGTGACTCTAACACCCTCTCCTCCAATCTATGGGATAC
>NW_015168652.1:1456601-1476922 GCF_001447785.1 Gekko japonicus | reverse complement strand
AATTAAAACTCTGGCTTGCAGAGTCAAACACAGGGAGGCATTTGGCAAACTAAGAAAGCAGGTAGCACAGCTCTATGATCTTGTATCATAGTTTTGCTTTGTTTCTAGTGAACAGAGACATACCTGCTGGGGTGCTGTACTCTTGCTGTATGTGAATGATTACAGTGATTACCCATTACAGAGAGAAGATGCCAGCTGTTGCCTGGCATTCAGGGGGAGCTATCATTCACCACTATCATTCACCACTATTCCCTGCTCCCAGTTTTGAGTGCTTCATGCCAGGATATGGAAGCAAAATATTTGCCCCTTTGCCTAGCAGATACAGCACCAGAAGACAGAACAGCTAGCAAAGAGGAGCCGCTGCTTATATATAATCAAAGCCTTTCCTTTCCAAAGAAGGCAGCCAGCAATCTGGTCCCATGTAGCAGGAATATCTTCAGTGACAAGATCTGCATAACTCTGGTGATTGGAAAACAGCCCTCTCAGTTACCTATCTGTTGAGTCACTTGATCCTGCCTTCCTCTGACCTTCTTGAACTGTCATCCAGACAGCTAAGAATCAGAATAATAGATCCAAATAACCAGGGGTCATTTAGTAGAAAAAGAGGTGCAGGAGCTCATTAGCATAACTCATTAGCATAACTTATTTGCATATGCCACACCCCTGACATCACCAGAAGTGTGTCAAAAAGCAACACCCACCGCTCAGGCTCCACCCCAAAAATCTCCAGGTATTTCCCAACTCAGAGCTGGCGAGCCTACCTGGAGAAAAACTGCTTCAAAAGCACACAGCAAAATGAAGAGCAAGTTACAGCAAAATGAAGAGCATGAACATATACAGAGTGCACATTTCTTGCCAATGTTCTTTCTGGGCTGCACACAGGACAAAAGGAAAATTTTTAAAGTGTCTCTTCTACCGGACTCTTCCTTTTATTACTGCTATTACAAACCACAACATTCAAAAACCAGTGGGGGGAACATTTTAACCTTCCAGGACATTCAGTTGCTGACCTAAGAGTAGCAGTTCTCTTACATAGGCCTTTCCAAGGGAGATTAGAAAGAGAGACTGCTGAATTGCAACTGATCATGAAGCTCAAGACAATGCAAACTCCTGGACTCAACTGAGACCTAGGTTGTTTCTCTCATTAACAATGCTTGCTATTGTCATTTGGCATCTGAAATCACTTCACTCTCCAAGATATAAGGAGAGATGGACTCACATTCCAGCTGTATATGAAGAAGTGAGCAGTGATTCATGAAAGCTCATGCCCTGCCACAAATTTTGTTATCTTTAAGGTGATGCTTGACTCTTGCTCCCTTTCACTTATGAATGCAAGCTGTACTGTTAAGTTCCCCCCCCCCATCAGTTAGAAATGCAAAAGGGAATCCATCTCTCTCTCTGGCATGCTCTCTTTAGCACACCCACCCGAAAAAGTCTGTAGGCAAAAACAGCTGGGAAGAAAAAACTGCTGGCACTGACTCTTACCCTCTCTCTCTGGCATGCTCCCTTTAGCAACCCACCCCCCGAAGACGTTTGTGGGCAAAAACAGCTGGGAAGAAAACATTGCTGGCACTGACTCTCACCTTCTCTCTCTAGCGTGCTCTCTTTAGCCCCCCCCCCCGCCAGCATGCTGATGTTCTGCAGGAAGGTCTGGCTGTGCCAAGGCGGGTTCCTCGCCCGCCACCACTGCCCCCTTGGGTGCAGGAATATCCAGCTTCAGCCACGGCAGCTTCTTCCTATGCAAACTGCTCGTGCTGACCGGGCGCACCTCAGACATCCTCCCACCTGCCGGGGCCACTACAAAGGTGCCCTCCACCCAGTCCTCCCGTGCCTCCCAGGCTCTAGGCCCACCCACGCCCCTCACGCCCTCCCTCACCCCCTGCTGCCTGTGTGCTCCTCCTCCTCCGCCGGCCCCAAGCCACAGCGGCGCTGCTCCCCGCAGCCTGGCAAAGTCAAGTGAAGCACCCGGCTGGCCTCCCTCCCTTCATGACTCCCTGCAGGCTGCCTGGCTGGCTGACTCACCCGGTGCGTGGCCGGGTGGCGAGGCAGGCATGCAGCAGCCGGAGGGCCCAGGAGGCCATGCAATGGAATGCAGGGCCCATCCTGGAGACTGAAGGGTGGCCCAGCGCGAAAGGCGGGCCACACCAGGTGCTGACTCAGGCCTCTGGAAGTGCCAGAGAGGCACAGCTGGGGCGGCCACCCATCCACCCACCCAGATGGCACACTTCCCCCCCCCCCGAAGAAGTCTGCAAGCAAATAAAACCTTACCCCAGGAAGAAATTGCTACTCTCAGCAGGAGTCCGCAGCTCCCCAGCTGCAGCCACCTTTATGTGTTGGGCCCCCAGGCTGGGGCAAGGCCACTTGTCCCAGCCTCGGTCAGAGGACTCTGAGATTGGGCCATGGGTGACCTGAGCAGGGAGCGAGGCAAGCAGGGGGCAAGGCGAGCAGGGGGTTGCACCTTCCATCACTTTACTGCCGGAATGCCCCCCACTCGCCTCCCCCCAAATGAAAAACTATTAATTGCAAACTCTAAACGTGAATTCACAAGCCCTGGACTTAAGACTTCTCCCGCCTTCTTTTTGAAAAGTATTATTATTAGCCATCCTTTCCCCCTCCCCTCCCCACTTCTCTCCTCGCGTCGTGTCCTGGAAAAGTTGCTGGGAGGAAAGGGGGGCCGTTTCGGACGACCGCCACCACCTCCTGCACTTGAAAGCAAGAAGTGATGTTGGGTGACGGTCCTTTACACAGGCAACCTAGGCGTCGGTTTCAAGGCTCCTCCCTTCTGGTGAAAGGCAGACTGCGGGGTGCCTGGAAACCGGTTTGAGGGAGAGAGAAGGGCTTGAGGAATTGCTGCAAATGGTCAGGCGGCAGCAGTGGCGGAGGAAGAAGAAAAGGCGGCCGCAAGAGCAGCAGGAAGACCAAGAGCAGCCGGAGCTGCCTCACGCTCTGCCTGGCTAGCTGGCTGCAGAAAGTCGAGCGCTGGCGGCGGAGCGGAAGCCCATGCTGCCGGGGTGGCCCCTCCACATCCACCGCTGCCTTCTCCTTCTCCTCTTCCCCACCTTCCCTTCATGAGTCTCAAGTTCATGAGTCTCAAGTATCTCTTCGCCGCCTTCTTTTTGAAAAGTATTATTATTAGCCATCCTTTCCCCCTCCCCTCCCCACTTCTCTCCTCGCGTCGTGTCCTGGAAAAGTTGCTGGGAGGAAAGGGGGGCCGTTTCGGACGACCGCCACCACCTCCTGCACTTGAAAGCAAGAAGTGATGTTGGGTGACGGTCCTTTACACAGGCAACCTAGGCGTCGGTTTCAAGGCTCCTCCCTTCTGGTGAAAGGCAGACTGCGGGGTGCCTGGAAACCGGTTTGAGGGAGAGAGAAGGGCTTGAGGAATTGCTGCAAATGGTCAGGCGGCAGCAGTGGCGGAGGAAGAAGAAAAGGCGGCCGCAAGAGCAGCAGGAAGACCAAGAGCAGCCGGAGCTGCCTCACGCTCTGCCTGGCTAGCTGGCTGCAGAAAGTCGAGCGCTGGCGGCGGAGCGGAAGCCCAGAGTGGCACAATCTTTCCATTGTATTCTATGGCCCCATAGAATGCAATTGAAAGATCACGCCACTGCTGCAGTGTGACTCCCAAAGAGAAGGGGTTTAAAGTTTTAAACCGCTTCTCTCTTCACTTCCCCCTCCCAACCCACCTTGGCAGGCCAGCTGGGGAAGGGAAGGGGAGACTTTTGAAGATGCCTTCCCCCCCTTTTTTGCTTCCCCAGCCGGCCTGCCAAGGGGTGTTGGGGAGAAGCGAAGAGAGAAGGGGTTTAAAGTTTAAACCCCTTCTCTCTGGAGTCACGCTGCAGTGGTGGCACGATCTTTCCATTATATTCTATGGCCCCATAGAATATAATGGAAATATTGCGCCACTGTCGCGGCGCGACTCTAGAGAGAAGGAGCTGGAGGATGGGGAGCTGGGGGCAGGGCTTGCTGCCACCACCATTTGTGCCTGGCTCCTGGGCTGCCGAAGCAGTGCTCCGGTGCGCTCCAGCCCCAAATGACTCCTGCAAATAACTCATCTTTCTACAGATCCTGAATGCACATGGTCAACATGGAAACTGCTGTTTGATTATCAAAAATATGTTATTCTTAACAGATATGCATTTACTAAGAGAGCTAACAGCAGCGACAGCATTAGTATAATCCAAGTAGTTTACTTAAGAATCTGTGTGAGGTTAAGCACTCAGTTAAGTTATAACAGAAAGCTGTATGCCTTTACTTAGTAAACACAATGGTTCTTCAGACTGCATGGTTATGTTGCAGTTCAAAAGTAAACTCATAGCTGGAAACTTATTTTTTGCAGAGTGCAAACAGTTATTCATAATTAAGCAGCAAATGTCCCAGAGGCATCATGTTTTAAGATTCATATTGACAAGCAAAATGAGGAACTTCAGAGCATGCATCACTGACTTACAACACTCATTTGGAAATTTTCTGCCTCTAGGAGCCTCATTTCCTCCTGGTCAACACAGCATGCATTTTTCTTGGAGCCTTGCTGTTCGTATTGACTTGATAAACAAGCCTCTGGCCATATTACACTTTTTAAAAATGCCATTCATAAAACTGTTTTAATCAAAAGAAGAGACAGGCGGAGTCTTGTTCGTACTGGGAGGAAATCTTGACCAGGAAAAGATGTTGCAGTCTGGGTTCTGGGACCTGAAATATTTATTTATTTATTTACATTACATTTATACCCCGCCCTTCCCGCAAACGGAAATAATCCATTCTGCCTGTCTGAAAATGCAACACTGTTAATTCCTACGTTCAAATGCTACAAGGCAACATTTATGTGTCCACTCAAGATCAATTCATACAATTAACTGAGTTTAAATTCAAAGACAGGTGTAGATACCAGATCAGATGTGAAATCACGTGGAGACTTAGGCAAGGCATCATATCTCAACTTTACAGAGTTGTTGAGACTCAAAGAGTCACACAACAACAGCAGTTTATTAGGCAGTGGCCCCCTACTTATAGAATTCCCTCCTCTAAAAGACCCACAGTGACTATACTTTTTAAGCAGGCACATTTAAAAGGGCCTTAAAACATTCTGATACTGTTTTATTTTGATTATTCTGATCCTGCCTCATGTTTTGCAATTGAAATTATGTTTACTGGGTTTTATCATATTTTGTTTCTATTGTGGGCTACCTTAGCAATTATTGTTGAACTACATAAATAAATAAGTCTATATTTTATCCCATCATAAAGCCTAAACAACTAAGGATGAAGAAAGACAGGGTGATAGCGGTTTGACAAAGTTTCAGCACATTCTGGGGTGTTTGTTTTCAAGACAGATAATTTCTGTTCACTCTATTTTTTCACTCTATTTTTTTGTTTGTTTTTGCCTTAAAAACTAGAAAATTCAAGAAGGAAGAGGAGATTGGATTTATACCCAGCTCTTCACTACCTGAAGGAGTCTCACAGCGGCTTACAATCTCCTTTCCCTTCCCCTCCCCACAACAGACACCCTGTGAGGTAGGTGGGGCTGAGAGAAACTGCTTGTGAGGGAACAGCTCTGAAAGAACTTGTAACTGACCCAAGGTCACACCAGCAACTGCACGTGGAGGAATGGGGAATCAAACCTGGTTCTCCGAGATTAGAGTCTGCGCTCCTAACCACTACACTAAACTGGCTCTCTTCTGCTCTTTGCACTGACATTGCAGCTTTCACGGAGACATGTCCACCCATTCCGCCCAGTATCTTGGGACATCCAGAAATACACTGTGCTCACGTGTGACCTGGGGCCCCCTCAGCTCCTCTGACAGTGACTCCTCAGATAACAATTTCAAGCTGGAATCTGACCAGGGAAGTCTCATGACCCCACCAGACATAGCACTGAAGGGTGCCCTTTTAAGATTGCAATACAGAGGATGATAAATAATCAGAGGTAATTATTAGCAGTTTGAAAGAGCTGAACAGACTTTCCAAGTGGGAAAAGTCTGACTCCTTCACCACCACTCGAGGCTGTTTTCTTTCTTAGAGGTGTTGGCTGGAGATGACACAGGGTATGTTCCCAAGCTATTCAACAACAGCTAGAGCAGAGCATCCCATCTACATTTCCTGCAGTTTTTTTTGATACTTGGATACTGGTTGGGGATATAAATGGTTTCGGTCAAAGATCAACATTTGCCTTTCCTGGCAGCTCTCTTAATTCCTGCACAGAGTGACAGTTTATTCCTCCTGTACTGGAAAACACCAGCTGAAAAACAGTTCCTCTCCAGGTCTTTAGTGTTCCACAACCTCATGGTGTAAATCAAACGTTATATCCGTATGGAACTGGAGAAGTTAAATGAGAACTGTGTGTTGGTCTTCACCATAGACTATGCAGAAGAAGTGTCTGCACCTTAGACACTGGGAAGGGCATTCCATGAAATGAGTCAAACAGATGAGACAAGAGATGATGCTCTAGAGCAGTGGTGGCGAACCTATGGCACGGGTGCCAGAGATGGCACTCAGAGCCCTCTCTGTGCGCACACGTGCCATCCCCTCAACCAGGCCCAGACCATCATTAAAGTGTCGAATTCTCTGCCAAATAATTTTAAGTAAATGAAAGCATTTGGGATTGCTTTCCTTCCTTTGTTTGGATCATCTTAAGTTAATGTATGGGTTGTTTTTTCTAAAGTAAAACCTCAGTATTCAGGTCAAATTGCCGTGTTAGCACTTTGCGATAAATAAGTGGATTTTGGGTCGCAGTTTGGGCACTCGGTCTCTAAAAGGTTTGCCATCACTGCTCTAGAGCTGACAAAAAAAATTAACAAGTTAATGCCATATACTTATGAGTTCTTAAAGAACTTGAGCATGACATTTTGACTTCTTAACTCAAATGTACACTGGTCATTAAAATCTTTGCTGAAAGGCTGGAGAACTAATGTAAACAATATATTATTAAAAATGAACTAGGAGAAACTAATAAACTATAGGCCTCTTAAATTATGTAAATTGGTGGAAAACATAATCAAAGCCAGAGTTTTTAAACATATAGAAGAACAAATCTTGTAGAGGAAGAATCAAGATGGGTTCTGCAAAGGGAAGTTCTGCCTTTTTGAATATTGTCAGCACACACATAGATATTGTGGTTTTCAAAAAGGGTTTCAAAAAAGTCCCTCACCAAAGGCTTCTTAGTAGTCATGAGATAGATCTAGAACTGGTAGGAACAGGAAGCACAGTGGCAAATGAACTTTCACAAGGGAAGTAAGCCAGCAGTGGAATCCTGTGCATGTATGCACTGGGATCAGTGCTATTTCACTTATTAATAAAAGTGTCTGGAATCAGGAGTGCTCAGTGAGGTAGTCAGGTTTACAGAGCGGGGGGCATTCCAGCAGTAAAGAAGTAGTGTAACTGTAACTGTAAACTAACTTTAAACAAGCACTGTCAGGATCTGAACAGGCTCTGTGATCACCCAGAAGATGTCAGTAGTAAAGTACTGGGTTCTAGACACGTTGTAGTGTCTAGTGTCCTTGAATCGATCCACCAGGTCCTAAGATGGCCCCTGGGATCACGCCAGGCAGAGAAAATCGCTAAACCTCCAAACGCTTGTCCCGGTGGTCGGTTCTAATCCAATACTGGGAATCAGGGCAGGACCTTCAGGGCAGAGAGTAGCCCCCCTGTACCGGCTGACGGCCAGAGGTAGGGCTCTCCAAAGCCCCCTGGCTGGGGGGCCCATTTGCCTATGGGCTCCATGGAGGAGCGTGCACAATCACGCTCCCTCCTAATCCCCGATTCATGGCACATGCCTCTCGGAGGAGCCATGAGATGCAGCCATCGTTGAAGCGCTGAAGACCGGAAGCGTAGTTTTAGTTTTTGTAGGGTATAGTCTTTGGAGTGTGTAGTAAGAAAAGCAATAAAAAGTATTAAAAAGAAAGAACGAAAACTGAGACAACTTGCAGGACCCGGGGACCTGCTTAAATGCCAGTACCTGCCACACCCAACATACATACCCAACACCCGTGATTGGTTTATTTACAGTCCACCCATAACCATAAATCCCTTTTAGGATCCGAGCTGACCGAACGGTCCGTACTAGGATCCTCTGAGTCCATTATTGTGGTTGCGAAGTTTTGCTTGTTCGCTTGACCACATGGCATACACAGGGTCCCCTGGGAAGAGCCCCCGTGGAGCTACCTGGTTCTCTGGAGGTGTGCTGTGCTCGGGTGCCAGATCGGGGTGCAGGCGGTATAGCCTCATTGTGGGGCGCCGTCCCATCAGTAGCTCGGCTGGGCTGCAACCGGAAGCGGAGTGGGGTGTTATCTGCTGACTGAATAGGAAGGCAGACAGTTTGTAGTCCCAGTCCCCTTGATCCATGTGGTGCAGGGTCTCTTTCGTTGTTCTGACCATGCGCTCGGCCTGGCCATTGGTTGCGGGGTGGAACGGTGTGGAGCGGATGTGCTTGATCCTGTAGTATTGCACAAACTCCTGGAACTCCGCCGAGGTGAAGGCTGTCCCATTGTCCATCAGTAGAGAATCCGGGATGCCGTGTGTATGGCAGATCGAGACAAGGTGGATGGTACCAGAACCACTTCCAGCCACTTGGTGTAGGCGTCCACCAAGATGAAAAAGATTTGTCCCTGGAATGGGCCTGCAAAGTCCAAATGGAGCCTAGCCCACGGTTTGTAGGATAACTCCCATGGGCGCACCGGGGCCCTGGGGGGCTCCAGCCGCAATTCCTGACATGCTTGTCAGCGCTTCACCCTGTCCTCAATTTCACTGTCCAACCCCAGCCACCACACATAGCTCCAGGCCAGGGCTTTCGTTCGCACAATTCCCGGGTGCGTTTCATGCAGAGCTGTGAGCACCCCCTTGCGCATTGGAGCCGGCACAACCACCCAGCTTCCCCAGACCAGGCACCCCTTGTGGGATGACAGCTCGTCCCACCTTGACGAGAAGGCGGTAAATTCCAGTCCCACCGGACTGTTGGGCCATCCCCTCCCCACCCAGTCTAAGACTCGGGAGAGCATGCGATCCCAGGCGGTGTGATGTGACACTTCGGCTACCTGGACAGGGCAGTCAGAAAAGTCTTCCAGCAAGGCGATGCAGTGTGCCGGAGCTGGGTCACAGGATACTGGTACCCTGCCAGGAAGGTGGAACAGCAGAGAACCTGGGGAGACAGCATCTGTGGGGTTTGGCGGTCTGGGGAGAGTAGACCGAGGAGCGGCTTCTGGTCAGTAACCACAGTGAAAGGCCAGCTGTAGAGGTAATCGTGGAATTTTTAAACTCTCGCCACGATTGCCAGGGCCTCCTTGTCAATTTGGGCATAATTGTGCTCGACCGCCAAGAGGATGCGTGAATAATAAGCAATGGGCACCTTCCAGCCGTCCTCCAGCCAATGCCCCAGGACCACCCCAACCCCGTATGGGGAAGCATCACAAGCCAAAACCACAGGAAGGGACTCATCGAAATGGTTGAGGACAAAGTTGGATGTCAATAGTTCTTTCACTACCTAGAACGCCGCAATGTGTTTGGGACCCCAGGCTCACGGAGCGTGTTTGTCAAGAAGGCAGTGCAGGGGCTCTGCAACAGCGGCCTTGTGGGGCAGGAACAAGTGATAGAAATTTAAGAGTCCGAGGAAGGCTTGGAGCGCTGTCTTCGAAGCAGGGGTAGGCGCTTGCACGATGGCGCGAATCTTGTCGGAAGTAGGGTGGATGCCTTGTGCGTCCACCGCGAACCCCAGGAATTCCACCTGCGGCACCCCCAGCAGGCACTTCTTGCACTTTACCTTCAGGCTGGCATCGTTGAAGCATTGGAGAATGATCCGAAGCCACGCAGCAAAAGTCTCGGAGTCGGGAGCCACGATTAGAATGTCATCAAAGAACGGCTGGACTCCAGGGATCCCTTTGAGAAGACAGTCCATTAAGTTTTGGAAAATCCCCGGGGCCATGCTCACCCCAAACTGCACTCTCCGCACTCTGAATGCCCCCCTATGTGTCACTATAGTTTGGGCTTCTGCAGTGGCATCGTTTACCAGTAGCTGTTGGTAGGCTTGTGCCAAGTCCAGTTTGCCAAAAACCTTGGCGCCTGCCAGGGAGGCTAAGACATGGCTCACGACGGGGACAGGATATGCATGATCTTGTAAAGCTTTATTAATGGTGCATTTATAGTCTGCACATATCCGGATGTCCCCATTAGGCTTCACTGGAGTCACGATAGGGGTTTCCCAGAGGGAGTGCAGCACTGGTTCCAGGACCCCTTGGACTACCAAGCGATCTAACTCCGCATCAATTTTCGGACGTAGGGCAAACAGGGCACGCCTGGCCTTCATGCAGATGGCAGAAACAAAAAGGGGAAAAAACTGAACCTAACAATAGAATCCAGAACCAAACAAAGGTTAGTGAAGAAGAGGGCCAATATTCTTCATGCGGATGGGCCATACCGCGAGGTCAAGGGAGACCGGAGGGCCGGTGTAGCGGCCGAGTGTTCCATTGAACACTGCCGGTAACTCGTTACAAACAGCATTAAAGTCCAGAGATCGCACGTGGTTTACCCCGGTGTCCCGGTTCCCTGGTCCTGGGACAGACCCTCCCACCCCCGGAGACACTCCCACACCCCAACTCACCCTCGAGCCACGGAAGAGCCGGGGAAAGCCACCGGTGGGCCCCCCGTGGAGAACGCAGCACGACGGAGCGAAGCCCAAAGACCCGGACCAGAGGCTCTCCATCGGCAGGGCGAGGCCCGTCCCACGAGCACAGTGATGGCCCTCCCAGGAGCGACACAGCTCCGTCCTCACTGAGCCGAGCCGGAGATGGGCCGCAGCAGGCGCTGGCAGCACGGCCCCTGACCGAGAGGACCGCCGCCGGTTTGCCACAGACCACACCCCAGATGCTCAAGGAGCGTCCGAACATATAAATGGGGGCGGGGCCGAATGAGGGAGGAGGAAGCTGGGGAGGATGGGTGGCGCTGGCAGAGGATGGAGGGAATAAAAGAAGGGCTCATGGAGAGAGCCAGAGAGGGAAGGAGAGTGCGTGAGAGGACTAGAGAGACGCTAGCGAATGATCTCCAGGTCACGAGGCAGAGGGACTAAAGGGGTGCCGATAACCCCGTTGCCTGATCTCTGAGGTCTTGTCAAGGCTCTCTTTGACATCCCAACCCCTCCTCCAGTGCCACCCAGCTAGACGCCACAGCCACGGGTGGCACCCCCCTGGACCTCAGGAGAGGCGTGTGACACCCAGTCACCCCGAAGGAACCTGTGTCTAACGCCATCTCACAAGGGGACCCCTCTATTAACACCTTCACATGTATTTTGTTAGGGGCATCCCGGGGCAAGTTCAGTACCTAATGTTGATGGTTAGTTGTGGTGTGACGATAGTTTGATTCCTGATGCGTTGTCTGCAGTCGTCTGGTCCCCCAGGAACAGCAGGCCCGGGCGATGTGTCCTGTCTTGCCACAGGACTGGCAGATCACGTCCCAAAAATGGGAGGAGTGGCGTTCATGCACATTCCCGCAGTTGGCGCACATTGGTAGTGCGGTTGTCCTCGCAGCTTGCGGGGTGGATGAAGATGGTGCCTGGGGTCCTCTGTGGTCTGGCCAACGTACCTGGAGGATGTCTTCCTCATCCGATGCGTCCGAGATGGGTGCGTATGCAGTGTGGTGGGTTGATGAAGCTTGGCGGTCTCTTTGGGCTTTTTCAAAAGCTGTGGCTGCGTGGAGGGCCTTGTCCAGTTTGACGTCATCTAGGCCAATGATCCTCCTGCGGAGTTTCAGCTCCCAGAATCCCCAGACAAATTGGTTCAAGTGGGCATCCTCGATGGCAGGAAACTTGCAGTGTATCGCCAGCCTGCGAATGTCAGCCATGAAGTCGGCGGTCGCTTCCCCTGGTCTTTGGGTTGCGCAAAAAAAGTCCATGCGCATCGCCATCTTAGATGGTTTCGGCGCGAAATGCTCTGTGAGAGCCTTTACCGGTTCCTCGAATGTCACGGCTTCCAGCTTCTTTGGTGTGATGAGGCTCTGGGCCAGGCGGATCATGGAGAGAGCAATAAAGCTATTTGTTTTATGGGTTTAAATGCTACAGCCACACAACAAAGTATATGTGACATGATAAAAGACCTGGTAGCTCCAAAAGGTAAACACATTGTATCCAGCCCAAGGAGTTCTTTATCATGAGATGCCGCTAGAGATGCTGGATGTTCATTTTGTGGCATTTTACTGCCCTGACCTAGATAGCCCAGGCTAGCCCAATCTCATCAGATTTTAGAAGTTAAGCAGGGTCAGCTGTGTTTACAAGTGGCCTTGAGTTCTGTAAAGTAGAAAGGCAGCTAATTAATGTTTTAAATAAATAGTACACAGGCAGAAGACCACCAAGGAAGTCCAGGGTTGATAGATAAAGGTTGCTTGTGCTAAGTCCAATTTCTTGTACCCCCCACATGCATTTCTGCTTGCACAAGATATTCTGCAACCAATTTCTGAGCACTATAATATTATAGGAAGAAATGTGCCAGGTGTGTTGCACAAGATCTTGCACAAGCAGAACTGTGCTAAGTCCATTTATGTTTCCATTTTAGACTGCTAGATCCAAGTCCTTGTCTCGACTTTGTATACTCTTAGCAGTCCTAGAATGTAAACAGTATATGGCAATAGTACTCAATGTTTGTGAATCAATAAACAGCAAACAATTTCATCATGCCCCGACCTCCACTAGTAGCACCTGCTTCTCTGTAATAATACTGAATTCCTAAATGATGAAACTTTTAATCTCCATCCATCTTTACTGTCTGGGTTAAGGAATGGTGCTATTTTCTCATATATCTTCCATGTTCCTGGCTATTAGAATGAAAGAGTTGCTTTCTATCTTTATTGATTTTTTCCTCAATATCAAACATTAACAAATAGACTCAGGAATACATTTATATTACAACAATTAATCATTTGCAAACTCTCAATTTCCAAACAGCGCTAGAGATTCTTCGATTATATGCTAGGACGGAAGTGAAGTAAATTTGTTAGTAGCAGTGGTGGAGACAATATTTTTCTTTTTTCAACTCCCAGTTAATACCATAATATGTTTATCACGATGTGGTGTTCAGACCTGACTTTAATGCAGACCTTGGGCAGGCACCTTGATGCAACGCCGACTGTATTTTTGACAAGTCTGCACAGGATCAAGACTTGAAGAAAATAAGCGGGAATGAGCATGCTGGCCCCACCCCTGCTTGTGACAGATTAGTCTAACCATGCCTCTACTTATACGTGTTCACCTCATGCGGATGGAGTACTTATACTGCTGTACAAAGGCCTTTTCCCTATCTCCACGACTAGAAGTGCAGCTTTTCGAACATTTCTAATCATGGAGAGAAGGCCTGTGTACACACAGAGGTGCTATGCTCATAAAAGGTGAATGGAGGTAGGAAGGGGTAGGTAGCTCAGTCATGATCACCCCCCCCCACTATGCATACCCTTATGTCATGTGTACAGAGAAGCTTAATACCAGTAATGCTTCCCTAAACTGGTTACATCTCTCTGCCTGTCAGTCTGTGCATCTTTCGAACACTACCAACCAGTGTTCCCTCTAAGCTGAGTTAGTGTGAGCTAGCTCACAGTTTTTTAGCCCCCGGCTCACACATTTTGGTCTTAGCTCAGGAAGGAGGGCTCCAGAGCAAACTAATTGATGCAGTAGCCAAATCGCTTGCTCACAACTTTAATGCCAGTAGCTCACAAAGCAGAATTTTTGCTCACAAGACTCCACAGCTTAGAGGGAGCATTGCTAACAACAGAATCAGCATGCATCCGTGATAGCTACTTCTTTCCCATTCACAATCCTCCCCCTGCCCCACCTGTGCCACACTCTGCTTCTAAAATCAAAACACACCATGAAAGTAATACACTATCAATTTTTACTCTACAGAAGATTAAACAATTAACAGACAGATGTGAAACATCTACAGGAATTACAAAATGTTGACAAAAGATAAACAGGAATCCAGATGTAATCCCATTTTGACAATCTTCATCAGCTGAAGCTTGGTTCTTAATATACTGAAAGAAAATCCTAAGTAGTAAGAAAGGAGCTCTACCAGTCAGACCACTTATAAAGACTTGATAACAAGCAGAATCACAAATACAGCAAAAGGTGGGGGCCCCGACTCACCACAGGCCCCGTTTGTGGTCCCACGCAATGTGGAGAGCCAGCAGAGTGGTGGATGGCCATGGTGGCCACATCCTGCAAGGCAGGACAGGCTGCACAGGCAGCTTGGGGGCCAGGTGGCAACAGCAGTGGGAAAACTGGCCCTCCCCTCCCTAGGTGGGCCTATGATGGGGCCTGAACTGGGCCAGGGGGAGGACCACTGAGGGGAATAAAGGGTGTTGTGCCGCCTGGCCACGCCACCTGGCTGTGTAGGATTGCTAGGAAATAAGTGAAGTAAATTTGCTATGCTGAGCTCTTTTGTTAGTGGCTATGGTGGAGAGATGATAGTGACTGTACTGGTTAAAAATAAACCAGTGCAGCATCCCGTCAGTTTGGCTTTGCATCCTGTTCACTGGTTGCAAACAGGGACCCTATTTTTTTATGATCAGCTTGATAGTTTGTTGATCTGTTCATCAGTGTTTGAAAGGCTGTATTTCTTCACCACAGTCCTTCCTAAGCATGCAGTACAGCACAATAGGCTTTTCTCATATGCACTTTCTTACACAGTCCGATTGAGTTCTACTACTCCTCATAAATCCATAGTGCATAAATGCTCCACTCAACCAGCAATCATTTTAATACACAATTAGGCCACTGTTAACTATATAAATCAGTCATAAATAAATGCTGTGTTTCAATCAAATCCTACCTTTCAGTGTTTATCTGAGTAGCCCTTAGTGATGCTAATAGCTGTCAATGAGTTTGGATTAGCATTGTCTTTGTGCATGTGCAGTACTACAAAAACCCAATAGAAACTGGTTCATCAGGCATTTACTGTTGATTGGCATGAACTGAACAGATCAGGTGATCAACTCATATCTATGTAACACCTTTGAACAGGCTAAATTGAACTGCCAAATGCATTCATGGTGAAGAGGGGTTTTTACCCCACTTTTCTCTACTGTAAGGAGTCTCAAAGTGGCTTACAATCACATTCCCTACTTCACCCCACAACAGGCACCTTGTGAGGTACATGGGGCTGAGAGAGTTCTGATAGAACTGTGACTGGCCCAAGGTCACCCAGCAGGCTTCATGTGGAGGACTGGAGAATCAAACTCAATTCTCCAGATTAGAGTCTGCCGGTCTTCACCTCTACACCAAAATTCCAATGGAGAAATTGCAAGCCTCTTGGTCTTGGGTCACATCAAAGCATCAGCGCAACACTATAGATCCCAAATGTAAGATGCAGCAGTAGGTGTTATACTGCAACCCAACTACTTTTGGTGCAGTGATCCAGAGAAACAAACTTCAGTTGTAACCCTAAGTTTACTGACTTGCAAGCAGTTCCATTGAAATCAACTGGATTTGCTTTCAAGTAAATGAGCTTGTAGAGGACAATTGAAGGGTTCAAGTGATTGTCTATTGATTATTGCTGATTTACAGAAAAGTCTTTGGGACTCTCCTGGAAGAATTGTACTATTTAAACCACTAAAAAGCAGGTGTTTTAAATCAAACTTAATTGACATGTTCCAGACCTTGCTTCAAAGAAAAAATTGGGAGGAAACTGCAGGTGTTTCTACGCAGGTTAACTTTGCCAAGTTTCAATTAGGACCCATCATAGTTGGAGATTTATGGGAACCTCTCTACTTTAAAGGAATTAATGAGCAAAGCCTAAAATTGGGGTAAAACAGGGGACAGTTATATATTGTAAGAGAAAAACTCTCTCTCCTGATGTGTGTGCTTTTAGAACTCTACATTTTGTGTAAAGCTGAACATTTACCAAGATTATGGTATAAGATATTTGTAAAGACAGCAGCTAGCTAAAATATTAATTTTGCTACCAAGTTTACTTTTTAAAGACAAAACGGATGCTTGCCTAAAGAGAAATCATTGAGACACTCAGAACTGGACTGGTGTAAAGGCACCAGTAATTAATTGTCAAAGTCAACATGTTTTTAACTGATCTGGCAAGGATCCGCAAGCAAAGTTAAAAGGATGTTAAAATTAATTGGGTTAAATAAAGTTCAGTTGTATTTTCTATGGAAAATAAGCTTAAGTTTTAAGAGTGCTTTTATAAGTGTTAAAAGAGTAAATATCTCTGAATGTTTATAGCTGAGAATGAAAGCTTACGGATAAAATGTTTTTGTATGTTTATTGAAAAAGAGAAAACTAGTTAAGTGTTAAGGAATTGTGTTTGAAATTGTCAAGTAAAAAGTTGGGAGATGTTCCAAAAGGTTTGGAAAAACAAAATAATCAATCATGCACACTTGTTCATTAAGTTCAGGTGGATATTAAGTCATAGACACTGGAAGCCAATTAAAAGGGTCAATTAGAAATGCAGAACAAAGACTGAAGTAAAAGAGGACCCTCTGCTAGCTGAAATAAGGTGGTGTATTTCACAAATTTTAAAGTTAAATTTAGACAAAAAAAGGCTTTATAAAATTATTTAAAATATTCTGATGGATCAAAATAAAAATTGATAGATAGATTCAGTGCATCTACAAGAGCTTTATGCCATAGGCTACTTTAAAACACTAAAAGACTTCATGTAAAGGTTTAATCCTTTAAAATGTCATTGTAATTATATATGTTTTCATATTTTGTATATCTTTTAGTGAAAATAAGTTTATAAAATTCTTTATGAATATTGTCATACTTTTATATGCGTGTATATAAATGCACTGGAGGAGCCCACCGGAGGAAGCCACGGAACAGGAAGAAATCTGCCCCAGGACATTGGAAGTGGAGCGCTAACATCCGAGGCTGCCAGAAGAAGCCAGACTCCAACAACAAGCCCTGCTGCCGGGTGCTGGTAAGAAGTCACCCCCCGTATAATTGTGACCTTAGTTAGGAACCAATGATTGTGTGTAAGCCGCTCAGAGACCCTTCGAGGTTCGAGCGGGATATAAATTGAATGATAAATAAATAAATAAATGAACCATTTTTTGTAATGAAAGCATCTAAGTTTGTACTAAAAATAAACTCAGCCTGAGAGTTCATTCAAAGGTGAAAGGAGTCTGGAAAGACAGCCAAAAGAAGTAAACAAAAAGATAAATCAGTATAATGAGCAGTGCACCTGCATTGTAGGAGTTGAGATGCGGCCAAGTAACATCCTATGTGTCAAATATGTGATTGATGACTGACCAGACAAAGAAAACTGAACTGAGCATGTCTAAATGATGTCAGTGATGATTTAAGTGAGGAGGAGCAAGAAGAGTATATAAGCAAGCTCCTGGCTGTAACACATTGAACGTCCACGCTGAATTTTAGCTGTGAGGTGTTCCTTATTCAAATAAATTCTTTTGTTACCCTTTACTACCTGGATGATTATTGTAACTGTGTGGTTTATCGGCTAGCCACACAAGTCAAAGAACATTAGCGCCCTCGGGGCGTTGGCTACAAGCTTAAAGCTGGGAGTTGTATGACTTTCATAGTCTTTATTAGGAAGTACATAAGCCTTAAGTGTGAGATCATTTCTGAAAACAGAGAAATGCATAAAACAAAGTAGTAGTTAACCTAATTCAGCATGTTAATGTGTATCTATATTTAACTTTTTCTAAACTGCAGTGCTTTGGAGAAAAAGAAACATTCATTCATTTGCACAAAACACTGAACACAATAGTTTAAATAATTTAAATTTAATTAAATAAATAAATAGTATCTAAAAAATCCAGAGTAGTCTTCACTTGAATTAGAAACTTGTTGGCATACCTGTGTAAATTAACATATAAGCCATTTGAAACATATTTGTGGAAAGAAAAGGCATGATCTCAAGAATTTAGGAAACACACAAATCACAATCTAGCTAGTACATTTTCTGATTAGAATTCCTTTGTTTTTCAGGACCTATGAACTACACAACAGAGCCTGAGTCTTTGGGACTTAAAGCCTGATCCAATCCATGTTTGTTTTAGAATGACTGACTGAAGTGTGACTTACTCTAAACTAAGCCTTTATACAACACTTAGGTCTTGGTCTCCCAACGTATAATATAGGACAAGCTTACGCTTGCCACCCATCAGCCTGAACATAGCTAGACCATAGAACTGGCAGCCTCACCAGAGGTATGATACAATTCCCACTTTTAGTGATTACTTGGGACTATAAAAACAAAGGGGTAAAGTGTTTGACATTTTATGTGACCGGTGGAATACATTCAGCTTGTGGGATCATACCTTGTACATGCCTGGTATAGGAAGTGTATTTTGTTTTACACAGCAGGGTCTGGTTTCTGTAAAATTAACATCCACAGATAATTTACAAAATTAGATACAACATCTGTACACACAATGAAGCTCTCAAAGCTCACTGACTTCAAGGACACTTCAGTTATGTACAGCTATCTCTGTACTGCAACTACTGATTGCAATCATCAGATCCCTCAGCAAAGCCAGATACAATACTCCAGAGTAGGCACTTTGAGGCCTGGATCACTTAGAGGAATTCACCTTAGAGGAATTCAGATGAAATTTCTATTATTTTCTAGGAGAGAAAACTTTGTTTAACAGACAGCACCAGATGGAGATTTTAGATTGGCACCAACATGGCACCTGGGGTGCCAATGTGTTTCCTGGTGCATGCTTGTTTCTTGTTGATAAAATTCAAAACGTTTTGAACACAGCAGAAAACCTGTGCCCATGGGAGCAAACCTTTCCCTTTTTTAATAAGCTGAAACCAAATAGCATCTCTTCCCTCAAAGGAAGAGCTGATCCTTGCTTTCAGCTGCTCTGATTAAAGAGGTAATTCAGAAACAGCTGCCTCCATTGCAGGAGAACACTTGGCTTTGAACCTTCTAGCACTTTGTGTAACTTCCCAATGTTTTGTAATTGACCTTGCCCTCATGGCAGCCATTTTGTGGCGGTGCCCACTTTCTTTTATCAAAACTCTAAAAGTTCCTACACACTCAGGAAGTGCTGGGTCATGCCATAAGTGACATCAGCACGTTGGTCGATTCAGGTGGGTAGCCGTGTTGTTCTGATGCAGCAGAACAAAGTCCGAGTCCAGTGGAACCTTTAAGACCAACAAAGTTTTATGCTAGGTACAAGCTTTTGTGTGCATGCACACTACTTCAGATACATTGAAATGGAAGTTAGCTGTCCATACATACAGGTAGAGGGTGAGCAGCAAATTAGTCTACAGCATATTAAAGTAGTTTGATTGATGCACGGACCAAACTGGAATAACAAGCTTAGTTTGTATGGTCACTATTTGTTTGGGTTTAATTCCAGGGGAAAACGTAGTAAATGTAATAAATACATCAACATTCCTTAATTGTGGAATGCTGAGAATAATTAACTGAGACCCTGCTATCAAACTCCATCCGTCTCCTCTCAATCATCCTTTTATTTGAGGTAGAGTGAATGGTCGTGCAGTGTATCTCCTCTGTCCCCAGAACAGAGAAATACATTCCAATCTACCATTCCAAATTACATAACATTCTACTATTCATTACATTACATTCCAATCTACTATTCTAAATAAGAAATAAAACAAAATGAAGAGAATGTATAGCCCTTCTGGCGGATTGGTGGGATGAAACAAAGAATTGAATGAGGTTAGCCTATGTAGTGAGATAAGAAACCAGTATCCCTGTTAAGACCTAGGGGTTCAGCATTCCACAATTAAGAAGGGTACATCTGTCCATAGGTATGCTATTTTGACATATTTATTTCCTTCACTATGTTCCCCCCCAGAATTAAACCCAAACAAATGGTGACTATATAAACTAAGCTTGTTATTCCAGTTTGGTCCTTAAATCTGTTAAACAACTTTAATATGCTGTAGGCTAATTTGCTGCTCACCCGCTATCTGTATATATATCCTTATACTAATAGCGAAGTTGCCCCCGTGAGTGTGGATATCTAAATCCGCGCTCCGGGGGCAGCTGGGGGGCAGGGAGAGGTGTGTGCACACGTGGGCCAGTCCCCACGTGTGCACAAAAATGCTAAAAGTTGAAAAAAATTCGGGGGGATGTTTAAATCCCCCCGAAAGTGCAAGAGCGTTCCGTGCGCATGCGCACGGAACGCTCTTCGTCCTACCTGGGTTCCCTGCACAGGAAAGGGAACGAATGGCTGGAGAGGCCCAGCAGCAGCGGCGGCGGCAGCGAGAGATAGGTAAGGAGGGGGAAGACAGTTGGGGAGGGGGAAAAAAACTGCCGAGGCCCGGCGGATGTAAGCCGCGCGGGCCTCGGTTCACGGGGGGAAAAAGAAAGAGAGGGGGAGGCGGGGGGGGGGGAAGC
>NW_015168652.1:1449325-1455795 GCF_001447785.1 Gekko japonicus | reverse complement strand
GAGGAGACGGAGGAACTGGCGGGATGGTGGGGGAGAGCTTACCTGCTCCTGCTGATTCCTCTGGCTGCCGAGTTTGGAGCTCCCCCGCCCCCTTCCGCGAGTTTCGCGGGTCTTCTTTCGTGTGTGTGTGTATATGTGTGTGTGTGTGTATGTATATGTGTGTGTACTACTAACTTCCATTTCAATGTATCTGAAGAAGTGTGCATGTACACAAAAGCTTGTACCTAGCATAAAACTTTGTTGGTCTTAAAGGTGCCACTGGACTCAAACTCTGTCAGCATTTTGGGACACTGGTCACCACACAGACCCCTTTTTCTCTAAATAGTGGCAGGAAGGGCCCACTGGGGGCATGAGTTCCCCTGCCCCCAGCAGGGATTTGGCAACCCTACTTCATGGTAGCCTGTAACATACTAGACACGTTCTTAAGCAAGTCATTTTCCTCCATGTGTGTCAGAAACACACTTCAAATTACTCTGTAGCTGAGTGCAATAAAGTTGTGGTAGCCTCCTAGCAATCACAAAATGCTCTCAGACATGGAAAATTTGCATTCAAGAAGGAATGTGCTTAATTCTTTTCCCTGCTAGTTATTTCCACAGACAACCCTGCCCCCTTCTCTCCACAGAGTTTCAATCCTGAGTTGGTGAAGTAAGCACAATTCCAGAACGGGGGGAGGGGATAGCTGGGCAAGGACAGTTTCAGGAAAAGTGGCGGGTAGGGGAAGGGTTAAGTAATTCCTTTCTTCTTGGTCTCTAGCTACTCTCTACTGTTCAGGGTGCTTTGCAGAGAAAACTATTTTATTTAATTAATATTCTGACTGATTTTGTTTAGAGCTTGTAAAGTTTTAGAAAAGAATGACAACATTTGAATACCTGGATGGTCAAATAGTTTCAGATTGACATTAACATATATATTTATATATAATGCTCTTTATATTAAATCATTTGGGACTTACCAAATCCAAAAGCACTGGAACCACCAATACTCTGGGAAGCCTGAACACTGGTAGATGTATAGAGTCCTGTGACCAGTAAGCCATCAAAAAAGGTGCTTGTTGATATAGTCACTGAAATAGAAGAAATGCAAAAAAATCCTGAAGATTTCCAAATCAAGGAAGATTCCAACATATTTCATTACCTATGCTGTTAAAACTTTATTCACTGGCTACATTTGCTGCCAAAAGGAAAAGGTAACACACATGTCTGCTTTGCTACCCAATCCCAACCCTAGGGTTGCCAGGTCTTACCTTTGTTGCAGTGGGGGGATCCCAGCCCCTCTCTGGGGCATCTTTGGCATGCACTTCAATGACAATGCCCAGAAGTTACATCATCACATCGGGCACGTTGGGGGCGGGGCTACTAACATTCAAGGGGGAAACACAGTGTTTTCCCTTGAATAATAGAGTGTCCCCCTGCAATGTGCCTGGTGCAATGACATCACCTCTGGGTGAACATCATCAATCATGCTGGGCACGTCACCGCAATCCCGGCACTTTGGGTTGGGGCTTCCCCCGGCGGCCAGATCTGGGCCGGCAGGTAAAGGGCCCATTGAGTGGGCAAACCCCCACCCCCCGGGGGACCTGGTAACCCTACCCAACCAACTTGCATGGCAAGGTTGCATAGGCCTGCAGGCAACTGGCATACAAATGTGGCATGTGTGGAATGTACATTTAAATCTTACTCCCCAGAATATGGGTTAACAATACATGAATGGCAAACGCAGGCAGTGCATGACTTCTAAACTGGTCCTTAAATACCTTCATAGCCAGTGCCCTGGGTATTTAATGAAAGCAGATCAAGCATAGCCAGCCTCTTCTTTGGCATTAAACTAAACATTCACTTTTGCAGACTATAAAGGGAACATCAAGAAAAGACTGAAATGAAGGGCTTGCCTTAAATAACAAGCAAATGAAAACAAAGGCACATACTTGAAAATCAGCTTCTATTCCTCAGAGATCTACAAATACAACTGGAACAGTAGTTCCAAAATTATATGCTATTGATTAAGAAGTTACCAACTGTAACATTAACCTCTAGTGATAAAATTCACAAATTGTGCCATGCTGAGAGTACACTGCAAGCACATCTGTGTACTCATATCTGGAATATCTGTACACATTTTTTTAAAAAATTAATAAATTTATACCCCCCTCATGGGGCCCTCATAAGGGTCACCAAGGCAGTTGCTAACATTCCAAAATGTACATTATGAGAGGGCGTGGCATCAATCGCAAGTATGGCGGACGCGTAAAGCCTGAGCTCCGGTCCCTTTCCCCGGCTTTTTACCAACCAGACTAATAACACAGCATCTCACAGCAAACCTCAGGTATGGGGAAGTCTGGGGGGCTCTAAAAATAAAAATCCTGCACCCAGCTCCCAATCTGTAAAGCCTTTTTTCAGTTGGGAGAGCCAACCACCAGCATGCCCATAGAAGGGAAAGAAAGACTTACAATGGCTGCTCCGTCTATTAGCGCTGTTATCACTAAACAAGATCTTGCTGAGTCCTTCAGCTACTTAAGACAAGTATCCTAAACCAAATTACTGCCCTTCTCAAACCTCTTGCAGACCAGCTGGAGAAATAAAAATATCCCTTCAGCAAATCTCTCAAATGGCCGAGGCCACAATGGAATTGGGGCTTACGGCCCAGGACAAAATACGACACCTTCAGCAATGGGAAGCCTGGGTTACCAACAGATTTACTGTCCTCAAAAACAGACTCCATCAAAACCATTTAAAATTCAGAGGAATTGCTGAGGATGAGGAAGGCACCACGAACCTTCCTATCTTTCTGGTATCATGACTCACTTCAGTTTTGAACATTGAGAAGGGTATAGCTCCCACCATCGGCAGAGCATACAGGCTAGGGCCAGCTAATATTCCTTGCATCAAAGGGCTGAGAGATATTATTGTGGAATTTCTGGACAACCGTACCAAGCAGAGGAATCTACAGGAAGCTAGAATAAAGGGCTTCCTACTTTATTTGGATAAGAAAATACAAGTCTTCCTTGACCTCTCCCCGAAATCTTTAAAAAAGCACTGAGAATTGAAGCCTATCACTATTAAACTAACTGAAATCAACATGTGCTATAAATGGAAGAAGACATATAATGCCCAGGGAGGTGCATATCAAATTTAACAAAAGACATATGAGAGATAAAATTCTCAAAGCATCAAATGAAATCACAGTGAAAATACAAGATAAAGAAATAAGAAATCTAAAAGATGTACCCTGGAGAGTCAGGGGGAAAAGACAGAGTTATATGATATTAACCAATCTTCTACAAACAAACAAAATTACATTTAGATGGCTATTCCCAGAAGGCATCTTATTTAACTATCAAGGAAGAAGACAAAAAATTGACTCGACATTCAAAATTAAAGAATTCTTAGAAAGAAATGGTGAAAACTTAGGGTAGCAAGGAGAAGAAGAAGAAACTAGTGAATTTGAGGAAGAAACCAATGATGCAAAAGCAGAAGAAACGGAAAAGAAAAATAAATCTAAAGGAAAGAAAAGACCAAGCTTTATCCTATCTCAAATTTTAACAAGATACCAATATAGAGCAAAGACAAAGAAAAATATAAACAAAAATGGAGGCAAGAAGTAAATTAAAGATATTTTCGGTCAATAATGGATTGAATAGTCCACAAAAAAGAAAAAGAATTTTCCACCAAATAAACAAAATTAAACCAGATATATCTTGCCTACAAGAGACTCACATCAAGACAGAAGATGAAAAATACCTAACCTCAAAGAAACTAGGCAGAGTCTTTTCCTCATCGGACTTAAAAAAGAAAAAAGGTGTTGCCATATATGGCAAAGAACATTTTTGCCCAGAACTAACATATACTTCAAATGATGGAAGAATTGTGGCAATCACGATAACAATACAAAATAAAAAGACACTAATTGCCAACATATACGCACCCAATCAAAATCAAGATAACGTCTTCAAAAAACTTCAAGAAATACTAGTAACCTTAACATATGATGATATTTGTATTATAGGGGACTACAATGCTGTGTATGATCCAGAGTTAGATAGGAAAAAACAATCTAAAAGAAAACGATCTGGAAATAGCTTATCAAACATCTTTCTGCAGCTAGTAGAAGAACAAAACATAATGGATGCTTGGAGAGTTAGAAATCATAACAAGAGAGATTTTACATATTACTCATCCAGACACAACTCATGGTTGCGAATTGACATGGCGTGGATTTCAATGTTGATAGTTAAGGATATAATCGAAATGGAGATGTTACCTAATACATTTGCAGACCACAATCCAATAATGTTAACACTAAAAGAATCAACAAAGAAGAGACGTTGGACTTTGAACAAAAATTTATTACATGATGAGAAATTTGTAACAAAAACTAGAATAGAAATTCAAGAATTCTTCAAATCAAATCTCCAAGCAGAAACACCACTCAATATAGTATGGGATGTATTTAAAACCTTCATGAGAGGTTGGTTTATAAATCAAGAAGCATGGAAAAATAAACAAAAGAAAATTCAATATAGTAACTTAGAAATTTTTTTAAAAAGAAGATAAAATGAAAAGAAACAA
Organism: Gekko japonicus; assembly: GCF_001447785.1. Classification (NCBI taxonomy): domain Eukaryota; kingdom Metazoa; phylum Chordata; class Lepidosauria; order Squamata; family Gekkonidae; genus Gekko; species Gekko japonicus. Next base: position 1,451,230 of record NW_015168652.1, on the reverse strand, counting down.
TAATATAACAAAAACAAAATTAAAGTTAAAATTATTACAACATCAGTTAAACTTAATATTGACACAAGAAATTGCTAAAAACTTGGAATACACCAAACAATTTTACTTTGAAAATGCAAATAAACCCTCACGTTGGCTAGCTTATAAGTTAAGAAAGGAAAGTGGGGGAAAGGCAATTAAAGCTTTAAGAAATGAAAAAGGAGAGGAAAAATTCAACTGTCAAGATATAAAAAGGATAATAGAAAATTTCTATAAAAATTTATATGAACAAAATGTTCAGAATACACAGTATGTGAAAAAAATTCTATATAAATGGAACAAGAAATTTTTGATGAATTTGATGAAAACCAAAAAATGATTCTAAATGATAAAATCACTGCGAGTTAACAAAAGCAATAAAGAAACAAAAAGAAAGAAAAACACCGGGTCCAGATGGATTCCCAGCAGAATTATATCAAGTCTTCGAAGAACAAATATTTCTACCATTAAAATAAGTAATACAAAATATAGCAAAAATGCAAAAGCTACCAAATACATGAAACCAAGCTGCAATTACTTTAATTCACAAATTAAATTCAGACGAAAAAGAGATTAAAAATTACAGACCCATATCATTATTGAAAGTAGATTATAAAATTTTTGCAACAATTTTAGCCACTAGAATGAAAAGAGTACTGGTTCAAATCATACATCAAGATCAGGCTGAATTTCTCCTGAAATGCCAAATTAAAACTAACAGTAAAAAATACTGGAATATTATAAACGACATCCAGAAAAACAGATGGCATTGACGCTGAAAAGGCCTTTGATAATGTAAGCTGGGAATTTCTACTACAAAAACTAGAGATATGGGACTGTGGTATAAAATTCTTCTCAAACATCAAAGCCATATGTATGGAACAGTAGGCGAATGTAATAGTTAATGGAGATACAACCCAAAACATCAAGATACAAAAAGGTGCAAGACAAGGATGTCCACTATCTCCCTTACTATTCATATTTACACTAGAAACCTTAAATAACTTAATTAGAGACAATGAAAAGATAAAAGGATTAAAGATAAAAGAAGATTTAGATAAAATTTGGGTACCCTTGAGTGATATGATACAGAAATTGTATAATTTCCTTCTATTTGATTATTTACAAGATGAAACAGTGAAAGTTCCAATGATCTCTTGGATGAAAGATTTCGGTCATAATATTGATATAGATGATTGGTCTAAAATATGGATAGCAATAAAATACACACGAGCAATACCATATGAGGAAAATATATACAAAATGTTTTTTAGGTGTAGCATGATGTAACACTTTGTTTTGGGTTGCATTTGGCACAACCTAATGTACTTTAGAACAGTAATTTCCAACATGGGTGGTATCGCCCCCTGGGGGGCAGTGGGATTACCTAAGGCAGTGGTGGCGAACCTATGGCACGGGTGCCAGAGGTGGCACTCAGAGCCCTCTCTGTGGGCACACGTGCCATTGCCCCAGCTAGACCCAGACCATCATTAAAGTATTGAATTCTCTGCCAAATAATTTTAAGTAAATGAAAGCATTTGGGATTGCTTTCCTTACTTTGAGTTGTATGTTTTTTTTCTAAAGTAAAACCTCAGTATTCAGGTTAAATTGCTGTGTTGGGGTCGCAGTTTGGGCGCTCGGTCTCTAAAAGGTTCGCCATCACTGACCTAAGGGATGTTAAGAATCAAGAGGGCAGGGGGTTCTGGAGATGGATCCCTTTGACTGTGTTGTTCCCTTATTTACAAATGACCAGGCGAGAGCCAAGATAGTGGCAAATAACCCTCCAAGTTTCTGCCTCTACATACTGCTAAAAACTGATGGGAACCGGGCCGTGAGCGTTGGGGGGGGCGAGGCCGGCGAGCGGGGGGGGGAAGCAGGCGGACGGGG
>NW_015168652.1:1402163-1448585 GCF_001447785.1 Gekko japonicus | reverse complement strand
GTCCGCCGGCTTCCCCCCCCCCGTGCCCACTCCAGGCCGGCGAACGGGGCCATTTCTCCCTATGTCCTTTCATTCTTTCCCTCACTCTTTCTCCCTTCCTCCCCATTGCTTTGACTTCCTTCCCCCCAATTCCTCCCTCCCTCCATCTCTGCCTGTCTGTCTGTCTCTCTGCCTGTCTGTCTCTGTCTCCCCCCCCTCCTACCTTCCTCTCTCTCTCTCCCAACCACTCTATCTGTCTGTCTGTGTGTCTGTCTGTGGCCCACCTACCCACCTTACCTTTCTAGGGCTCGTTGACTTCATCCTCAACGGGCTTTACTGCTAGTTTCTTTATAAGGCAGCAGGGTACTGAAGAGAGGATGGATGCTTATTTAATTGTATTAAGGACTGTACAAAGCCATGTATCTGATTTAGGTATAACATCAGAATATTCTGCATGCAGTGCAAACCAGTGACCAGAGCCAGCTTACTGTGGGGACAACAATAATACTTGAGGATATTTTTCAAGGGGATATTTTTCAAGGAGAAGGACATTTGGCAGGAAAACTGAGACAGGCCCCAGTGTGCAACCAGTAAGAAGTCCTAAAAGGAGAGTACTTATTACTCTGACAGGACAACTGAAGCATGAGCTGACCAGCCTACAAGCCAAAGGCATAATTGCTCCCATAGATACCAGCACAGAATGGATCCTGTACATCCTGAAGCTTTGAATAAAGCATTGAAATGTAACCATTACGCATTACCAACCATTGATGACGTGATATGTGACCTATCCCATGCTAAAGTTTTCTCAGTGTTTAATGTAAAGGATGGACTCTGGTACAGAAACTGGACCAAATTTGACCACATTTGAAACTCCTTTTGGCAGGTATTGTTGGTTATGTATGCCAATGGGCGTTAGCCTTGCCCAGGGGTCATTTGGGGGGACGCGGGGGGACGCCATCCCCCCGGGTGAGGTGCGGGAGGGCGGGGCCTGGAGCTCCCTGCTGGTGCCCGCTGGAGGTCGCCGCCGGCTGTGGGGAGGACACACTTCCGGTGATGTCAGGGGGTGTGGCATATGCTAATGAGTTATGCTAATGAGTCCCCCTAGCTCTTTTTCTACGAAATGACCCCTGGCCTTGCCCCAAAAGTCTTCCAGCACAGGATGAATCAGGAAATAGAGCATATTCCAGACATAAAAATAATTCAGTATGATATTCTAATTGTGAGAGAAGGCAATACAGAAACAGAAGCAATAAAAGATAATGACAAAAAGTTGTGTCTGTTCTTAGAATGATGCAAAGAACAGAATATAAAACTAAACCCTGATCAAGCTAAGATTAAAGGAAGAGCCTTATAGTGGATACACCCCTTGACAGCAGAGGGTCTGAAAATGGACCCTGGAAAGCTGAAGCAATTAAAGAGATGCCAAGGCCAGTGGCTGTGAATGGTGTCTAAAGATTATTGGGAATGGTAAACTACATGGCAAAGTTTTGCAAGGGGGCAATGAGTTACTGTGAACCACTCTGACAGCTGACACACAAAGACATGCAGTAGGACTCATCAGAAAGTGATCAGGAGGCATTTGAGAAGATCAAGGACACAATATTAGAGAACCCACAAGGTATAGATAGGAACTCTTAGTCTGGGCCAAGTGATGCTCTGTGTCTTGGTGCTTGGGGGAGGGGGAAGCAGTGGCCACACTGGTGGAGCTCCTGATGGCACCTGGTATTTTTTTCCCCTGTGTGACAGAGTGTTGGACTGGAAGGGCCATTGGCCTGATCCAACATTGGCTTCTCTTATGTTCTTATGTTCCCTGATAACCAAAAAGCAGTTATTTTACCCCCAGTCCATTACAGAAAGTCAAGTACATGCTGTGTATATAATGCAAATATAGATGCCACTGATGAAAGGTAATGTTGAAAAGGAGGGGTTAGTGAATACAAAGTCACATGCAGGGCTTTTTTTCTGGGGGAACACGCCGGAATGGAGTTTCAGAACCTCTTCAGCAAACTTCTTTTTAAAATGTTTAAAAGTTCATGAGTTCTCAGTATACACATTGAACACTTCATTTCCCTCAAGAGTTCCGGCACCTCTTTTTTGAGGGGGGGGGAGCCCTGGTGATATGTAACAAAGAATTGTAGGTTCCAAGCCTGAATTGTGATATGGGCTGTTAAACTGTTTCTTGGAGGCATTAGAGAAATGCAGAACATTCACAGGGTGCTGCATTTTCTTAAATTGTAACATTTCAGATTAAAGGTGAGGGATTGCATATTTGAACTAGAATTGCCAACAGCCTAGAGGAAAAATGTCCTTTCCCTTTACCACAGGCTTAATGGGATATCACTTACCAGGTGATGTTATTTTCCTCCATGACTTGAAAAGCTTCCTCTGTCCATTTTTACACATGAAGACTGTATTAAAGGGGCAGAACATTTTTTTCTCCATGTGTCAAGAAACAAGCCTATCAGACCTGTGTTTGCATTGTTTAGTTAGTAAGTCTTAGCAGAATCACGTGAGTAGAACAGGTAACTCTGATACAACCACCTGCTCTCAATTACCGGTTGTCACAACTTAGTGCAGCTGGATACTGTCAAACCTCAGCATGACTAAGGGAAATCTTGACAGCCGAAGATCTAGATCACCACGTGTAAACCACTAATTAGGGTAGTAATTAGTTGACAGCTGAGCTACTATTTAGTAGGAAGCAAGCAGGCAGCAAAGGACCAGCCAGAAAAGCCAGAGAGAGCCAGAAGCTGAGTCTGGATGCTAGGAACTGTGTGCATCTGCTCAAAGTTATGCTGGAGTGAGAGGCCGGGACGTATGCAGGAGAATTACAGCACCCTTCCAGGAGAAATGGATGGTAACCTTGGTCTAGGACTGTTACATTGGGAGGAGGCAAGGTTATTCCCTGGCACAAAGCCCAGCTACTTCAGTATTGTTGCTGAGGAGTATCTACTCAAGGTTAAGTAACTATAGATAGAGAGTTAGGTTTCTTTGTTTTGTACATTCTTTGTTTTGTACACTTGTCTTTTCCCTTACATTGCTTGTGTTTTTAATTGTCATTGTTCTTTGTAATAAATATATATTTTAATAATTGGACAGAGTCACTGGCCCATCCATTACGCCTTCAGAAACACTCAGGCTATTTGAAAAGATAAGCTACCAAACTATCTCAGTTTATTCACTATTGTGCTGGTTGAAACGGCCCTGATAAAGGTAAAATTGCCCAGAGTCTCTAAGGCAACCCTAAGCGTGGGCGGTAGCACAGAGGCGGCAGGGTGGGGTCGTGACACCATGTTGTTAGCAACCCTAGCCTGAACATATCTCCATTAAAAAAGCATCTTCTTGGCAGAGAAAAGGGGAAAGGTTCACCCTCAGATATTAGCTTGATATGGGGCTTATTTAGTATTTTTTTACAAAATTTATAGCCCACCTTTCTGCCCTCACAAGGGACACCAAGACAGCTAATAATTTAAAACATACATGATAAAGTCACATTTTAAAACCATTAAAATCGGCCCCCAACACACATCATTAAAACATCATACAAATAACATAAAAACAAAAACATTAAAAACATAAAACATTGGTCAGAAAGGAGGGATCACTGAGGGAATGCCAAATGAAACAAAAAAGTCATCACTCTCTGGTAGAAGTTGACAACAGAGTGGGACAGATGAGTCTCCCAGGGGAGAGAATTCCAGAGCTTTGGTGCCATGACCAAGAAAGCTCTCTCTCGGGTTGCCAACCACCCAACCTCAGAAGATGGGAGCACCTAAAGTAGGGTCTCTGAAGATGATCTTAGTGGTTGGACAGGTTCATAAAGGAGTAGGCAGTCCTTTAGGTAGGTTGGTCCCAAACCCTATATGGCCTTGAGAAGGTCAAGATCAGCACCCTGAATTATACTTGGAAACAAATTGGGACCCAGTGTAAACAGGTCAAGACTGGAGTGATAACAGTCCACTCCTTTCTTCAACCCACTCCAGTGAACATCCTGGCTGCAGTATTCTCTACCAATTGACGTTTTCGAGCACTTCTCATGGACAGGGCCACACAGAGTGCATTGCAGTAGTGTCATCTAGATGTAACCAGGACATGCACTACAATAGCCAGATCTTTTCTGGCCAAGAAAGACTGCAGCTGGCTAATTAGTTGAAGATGGTAAAAGGCCCTCCTAGAGATGTAAAATTTCCAGAAATTTTGAAGCTCGGAAAAAACCCTTTTCCCCCCAGTTTTTTTAGGGAAAAAATGGAAATTTTTGGAAAAATTGAAAAAAATGCTACGTTAGCACTTCTTTTGTTTTTTCTAGATTGAAAGTCATTCTGTTACTTTAGGAACATAAAATATGACTATGGACATTTTTACTTGGCCTGAAATTATCACAACTAGCATATTAAAAATATAGTGTATCCAAACAGTTATTACAAACAGAATACCCACCCACATGCAAAAACAAAACTGAAACTTTTCTTTTCTCGTGACAATAGCACCTCCTAAAGGAAGAAATGCATCTTGTTCTTTCATTGGAGAGTTCAGTATGTAACCTAGGACTTGCTTGTCCTCAGTGCACAGAAATTAGATCAATCTGATACCATATATATATATATTAGAAATGATTTGGAAAATATTTGAACACCTTGTCTTAAAATATTTTATTCATCATGTTAAAATAAAATGTTCCATAATCAATTTTTTTCTTTTCTTTTCTTTTTTCAATTTTTCCAATTTTTTGGAAAAAAACAAAAAAGGCTTCAGGGAAAAAACGGGGGGGAAACGTTTCCCCCCCGAATTTTCCAGTTTTTTTCCCAGGCCTTCAGATCTCTAGGCCCTCCTGGCTACAGTTGCCACCTGCTTATTCAACAGCAGGTCTGGGTCCAAGAGCACCCCCAAACTATGGACCTGTTCCTTCAAGGGGAGTGCAACCTTATCCAAAACAGGGTCAGACCTTGTGCCCACCAGTAGCACATCTGTCTTACTGGAATTAAATTTACAGTATATTAGCCCACATCAACTCCAGAATCACTTCCAGGTACTGGTTTAGGCTTCTACGGCTTCCTTGGGATCAGCTGGAAGCACAAGATAGAGCTGAGTGCCAGCCCAAATTGCCAGACAACTTCACCCAGTGGTATCATGTAGGTGTTAGAGATTCTACAGGCCAAAGAACTGAGCATCATCTTCCAGTTAATAGTGGAACCACCACAAAATGGTGCCTCCCAATCCCAGCCAAGATAGGTGATCCAAACGAATACTATGATGGATGGTATCTAAAGCTGCTGAGACGTCCAGGAGAACTCAACAGAGTTGCACTCCCTCTGTCCAGTTCCTGGCACAAGATATCCACCAGTGAGACCGCCAGGGAATAATCTAACATCCTCTCTGTCACCTGCTGTCTGAAATGGTACAGTTCAGCGAAAGCTGCAGTGTGACAATTCTCAGGATGTGTTTCTGCACTTCATATCAGCCTCTCTCCTACTAAATAGAATCACATGCAGCAGTGCACCCAGTATCAAACTGAGCCAACACAAATATCTTAGAATTTCTTGAGACTTGTGAGTGGAAAATGACAACAAGTAGACAGTAGCAGCTTAAAATGTGCAGTGTGGCAGATGTCATCATGATTAATAGATGTTCATAGCTTTTGTCCATGTGGTAAGACCAAGCAGTCACATGTTTCCTTGAGACTGTGAACACCTACAGCAAGGAGGTAACCATGTGGCCAAGTATTACAGACATTTCATTCTGCATGCCACTAGCTCCACACAGTCAATACACAACAAATTTTAAGCATCTATTCTACCACATAATGGTAAATGTGTACTATCCCACTGATATTTGAAACTAAAACACTAGAGTCTAAGGATCTACTTTCAGACACAGAATATTTTCATATACCATTTATACCTTTATCAAGTAGATAAATAGATACCACTTTGATGGGAAGGTAACAGCATTCTGTGCGCCTCAGCATTTGGTCATACCGGCCACATGACCACGGAAATGTCTTCTGGCAATGCTGGCTCTTCAGCTTGGAAACAGAGATGAACACCGCCCCCTAGAGTCGGAATCGACTGGCTTTCGAGCAAGGGAAACCTTTACCTTTACTCAACAAGTCAACTTCACATTGTCAAACAGTTTTGTAGAGTTACCCTGAGTTCTAGTATTACAGGAGAGGGAAACAAGTTTCTCTGTATCCACTTTCGGTCTATACCATACATCAGAGGTGTCAAACATATGGCCCATGGGCCAGATGTGGCCCATCCAGGGCTCTTATCCAGCCCACCTCCTCTCAGCTGGTGCACCTCTCCCAACAGCACAGGTGCCCAGCAGTTATCCTCCTCGACCTCCCTTCCCCAGCCTCCTTTCATTCTCCTTTCCTGCCTCAAATCCTGCCTCCTCTGTCTCTCCCCAGCCTCCTGGTCCTGCCTGTCGAGCTGGCCCCACCTTTCCTGCACCGGCCACCGCAGGATTGGCTACAAAGCCCTGCCCCTGTGTAGTCCTTGTTGCAGTTCGGGACCACCCCTCCCCATACCTGCATTGGCTGCCCAGATGTGGATGCTCTGTGCTGCGGTTGCTTTGAGGGAAGTCCCAGACCTGGCAGCCACCCCCATCTTGCCCTCCAGGCCTCCGAGGCCTGCTCCCCTTGTGCTCCGTGGTGGCTGCCAGGCCTGTGAGGGACCCTGCCTGGCCACTTCCTGTGGCATGGGGCCAATGAATCTTGCTGCCTCTGCTGGCTCCCATGTCGGCTCAGGTAAGCCGACCCCAGTCCCTCCCCCGCTCTGGCTTGGGATTTGGGTCAAGGCTGCAGGGGATGCGGTGGATGTGGCAGTCTGTGCCTTGCTTACATGGGGTCCAGGAGCTGCGTCTCCCAGATAGACAGAGGTTGTGCATTATGTATACTGCCCCAGTGCTAAGGAGTACTAGGCAGCGGAAGTGGGAGGGTGGGCATCAGGGAGAGACTTAGTTTAAGGAAATAACAGACAGTTGGGGGGGGGGCTGCTCTGCCCCTTCAAGCCACGTTTGCAAGCCCCCTGGTCTTTCTCAGGGCTTGGAGCCTTGACGCTGCAGTGTCAAACAGGAGCGCCTTCCTGTCCCAGCTGCTTGTAAACTTCTGGGGAGGTGGGGAGAGAGAAGCAGCCACTTTGGCTGATAAACAACAGGGAGGATCCACAGCCACTTCAAGTTTCGTTTTGCTGGGAGAGAAAGCAAGCTGTGCGGCCGGTCCCCTCAGGCAGGTAGGCTGGGTGTTGGCGGGCTTGCATGAGGCAATGCCTAGCCCCCTATCTGCTCACCACACTACTGCGTCACAGCATCATGCCTGCTGGAGAGGAGACAGCGGCAGTGCATTTGCCTCCCAACCCAGGGAAAAGATGGCCTTGGTGGAGCCCAGCCAAACTGCTCTGCACTGGACACACCTCCGTTGCTCAGCCCAGCTGGTCCTCCTCCTCAGGAGAGAGGGAGGGAAGAAGGCTGGCTGCTCCACTGGAGGCTTCTCCAGAGCTGGGTCTTGTGTACCTCCCCAGGCAGCCAGGTTCCCTAGCTGGAGCCTGCCTCCCCCCACAGACTTTTGTATGGGTGCTCTGACTAGCTCCATTGGGAACTTCCTGGAGATTTGGGGAGAGGAGTCTAATGCAAGGAAATCTGCTCTCCAAAGTAGCCATTTCCTCCATGGTGATACTTCGTATTCTTGGGGCTTGGAGGCCAACAGCTTGGAGGGTTTCTGGAGTTCTGGCTCTGCTGGTGGACTTCCTGATAGCCCCTGGGATTTGGCCACTGTGTGACACAGAGTGTTGAGCTGGATGGGCTTCTCTCAGTTTCTCTTATGTTCTAATCCAGTGTGCTACAGCTTTGGAAAAAAAGGCAAACACTTTAAGTTAGGGATGATTAGAAAAAGGATTGAGAATGAAACCGCTGATATTGTAATGCCCCTGTACAGATCTACGGAGCGGCCTCATTTGGAATACTGTGTAGACTCAGGGGAACTGATTGGCCACTGTGTGAGACAGGATGCTGTACTAGATGGACCACTGGTCTGATCCAGCACAGCTCTGCTTATGTTCTTAAAGCATGTTTGTATTTTGACTAAAAAGTAATATAAATTGAGTTTGCCTGTGTCCAGGGGTCATTTCGTAGAAAAAGAGCTGCAGGAGCTCATTAGCATACCTAATAAACTTCCCATATGCAGTCTATGTAAATAATTCAATACAAATTTTTAAGATATATATTACAAGTTACTTCATGTGTTCTCAATATAGTTATTCGCATAGAAACAGGTATGGTCACTGTAAAAGCACGCCTTTGGATTGTAGCCATTCTTTATTGGTTTAAAATACTTACAAATCCCACTGGATTAACAGTTTTAATATTAAGAGATTCTATAGTGCCACCCTGGATTAAAGAAACAGAACTTAAATTGGGCTATTACAGACTTTCTAAGCAATTCCTGATTAATATGGATTATAATCGAGGAAAAAAATTTGTTAAGCAAAAAAATCATGGTTGTTGAAAGGCAACATGATTTGAACTTGATAAAGCGATATCTGCCAGGAAGGGCGGGACTAAATAAGGTAATACCAATGGTATATTTACAAAACTTAGATAAACCAGACTATAGAAGAGCATTTACCCTGCTCAGAGCCGATATGCTTCCATTAGAAGGTAAATACAAAAGACAATCTTATGAGGAAAGATTGTGTATCTGTGGAGAGGGGAAGGTAGAAATGAGGGAACATGTGATTTGTTCTTGATTTCCTGGGAGAAAAGAAAGATTTTACCTAGATAAGTTGCTGGCTGACAAAGAGCAGGGAACTACTTTAAACATGGCAAAATATGCCATGCAGGCGATCAAAATCCGGAGACAAGCTATTAGCAGTTAGATAGTGAATATTGTACTTAAATAGAGTTTTTAAATTATCTAATAATATTTTAATTTTATTCCTAACATTTTAATATTATTCTGGATAGCATCTGTATGCATTTTACTGTTTTACCGGCTGATGTCTTTTTGGTTCTTTTACGTATTTGATCAATGACCGTACTAATAAATTATATTATATATCTAAAAAGCTATTAGCATAATAGCTCATTAGCATATGCCACACCCCCTGAAATCACTGGAAGTGATGTCAGAAGGGGAAGCAAAAAGGGGGGGAAGCATCTTCAAAATCTTCCCCTTCCCCAGCCGGCCTGCCAAGGCGGGCTGGGGGGGAGGCTTTTGATCCCCCCCCCCCGGCTTTGGCGGGCCGGCTGGGGAAGGTGAGGCTTTTGAAGATCCCCCCCCTTTTTTTGCTTCCCCAGCCGGCCTGCTAAGGTGGGGGGGAGCGAAGAGAGGAGGGGTTTAAAGTTTAAACCTCTTCTCTGTAGAGTCGTGCTGCAGGAGCGGTATGACTCTAGACAGAAGGAGCTGGAGGTGGGGGTGGGGAGCTAGGGGCGGGGCTTGGTGCCACTGCCATTTGTGCCCACTCCTGGGCTCCCAGAGTGGTGCTCCAGCCCCAAACAACCCCTGCCTGTGACCTTTATAACGTTTATATATACATGGCCTAGTCTGACAAAATGACATATGTTAGGTCCGGCCCTTATAACAAATGACTTCGACACCCCTGCCATACATAATCTATAGACCTCTATTATGTCAATCACTCTGGCCTGGATAGCTCAGGCTAGCCTGATCTCATCAGATTTTAGCTAAGCAGGGTTGTCCCAGGTTAAGATTTGGAAAGGAGACCACCAAGGAATTCCAGGGTCACTATGCAGAGGATTACTATGGCAAACCATCTCTGTCTGTTGCCTTGAAAATTATATGGGGTCACCATAAATCTGCTGCGACTTGATGGCTTTTTACACACACACACATGAGGTCAGTCTCTTCTAAACTGAAAAGCCCCAGGTGCTTTAATGGTGCCTTATAGGACTGGCACAATTGTTCTGTTGCCTTTTTTTGTTTTTTTGCACTTTCCCCCCAGTTCTTCTATATATCTTTTCTGAGATGAAGAAACCAGTACTACACAGCATTCCAAACAGGCCACACCAGGGATTTGTATAAGGGCATTACTTACAAGGTAGTGCTGGTCCAAACACAAATCTTGGAAGACCCCATTTCTCCCTCCCACCACTGTGAAAAAACATCCAGTTATTCCCACCCTCTGCTATCTCTTTTTTAAAAACCAACAGTCAAAAAGGGATTAACCTTATTATTGTAATTAACTTTTCATTAGCGTAACCCAGGAAGAGTAGCAAGAATTTATTGACCTCTGTGTTTAGAGCCTATTTTATTGTTCAAGCTATTTAGGTTTATGTGAAGTTGGCTGCTTGATAGCCATACATGAAAATTTCATACTGTTGGCCCTACTCTCAATAAATTATTAAAAGGATATGAATATGAGTGTTGTGTTTAGATTTTCAGCTTTGTTTTGTAAAATCCCTTTATCTTCTTGCCATCATCAGATAAGCAGACATTGTAAACATAATAAATCATGGCATTTTTTAAAAAAACTGCTAAAGATACAATAAGCTCTGTCTGCTGGGAATTTATTATAACCTCCTGATCTTTGAATGCTTGTAAGAATTGTGCTTTATTTTTAGATTAGAAAAGTGTGCTAGCTAAATATAGGCTTCTGAGAGTATTGCCCTCCATTTAGAAAGATATAAATCCTCTTATGGTACATGAATTATGATTATGAGAAGCAAATGGCATTCAGGATATATTCTGATGACACTGGAAATTAAAGAGCTCACAAATTAAAACATAGTACCTTTAATAATATACCTATTTACCTATCTAGGGTTTTTTTAAAACTAGGAATGTCATCAAGAAAAATAGGGCGTTGTCTTAAATTCACATACAAATTACAGGTATATACAAAGATTTAAAAAACTTTATGCCTATAATAACCTTTATTTGACAGGTTTGCTTACATTCAGATTCATTGTTCTCCTATGGTATTCAAGTCATTTACATGGAGGTACCATTTCAAATCAGTAGACTTTTTAAATATAACAAAGAAATGTTTTCACTTATGTAAACAACATGTTTTGTCATAGGTTATTTACATGTTGAATACCGAGAGAAAAAGAATGCACATTCCATGTACCTGATAGATGGCAAAATAAAGCTAGCAGCTTCAGTTGTTACCATCGCTAATTACCTGTGTCATACGGTAAGTAGCTACTCTGTCACCTACATGTGGAAGTTTCAGTTCTTTGCACATTACACAGTAAGAATGAAATGAGGGATTAATTGGGGGCATCAATCAACACATATCTGTAAGATCAGAAGCCATCCTCATGTAATATTACATTTCTTTCGTACAGCTGCAATTAGAAAGATCAGCTTCAAATATGAAACTCTGAGATGATTAAAAAGTTTATTATTTGGATTCTGCAATCATACTTGATAGACAGTGGATTTGGGCCATTAATTATTTCCAGGACTTTGGGGGGAGGGTCATTCTTTTTTAAATCAAGTTTTGTAGCTACTTTTGATCATATTTTTGTTTCAAATGGAAAGTTGATATTTTGCAGGCTTCAGTTGTTTTGTAAACTCCACTGAGTTGACTTCATTAGGATGCTGAATAGACCTGCTTAGGACAGCACAGCAAAGGTCCTGAATACTTATGTAAAGAGATTTTTTTTAAAGTTTCATACAACCAACTGTTCTTTTTGTTTACTGTAAAAGTTACATAGCCAAGATAGCCTGTAGGACTACCTATGGATATTACAGATGTCAACATGCGTCTCTGAACCTCTTGTCAGACAATCAGTGAATTAAAGCAAAAGGGAGGAGCAGGATTGCAGCAACAGGACATTCCCCCACTCCAGTCTTCATGTGTTCAATAAACTGTGAGAGCAGGAGAGTTGCCAGGCCCCCATCAGAAGTGGAGGATCCCCGACCCTCCAATTTCCCACCACTGCTTGAAGCACCAGTTTGGGAGATATATATTTTTAATGCCATCAGTCCAACAGTGTGAAAACCCAGATGTGACATCAATCCTCTCTAGAAATTGCCATAAACTCTATGATTTTACCAGTTCCCAGTGACATCACTTCCACATTTTCCCATAAGTGATGTCACATTGTTGCCAAGGGCTGCTCAGTTTATTTTCTTGCACACATGCCTTCAATAATAAAGATTTTCAAGGAAGGGTGTTGTAGGCATCAGCATCGTTATCAGTGGTATCACAGCATCCCCCTTATTTTTAAAAAAATTACCCTAAAATACATTTTTTTTAAAAAGTGTCTGGCCTCTTCCTCACAGGTTGTAGTGGGGCATTTATCTCTGTGAGGGAGGGGGATAGAGCCTTACTTTTTATATATGTAATGAAAGCTAGGAATTCAGAGAATCTCCTTAAACTATCATTAAAATAATACATTGATATAGCAATATTTTAGGCCCTTTTTAAAAAAACTGAAACTATTCTTCTGTGGGAGCGAGTGGTTTAACGATGATGACTATCATTGAAAAGTGGGCTGGAGATAGGTGGGGAAAAGAAGTGATCAAAACACTGTGCACTAGGAAAAAGCACACTCACAATCAGTTTTGAGGGGGAAAATGGATTAAAGGTGGTCTCAAAAGAACTGGAACCCTCCCCAGGGGAGTGGTCCAAAAAGCCAGTGAAAACAGCATGTGGAAAACAGGGCATAATCAAAAGCACTACGGGGCCAGAACCAATGGGGGGGAAACCATGCTGGAAAGTCTGGCATGTGACTTTATTTATTCATTTATTTATACATTCGGCTTATATACCGCCCTGACCCCGAAGGGTCTCTGGGCGGTTTACATAGAAGTCTAAGTCTACGATGTGTCACTTTAAGGGGTTAAAAACTAGAAATGAAAAGTACAAGGGGAAAAGTGTCTCTTAGTCTGTCTGTGTTAGACTGCTAAGGCCATGCCATCCACTAGACATGGATGAAGATAAACAGGGGTCTTGTTGTAGAAAAAGAGCTGCCGGAGCTCATTAGCATAACTCATTAGCATAACTTATTTGCATATGCCACGCCCCCTGACATCACCGGAAGTGACAGAAGGCCACACCCCCTGACATCACCGGAAGTGTGTCAGAAGGCCTGGCTACTTATCCTCCTGCTTCATCCTCATTCCCAAACGGAATGAGGATCGAAGCAGAGGGCGGGGTAAAGAAGGGGCGGGGCTTCACCACGTGACCGCCCCGCCCCCTAGAGGTTCTCTTCCGGAGCTCCGTACCTGAGAGCTCCCCCCCGACTAGAGCCCTGAAGATAAATGAAATGAAGGGATCACTGCAAAAGCATCTTTATATGTTTGTGCATACCAACAGTATTACAGGGATCAGATGTGGAAGAAAAATCATACAGTCAAAATGGAAGCCGATGAAAATCGGGGGGGGGGGGAGCTCAGCAAGGTATTTTATGACTTTCTATAACTATGTAACTGTCATGCCTCGCCTGCCCCCCAGGAGGGATGCTGCCTTCTGCCATCAAGCTACCTGCACTGGGATCCTCCCTTGAGGCCTCAGAATAGAAGGGGAGGGGGTTAGCTCAACCAGGTCCTCTTCTTCCCAGCTGGAACACTTTCTGCCACAGCTTTGGCACCCAGCTATTTTCCTCCCCAGCCTCTCCATTGGAATCTCCCTGTATCCTTTCCTCTCCAGGGATCCATCCTGCCCTCTCCTACTGAAGCTGACCCATGGCTGTCCCAACGAGGCCACCTCCACTGGCTTAGGTCAACCTCTGGGGTAGGAGAGCCCTGCCTCCCTTCTCACTACCTCCCTGCACCGGCCATGCCTGCCCCATTCCCAGCTGCGTTCTGGGTAACCGGGGTTGAAATCATGTTACCTCCAGCACCTTGGCAGGCATCCTCGTGTCTCTCCTGGTTCCACCTGGTTCTCACTGTGGGAGTCCCCACGTTGGCCGGCTCCTCCTCCATCAACCCTGTTGCTGCCTGCCCCCACCGGAGTGCCTCAGCCGGCCCCAGCTGCCTTTGTCTCCACTGGCTCTCCCTACCTCTCCTCTGCCTCTGCTGCTGCTGGCTGCTCTGCTGCAGGCGCCAGTCACACCGCCTCTGCAATCGCTGGCGCTCTCCACCTTGCGTCTGCCTCTGCCGCCTCCTTCCACCCCCATAAGTTGACTGGTCAGTGGGGCAGGGCTCTCTCAGGGGCTGGGCACAAATGGGTCATGGTGTCAGCTGTTGGGGGCCCAGTATGGGCATTGGAAGCTTCTTCGTCTCGCAACCCTGCTGCCGACACTGGGCAGTTACAGAAAAAAAGGTGACCAAACCAGTAAGAAGCATCTTGCACTAGGACTGGTTTGGAAATTTATGTTTCCTACTCAACTTCTCTGCAATGCCCTAATAGTAACTGTTACTGTATTTTAGCAGTGCCACTAATTTCTCAAACACATGTTTCCAAATGACTTCAAATGCATGCTGGGCTGATCATTTGGGGATGAATCAGATCAAACTCCCTAATTCACCCTGCACGTTTCGTTATCAGCCATGAAACCATTTTACGATGAAACCTTTACAAAAGAAACATAATGCCAGCTGTTTGGTCCAGCCACAATGCAATTAATAACAAAACAATGTGTATAATAGCCACCCATGGTTTCCAATTTAATTAAATGACAATAGCCTTTACTTTCCATGTAATAGTGTACTGTACAGTACTATAAGCTTATACTGCATACTTGTAAATGTAAAGTAGAACAAATGTGGATTTCTATAGAAAAAATACAAATACAATAATAGGGAAATGTACACAAATTATTTTTACCAACTGTATTCTGAGTAATCAACTGCCATCTTTTCTCCCTCAGATATTCAGTATCGTATATCTTTATTGTCCTCACTAGTAAATTAAAAATACAGATTTCCTGAGCTTCTGAATAAGATGATTACATAAATGCTCAACACAAGGTTGTTTTTCCAGAAATGCATATTACCAATTTAGCTTAGTGCTGTCAGTCTTAGCAGGTGCAAGTCTTGTATTCAACTCTCTCAGGGAATGGTGTTTGACAGCCCTAATACAAGAAGTCCCTTAACTAGAGATGCCAAGGACTGAACCCGCATCTTTATATATGCAAAATATGAACTACAGGACCTTGAGGACATAATTTGCACCAGGTCATTTAAAGAACTATAGAACAAAGTACCTCTTCCTTAAACAAAAGAAGTATACTTTTACGGTTATATAAATTATTATAAGACTCTAATGCAGAGGTTGTCAAAGCAAGCAGCAAGATAAATCCACAGAAGACTGAAATAATAGCAGTTGTCAGGCCCCTTGACCTGGAAGAATTGGGTTCACCAGTCACTGACAGAGTCCAGTCTCCCCTGGTTGCACAAGGAGCAACCTTCAAGAGATTTCAGAATCAGCGCTCAATGTGAAACTTAGGATAGCAACAGCCACTCAGAGTCAGAACGCTTTACCACCATGAACCAGAGAGGTTGCAACCAATTCTCCCTCAGTCAGATTCAAGCCTAGCACTAATCATTTAGATATTTGAAATGCTGAGGTTCTAGGAATTGCCAAAAACTCTATGGTTTTACCATATGGTTTTACCATAGAATTTCTGAGCATACCTAAAGAGGCATGATGTCATCTCTGGGTTTTCCTGGAAGTGAAGTTACACTCCCTTCCAGAAATCTTTTGATAAAGTTCCTCATCAAAGGCTCCTAAGTAAGAAGAAGAAGATGAGAAGAGAAGAAGATATTGGATTTATACCCCGACCTTCACTACCCAAAGAGTCTCAGAGTGGCTTACAAACTCCTTTCCCTTCCCCTCCCCACAACACCCTGTGAGGTAGGTGGGGCTGAGAGAGTTCTGACAGAAACTGCTCTTTTTCAACAACAGCTGTGCCAGAACTATGGTTTGCCCAAGGTCATCCAGAAGGTGCAAGTGGAGGAGTGTGGAATCAAACCCGGTTCTCCCCCTATCCTTCCGATATAATTTATAACCAGGAATCACTGTATCCCACTGATTTTCCTCACCCCACCAAGTTTCTGAAATACCCACAATGTCTATTTTTCCACCCAACACCAAGCATTCCAATTCCACAATTTTACTTCGGACACTTCTAGCATTTGTGTATAAACACCTATAGTTTCCCATGCATGTTTTGCCCACAACCTTCCTCTTGCTGCCTCGAGACCTTGCCAGGCAGTCCATATTGTTAGCCACAGTCTCAGTGGACAATTCTAATCCATTTCCTTGTAGAAAAGTAAGAGCTACCCCTTCATCTTTTTGAGATGAGCCATCCTGAACCAGAGACTTTTCATCTCCTGTTGGCTTTCCCTCAATATTCAGTTTAAAAACTGCTCTGCCACCTTTTTGATTTTAAGCGCCAGCAGCCTGGTTTCTTCTCGGGACAAGTGGAGACCGTCTCTTTTGTACAGCTCCCTCTTGTTCCAAAAAGCATCCCAATGCCTAACAAACTTGAACCCTTCCCCCCTACACCATCGTCTCATCCACACACTGAGACTCCTGATCTGTGCCTGTCTTTCCGGCCCTGCACGTAGAACAGGTAGCACTTCTGAGATTTCATAGCTGATCTTACAAGTCTAATAAAGAAAAAATACCAAGGGATTACACTGTAAAATGCAAATCAAAATCACACTATGCAATGATAAAAATGCAGTAACAATGATTTACTCTACAAAAGATTAAACAAATAACAAACACATGTAAAACTTCTACAGAAATTACAACATGTGGTCAAGAGGAGAACAAATTTAGCAAAAAGCGAACACTGACTATGCTGGCAAAGAACGCTTTCACTGACTAACACAGTCAGTGCTAGCTTTTTGCTAATTTTATGCTCTTGCCTGTTATCAAGGGCAACTTAGCATCCACAAAAATAACAACAAAAGGGATTCTAGTGTCTCTCTACAGGCCTCAGTCCATGACAGAGCTCCGTAGAGAGTCTGACCACCTACTTTTGTATTAAAAACTGAAATAGTGGCAGGGAGAAACGGGCCAACTTTGCTGTAAAAAATTATTATGGTCTTTCTTGCAACTAAAGCGCTGTTATTAGCTTGGAAGTGAACTCCTAAATACCAAAACTTGCTCTATGAGTTTCCCATTAATTTGCCGATTATACTTCTTTGGGCAATTAGATCTAGACAACACAATCTCTCCTTATATATAATTGAATAGTGGGTGCCAAAGTTCTAATTCTAAAATGCACTCCCTTAGTGTATGGCTGATGGCACTGCTCCTCAGCATATATCGCCACCAATCAGAAGGCAAAGCCCGGGTCCCGCCCACACCACAACTGCTGCGACAACCTGGTCTTTTGCATATGGAAGCTGATTGGACTTCAGTCCATTCCACACCTCAAACTCCCCCCCCCCCCCGCAAAGCAGTTGGAATTTTCAGTTGCATAACATACCTCATAGGGGAGAGGAGAATGGGTAACAATGGTTACCACTCGCCAGGTGAGGGCTACAGATAAATCAAACATACAAATGTTCTTCAGGTAGCAGAGATCAGTCCCTCTGGAGAAAACAGTGGACTCTGTCATTAAACCCTGCTGAGGTCGCCACAGGAAACTGACACTGTTTGCCCAAAGCCAGAGCACTCTCCCAGAGCCTCTTTCTAGATCCCGTTGTATTTATTTCCGCAACGGGCATTATTTCTAGTCTCCTTAGATTTGCCTTGGTTGACTGTCAACACTCCTACACTACAATATTCCGAAAAGGCCTTCAGCAGTTGACAGAGGCCCACAGGAGAACTAGCTATTGAAAGTGTATTATCCACATATAATAACATTGGTATCAGGTTGTTAGCCAACACTGGAGAATGGAATTTGAGAATTCTCAAATAGGATGCCATATCATTTATATACAGATTAATAATGGAGCTAGCAGGCATCCTTGCTGAATGCCCTTCTGTAAAGGAAAAGAATTGGACAAATGGCCTCCCAAACTACTGAGAGCCTGACCCAATGGAGAATCATATAATTTCTTGATTAATTGTAACAATCTTTGGTCAGTTGAGGATTTCCCTAATTTGTCCCATAAACAATCCTTTGGAATTAGATCAAAAACCACCTGGAGATCCATAAAAACCATGTATAGATTGCTTCTCAGAGTTGATGTATATTTCCTGGCTAAATGATATAAAACTAAGCAATAATTCATTGTAGACCTTCCAGTAACAAAGCCTGTTTATTCAGGACCTAGAATTTTCTCAGAGATCACCCAGTCCAGTAATCTCTGTAATATCAGAGAAGCATAAAGTTTTCCTAATGAAGACAAGAGACTAATTGAACAGTAATTAAATGGATTAATCCTATCTTTTTTATACAGATAGGCACTATAATCACTTGTCTCCACACACTTGGGATTATACCAGTTTCATTTTATCAGTGAAAAAATTGAAGCCAGGA
This sequence comes from Gekko japonicus, assembly GCF_001447785.1. NCBI lineage: Eukaryota > Metazoa > Chordata > Lepidosauria > Squamata > Gekkonidae > Gekko > Gekko japonicus. The sequence goes on along the minus strand of NW_015168652.1, from coordinate 1,430,252 downwards.
TACAGCTCCACCAGGCTATGTTATGCTGGTACAACTCAACAGGAATCACATACGGTCCAGGAGTTTTCACTGTTTTCATTTTACCAATAAGGTGTTTTTTTTAATTTCCTCAGGTGAGATCTTAGTCCAAGGGGGTAATTGCACAGGAGTTTCTTCCAAGTTATTAGGGACTACTGGTGAAAAATAAAATTTGGAAAAGTGGAGTTTCCATTCACTGGCAGGAATACAGAAGGGCGTTATTATTTTGGTACTAAACACTAGTGTTAACAATGACCAAAATCCATTGGGGTACACATTTTTTACCAACACAGGCTGGGGAAATACCAACATAGGCTGCAGCTCCCATGAGGCTTCAGAGGAACACACACAGACTGTTCTAGATCCAGACAGTTTAGCTGCCACAATTCTGAATTACTATGACATCCATCTTTTCAAATATAAGCCAAGCTAAAATTAGGCCATGCATTAAAACATAATTAATACAAGTAAACATAACTGTTGATGAAGTCAGTCTGGAAATCAACAGTAATGTGAATCTTCCACAGGCCCAGGTGCAAACACCAGTTTGGGAACCTATACTATAACTAGCTTTCTGGAAGAAAAAGAATGAAGCAATGGTGGGATGCAGCATACAGCTGGTTACAGAAAGCCTTCCAAATCCCAAGGGACACAATTAGAATGAAGAAGCGCCTTGAATGGCTAAAGGTGATGGAAGGTAACTTTTGAATTTTTTTATTAAAAAGAAAAACAAAAATCATCTTGAAAATAGAAGGTGACATTTGACATGCCAACATGTATAACAATATGGCAGTAAGGTCTTCAAAGCACAGAAGTTGGTTGCTCAAACAGAAGTTCTATCACTTTCCCTTCGGTTAGGATATTTTATTCACGAAAAAATCCCTCCTCAAAGTTCCATCACATGTTAGTTGGAGACATTTTACCACTGAGATGCAAAATTCCTCACTACAGTTCAGTCAGTCAGAAGGCAACACAAAGCCCAAAAGGTGAGCACCTGTTTTATACAATCATAAACAAAACCTGGCTAAAAGAAATATACATAATTTCAATCTACCACATCTACTTTGTAATTGCACAGGCCCTCCAACTGGCAGGTATGATGGTGAGTAGCCAGGTTTGATTCCCCATCATCACCAATAACTGTGAAGAGCGATAAAGTGTCATAGTGCAGAGACAAAGGATTAAAAAGAATCAGGTGAACAGCAGCACAGATTCAACAATTCTGGTCTGGCATCTCTCCTAGGCATACAAAGACCCATGTCAACATTTGTCTAGTACAGGGGTGGCCAAACTGTGGCCCGGGAGCCACATGCGGCTCTTTCACACATATTGTGTGGCTCCCAGCAGGGTGGCTGGGGAAGTGAAGGGGAGGTATGCCTCCCCGATTGGTCTTCCCTTCCCCAGCCAATGTTCTCCTCCCGGGGTAGGCTTGAGGTGGAGGGGGAGCAGAGAAAGAAAGCAACTTTAAATGCAAAGCCCCCCCCCCAGCCAGCTTGGAGAAGGCATCTGTCTCTTTTAATCCCTTCTCCAAGCCAGGGGGGGGGCTTGGAGGACAGCGGGGTGGGTCTTGCTTCCTTTCCACCTCTCCCTCCCCCATCTTCCTTCCTTCCTTCCTTCCTTCCTTCCTTCCTTCCTTCCTTCCTCTCTCTCTCTCAAGCTGCATTCAGACGGGCAGCTAATCCCGCCATTGGCCCGGCTCTAATTTTATCACAAACTTTTTAATCCGGTGTTGCACGACCAGACAGCTCCCCCATGAATCCCCCTTACCATGCACGGACTCCGCTGTGGATTGTCTAGATGGCATCCACCTGAAGGAGCCATGCAGTTGGGTTTTTTTAAAAAAAATGTTTGCACATGCGCATCTGCGCCTCAACGTGTACTTGTTTTTCCACGCATGCACAGAATTGAATGGTTAAAGCACCGCCAGTGGTAGCTCCCTCTAGCTACCATTTCATTTAACGCAGTTCATAAATTTCACGGGCCATTCAGAAACATGAAATTGTCCAGAACATTTCAGCAGAGCTGTGCAGCTGTTGTGCATTTGTGCATTTATGCGCATATTGCTAAGATTTTTTTAAAACGGTGGCCGTTTGGGATGGTGAGGGAATCTGCCATTGGCCCGCCAGCATGCATTAGCCCCAGACTTTCACCAGTATCTTTAAAGTACAGCTCCCTGGCAGGGCTGAACAGGCTGATCACGGAAGTGCCACCTTTCCCTGATGTTGCTGTCTGATCGTTCCACTCGTGCCTGGGTCAGATCTAAAGACCCGTCTGATTGGGACCTTAGATAAATAAATATCATTAGCAAACAAATAAATATCATTGGACAAATAAATATCATCAATATCTGCTTTTACCCATTTTGTTTTTATTTCTGCAAGTAACATTTTAATGTTAATAAAAAGCAAATCTGCATATTTTTCAATAAAAACGTATGTTATATTTGTTCATGTCTTGCAGCTCTCAGACATCTGATGTTTATTCCATGTGGCTCTTACGTTAAGCAAGTTTGGCCACCCCTCGTAGTACATTGTTATCCTTCCTTTCTGTCAAGGAGTTCATCATGGTGGCAAATATGGTTCTCTGGTTCCCATTTTAACCTCATGACAATCATATGAAGCATGTTATACTGAGAGTGTGTGACTGGCTCAAGGTCACCCAGTGAGGTTTGTGGCTGAGTGGGGGTTTGAACTCAGATCCCCCACCCCCACCCCCAGTCAAAACGCCAACCTCTGGGACTGGATCAGACAATGCAAAGCCATATGGATGATGGAGTGAAGGGGAGAGCACAGGAAAATCCTTTTCTACTGCCCCCATCCAGCATGTCTTTCTTGCTTCCAACATGCAATTCAAATATGAACAAATGCAATACATGTAGCCATATGGTATATCCAGATCTTAAATGCAAGGAAAAACCAGTCACAATAATTGAGTCGACATGTATTGGGTTATACTTTACAGCACATGCATGACCAATGACATATGAAGGGCAGATAAAGTGCACTCTCACTCACACAATCTGCATTAAATGATTTGGCCCATGGAGAGCTGTAGTTAAAACAGGCTGGTGTTTATCATTTTTTCTTTTGAAATTAGCAAAGCTGAAACTATTGTTTACATTTTAAATACATTTTTAAAATGTTAATCAATTTCCATCTTTAAAAAATAGAAGTAACTTACCTCTAGAAGGACAGAACAAAGTTTGAGTCCAGTGGCATCTTTAAGACCAACAAAGTTTAAGTCTGGGTATAACCTTTTGTGTGCATACAAACAGCAGTTTATACCCAGAATTAAACTTTGTAGGTCTTAAAGGTGCCATTGGACTCAAACTTCATTCTGCTGCTTCAGATCAACATGGCTACCCACCTGAATCTCTCTAGAAGGACAGTAAAAGTAGACCAGCTACTTAAACTATGAATCTCCAACCCAGTTGTCAATCGCCATAGAACTACCACAGTACAAGAATGCTCTAGATCAGGGGTGTCAAACATGCGGCCCAGGGGCCAGATGAGGCCCCTGGAGGGCTTCTATCAGGCCCGCAGTAAAACTGGCTGTCTTCTGCTTCTTCCAGTTCTGCTGCTGCTGCGTCATTGTAGGTTTGCAGCTTACAGATACACACCTAAACAACATACTCAAGATTGCAACAGCACAGACATTTTGATGTAATAATTCAGAGCAAGAGGTGTCAGTTATCAGGCACTGTTAAATAAACAAAGGTCCCTGCCACATGGCAGGAAAAGCGATGGGCGAAGTGCGGCTAATCTGAGCCGCACCAAAATTGAGACGCCTCGGCGGGATCCCACGGATCCCCCGAGCCGCGGCGCCGTCGCTCCCCGGCACGATCAGATGCCGAGGAGAAAGCGACGGTGGGGAGGCTGGCGAACTGTGCATGCTCACACATGCACAGTTCGGCCAGGAGCAGGGGATACGCAGGCACAAGGACGCGCCGGCGATCCCACGGCCGCACTTGCCGTGACCCGTCAGCATGAACCACCCAGGTAGGTGGGGTTTTTTTGGTGTGGGGTTTTAGGCGGGAGGGACGGAATGGGGACGGCCGGGCAACGATTCCCAGATGTTGCCGTGGGATCGCGCCCATTTGCCGCGCATCCGTTCCATCCCTCTCCCGGCCCATTTCCTCGCGTGTGACTGGGGCCAAAATATTGCAAGAGTGCTACTGTTTTAAACATGTTTTTATTTTAAGTTAAAAAAACCCTTTGTGTTTGTGTCCTTTATCAAGTTTATATCTCTGCTACCTGGCATTACATTTTATGACACACATGGCCCAGCCCAACAAGGTCTCATTTATGTCAGATCTGGCCCTCATAACGAATGAGTTCGACACTCCTGCTCTAGATAAAGACTGGCCTCCTTATATTTGAAATACATTGTATGCTTCCTGGGTTAGGTGTAGACATCAGGAAAATTAAGGGATAGAAAAACTATTTCTCCACTACGAGCTATGAACTCTGACCAACAGAATCTCCCGTGATTTTGTTTCCTTAAGCAGAATTCCTCTGAACTAGAGCATACAAGAATTTGTTTTAAGAAATATAATTTTTTAAAATAGGTCAGTTATCAAACTGGCAGGTGAAACATTAATTAGGATACAGTTTGAGTTGCAGAAGTGATCATGAACAAGGATCTTGGGGGAAACAGTATGAAACCTGTTGCCTGTGCAACAAGTAACAACTACAGCAGTAGTGACATCACATTGCACCAGGAATTTTTGGTGCATTTACACACCCTTACATCTTTACCCAGATGCCCAACACCAGCGCCCAGCACAAGCCCTAGGGAAGAAGAGGAAGGGGGAAAGTGGCAAAGGTAGAGATACACTTATTTCTCAGCTCTGATCAATGTTCCCTCTAAACTGTGCAGTCTCGTGAGCAAAAATTCTAATTTGTGAGCTACTGACATTAAAGTTGTGAGCAAGCAATTTGGCTCCTGCATAAATTAGTTTGCTCTGGAGCCACCCTTCCTGAGCTGAGACAAAAATGTGTGAGCCGGAGGCTAAAAAACTGTGAGCTGGCTCACACCGACTCAGCTTAGAGGGAACACTGGCTCTGATGGGTGGATTCAGAAAAATTGTCTATTGCAAGTGATTCCAAATTATGACATAGACCCATTTCATCTAGCTTGCAAGATGATGATTAAAAATGTCAATAATGCAACTAAATCAGGGGCTGCTTGGACTGCAAACTGCCTGGAGAAAAAATGTCCAACCCCTTTAATAGATTCTTAATGGGGTATATAGCAGGAGGAGGCATTATTTAGATCCATGCCATGAAAAGCTTCACCTACCCCATTCCATACATTAAGTCTCTATTTAAAGGACAGGACATTTGTACTCTGGGTTGTTGGCAACCCAAGGGGCTGCTGAGAGCTTGGGGTAGCTCCATGCCTGTGACAGCGTACCCAGAAGTAAACACCGGCACACCTGAAGTGCTGTGGAGCCAGTGCCATGCATTCCCTAGATCTGTAAAGTGCAGGCTCTATCCCTCTCTCCCCCTTTACAGTTCCTGGAGGGGCTACTGATGGACCCTGCCCTTATCCTGGCCCAGCCCACCAAATTATTTCTGTATTTCAGTGTCACAATCAGATCAACACTTTGGATGCCCCAATTCTACAGCAAAGTTTATAATACGCATATTTTCTGTTAAGTCGGCTCCTTAACAAAGGAGTCAGAGAGTGATTCAGCAAAAGATCAGCTTTATTCAGGAACTCGTAACACAACTCCAACAGATCAACTCGAATAGCCAGAACAGCTTTAGCATTGAAGCTGTTCTTCTTTTAAACTCTCCCGGCTAATATAGCCACGCCCTATTATACAATAACAACCAATCAGGTTGTAACAATAAAGTCCAATCACAAGCATTCCCTCTCATGGAACTGGATGGTAGGTGATTGGATGGTTCTTCCTGGGCTACCAATGGGATTGGAGGGATTAGGATCCTTGCCCAGGACGAAGCTTTACATGGTGTATGAATGTGTGAGTTTACATACATGCAGTTGAATACACTACATTTTCCTCTCCACAAACTATAGTTTGTATGGAAAATTATTTATGCTTCATCTTTTCCTGCCCAAGGACAGCAATTTTCATCATGAATGTTTATGTAACATATTTCTGTATTGATTAAATGTGAAGAAGTGACAGTGGAGAAGCCCAATGGATCTCTCTCTTAAGTTCCTTTCAGCAGTATAGCTCAATCTTTTCCAGAAAATCTTGGGGAAAATAAACCACACAGCCTTACCAATTATGCTGATGCCATTACTGAACATGTAGGTCAAGATACAGAAAAGGAATTTTGAATGAACTCAAAGATTTAGTCATACATACTTTTTTTTCCTTTGAACGGCATCATGCAATACCAGAAAATGCTTGTGAAATTCTTCTTAGGTTAAAAAGCAGCTTGCCAGATATATGGAATTCACTTCATCCCTTGCATTTTTCCCCTCTTTTGAACACATGAAGCCACCTTGTACTGAATCAGCTATGGCATTCCATGGTCTCAGGTTGGAGATTTTCATATCACCTACTAACTGATCTTTTTAACTACAGATGCTGGGGATTGAACCTGAGAACTTCAGTATGCAAAACAGATGTTATACCACTGAACCACGATTCCAACCCCTGTAGATCCCACAAACGCATTACCGTATTACCATTCCAGATGCATCCTTTGGATTTCAAAAAGATTTTTTCAGGGTAATTCAATTTTGAAAGACTGTGGACTAAAAGGAGACCCATCTTTCCCTTTCCTACCACTCTGTACCTCTTATGCATGCGGGTCAAAGCAAAGAGACAGTCTAGTATACTACACAGCTATGTTGCTGGATTAACAAAAACAAAAAAGGAAAAGGACTTCTGTGAAACCTGTGTTGACAACAAAAGAACCCAGAACCAAAATAGTGAATATGTGTACTGGAAAATCTACCATTACACAAGAATGTTCAATATAGAATAACATGGATCCACATATGGTAGATTTTCCAGTACACCTATTACACTTGTTATCCACTGTTTTGGTTCTAGGTCCTTTTGTTTTTGGTCTTGTTACTCTGTACCAAATCAAGGCACCCCTGACTTAAAGGTTGTGCCTGTATAGAGATTGCTGGAAGATGCCTCTTTACAAGGAATATTTAGTTGACACAATAAATATTTGCCAACAGAATACACAGTTTGCAGCTCTGGGAGGAAAAAGGTGAATAATGTAGTATCTTAGACAACAATGGGTGATTTTTAGAATCTTAGAAATTAAGGTGCTTGAATAGCAAACCAGAGGCCAGTAGTCTCTCCTAATAAATGAAGATAAAATTAAGAGAGATCTGAAAGAGGAAATGGCACATCCATATTGCATATTACAGTCTCTCTATACAAGACTAGACAGCAAAAAATTACATGCTTGCTCACAGTCCTTGAAGATGGATCTTTGTTTAATTATGGAGGTGCACTACAACACTGAATACATTTGCTTACCAATAAGTACCCATTATTTCAAATGAACTTACTTCCAAGTTCACATTCACAAACAGACTTGACAATCAAGCAGTAAACAACTATGTCAACCACAGCACAAACCATTTGAGATCTGAATGAAATAAATTTGCCTTATTTTTTTCCTTTTATACAACAATGCTGCTATGATAGGGGTTACATTATGTAGGACTGGTTCGCTGGCCAGGACTTCCAAGCAACTGTAGGGTACCAATGCCCCTCTTTGAGCTCTGCTCACTCTTGACCATTGGCAGCAGAGGAGGTAACAGGAATCGCATGTGGACCAAGGTGGTAGCAGTGACATGGGTGGATGCAATGGGTGTGTCTTGCTCAGGGAGAAAAAAGAACTCAATCGATATAAGCCCTGAAGCTATTTTAAGGTTATTATACTTCAAACTCAGCATCTATATAATGTTAAGAAAATTACGGTAAACTATTTAAGGAGCAGCTGTTAGGCACCTTGTATTTAACTGCATGTGTGTTTTATGATACTGAGCAATAAAGCATGTGGAGGTTTTAATCATAAGTACTACCCTGCAGCGGAAGTATCAGGGCAAGAACACCAGTAACAGGGCAAGAACATTAAAAAAAATACCTGGGCATTCTACAGCACACAGTTTAGTTTATATCTTCTCAGATCAGGTAAAATAAAATACAATTATTAAAATTTTATGGGCTGCTGAAAAATATACTGAATTAATCAGATCCTGACAATTTAAAACCTAAATATTTCATTACAATTTGGAATATCTTCAGCCTAGCCAAATTATTAAACTTTAGTATATTGTTATAAAATTTAATGTGAGCTTTCAAACTTTTGAATTGCTATTTTGGATTTGGCTTAGGTATTGTGGAACAGTTTAACTTTCTGTCAAAGAGAAGCCACAATTCTCGTAACTTTTGTCACAGATGAGCAGAACACTAATGACAATGTTTAGTGAAGAACAATACAATCATATCTCCAATTTACACTTACTGGGTTAGGATAGGGTCACTCCTATTTCCTTTGCTCTGGCAGAGCCAAAGTAGATGCCAGTGTAGCAAGCCTACTCTCATTGCTCTTGAGCTGATAGACCCTTTTACTGCTACAATGACAGCGCAAGGGGAAAAAAATAACAATAAACAGGGTGAGAACATAAGAGCAAAGTATAGGAGGAATATAAGCATTTAAGTCCTTGGGATTGCATAATGTTCTGCCACTCCTGTAAAAAATAATGGAAACTCCCAGATGTCTCCATCTTCCTTCCATCTACCCGTTCAGCCACAATGTAAGAATCTTCTGCAGACCTGCCAAAATTGTTCTGGATATAAAGGCTGTCACATTCGGACTAGTTTCTTATGGAAGCATAAACTGGTTTTGGCAATTTGATGTTTTGATACAGACAAGAGGTGTCAACGTAGGGATGCACCTGTCTGGTAGTATTCTATATTAAAGTCATAGACCAGCATAACACAAAACAAGATATTATACATCCATGACTTTCAGTAAAAAAATGTGATACTAATATACATTAAAAATTATACGAAAATCAATATGCCAAGGACACCCAGCTATTTCTCTTGATGGGCAGCTGACCAGAAGCCATGAATTTAGCTGAGGGCCTGGAGGCCATGGTTCGGTGGTTAAAACAGAGCCAGCTGAAACTGAATCTGGCTGAGACAGAGGTTCTGTGGTTGGGGGGGGGAGAGCTGAGGTTGGGTCATCATCTCCCACCTCTTGACGGGGTGCCTTTATCACACTGGCCCTGACCGTCAGGAGCTTGGACATGATTCTGGACACCACCTTGTCTATGGGGGACCAGGTCACAAAGGTTGCCAAGCTGGCGTTTCTTCAACTGTGCCAGGTTAGTTAACTGGCTCCCTACCTGGCTCACCATGACCTAGCCACGGTAATCCATGCAACTGTCACCTCCAGGATAGATTACTGCAATTTGCTCTGTGCAGGCCTACCCTTGCATTTGACCCGGAAGCTCCAACTGATCCAGAATGCAGCTGCGCAGCTCCTTACAGGGACCCTTTGGACAGCACATATACAACCTGTGCTGCACAAGCTGCACTGGCTTCCAGTAGAGCACTGGATCTGGTTCAAGGTTCTGGTTTTGACCATCAAGGCCCTTAGTGGTCAGAGACCCACATATCTTTGGGACTACCTCCCTCAATATGCCCTGGGAAGAGCATTCCAATCTGGAAATAAGAACCTCCTAGTGGTTCCTGGCCCAGGAGAGATCCGGCTGTCCTCGACCAGGGCCAGGGACTTTTCAGCCCCAGCCCCTGCTGATGGAACTCTCTGCCTGAGGACATCCGTGCCCTATAGGATCTGTTACCTCTCCTTAGGGCTTGCAAGGCAGAGATGATCCGTTGGACATTTGGTTGAGGACAGCAACGGCGTGGCACTCTTACATCCTGCCCCCCCCCCCCGGCTCTGCATTTTACTTAACCCAGGGGGCAACTGGGTATTGGAAATTTATCTCCATCTTGGACTGTACTGTTTTACTGTGGCTGTTGAATTTTAATGCTATTTTAAATCTAGTATTATCGCATTTTATTGATGTAAGTCACCCTGAGCTCTGCTTGCAAGCCACTTGCAGACAGCCTAATAAGTCTAACTTAATAAATAAATAATTTTGAGTAAGTGAATTCAATAGTTGTAACAATATTATCTTATAAAATTAATATACTATTTATGCCAAACCAGTTTATGTATCAAGTTAAAAATATGTTACTACTATAGATTACTACTATTCATTGTTATCTAAAATATTCTGTTGGGCTTTGCAGACTGCTGCACAAAATTTTGTGCTACTTGCTGTGACTTGTGCATATTCTCCCATGAGCAGCATTCTAATATATGCTTGGCTTGAACAGCCTGGATTTCTATCAAACAAAAGGGATATATACCCTGAGCGGATCTTTTGATGGAAAGGGCAGTGAAGTAGGACGTGTTCTGTTGTTTCTACCTCTCCTCTTTTGCATGAACAGAACAGGAAGGGCTTGCCATCTGGCTAGAGAGGAAGCCCTCTGCTGTCTTGGAATCCCTAGTTGAAATAAATAATCAGCTGAGGTGACTACATATCTGACTTGGGTAGAGGCCAGAAAAGTTGGTGAGCTTCCTACATGGTGCTGCCGTTCAATGTCAAAAACCCTTTGCTTTACCAATGCCTTAGCTTGATCAAACCCCACTTTTAAAATCAATTGTGGGGAGAGTCCTAAGGCGACCAACTCACCATATATAGCCTTCTCCCATGATGATTTAAAACTGTTCTTAAGAATAAAGGGGGGTCAATCCCTTAGGATCGTAATTTTATTTTAGTCATTGAATAATGAAGGCTAGGGCCACCCTGGCTGATAAGTTTAATCATGCCAGTCTCCAATCTCAAATTTGCATTCGATTCCCACTTAGGCATTTGAAGGACTCATCTGTGTTTCCAGGGTTGCACAAACTAATATATCTTAACATTACTTTATTTTCCAAGAATTTTCATTTAAGCATAGTTTCAAAGCGAATAGTTGCCTATACAGCTGCAGCCCAAATTCTAGAAGCCCCCCTTTGGATCACAACCAAGCCCAACACTCCCTAGTTCTAGAAGAGTTTTAGGAACATATTCTAATACAGCAGCAGAAAGGGTCAGAAAAATCACCTAGACAATTCCACTGCATATACTTAGCTCCTTGCTTTTACCAAAGGGACTCTCTGGAAATCATTTTTTCTATATCATATATTAAGCTCAGGGTTTAATATAATGTAATCTTATCTGCTCATACAAGGAGCCAGAAATGTTAGTATAACATGAAAATAAGTTCTTAACTATGACTGTAGTTTCATATGCATTTTCTGTGAAGTGCAGGGTTATAGAAATACTGCCAGTGGAACAACTGCAGAGCATATCAGAAAGACAGGTGCTGTTCCTCATTGTTATGCTAAAAGACTCCTTACACTTTCTATAGCAACTGCAGCTGTCTTTTCTTACCATTGTAAAACAATTATCCTTCTGATTAGCAAATGAAACCACCAGCAGTGAACTATTTACTAGTTTAGCTTCTTTAGGAGATGAAACATCTTTAGAATAAGACAACTTTGAATCTTTGTATGCTACTGACAGAAAATGTACTTTGCAGGAGTAAAGGGGGGCAGCCAGAAGAAAGGAAAGAGGAACAAAAAAAAAAATCCAAGCAGAGATGGATTAAAGTAAAAACTGGCCACATCTCTATTGGTTACAGTCACTGGAGCACTGGCCAGCACAGGGTATGGATCCAGGCATCAGTGACCTGCCTGTTTGTGATGCTGGGAGGGGGGGGGGAGTCCTGTGGTCCCACTTGGACGCGAGTGTCTGTGTGCTACCCCTACCACCTGGGAATGGAGCAAGTTGAGAGCCCCCAAACTGGGCATGAGGCCTGGCTCTATCCCCAAGCCTAGGATCTACAAAACAGGGCAGGCAGGCGTGTAGATATGGCCTCCTCCCAAAATGGATCCAACCTAATCCCTAACCACCGAAAGCTGTGACAAATACAACAACCCAACAGAAATATAAGATAACTTGTGCTACAAACTCAGCACTGAGAGCAGGAAGGAGGGACAGCCGAAGCCAACTGTGAGTGGCTCAGCAGTAGTGCTGGCCTATAAAGGCTTTGCTTCCCAAGTCCTCCAAGCCCCCCCCCCAAGCTGGCCCATGCAGCCATCAATTGGGAATCTCTTCAATAGTGCTTGATCCTGCCCTCATCACAACAGAGGCTGCTGCAAGTGAGTTCCCCTTGGGTTAACTGGTAGGACTACCCACTGCAGGCCACCTCTGCAAGGCCACCCACTGCAGGCCACCTCTGCAAGGTAGGACAGCTCCAAGAAAACATTCAACCCCCCCAACACTATGCTATACTGGCAGAACTTATTTTTTTATTTATTTAAAACATTTATTAGTCACTTTTCTTTCTTACAGAGCTTGAGGTGGCTAACAACAGATAAAACCATAAAAAAAGTAAAACCCAAAATTTAAAATCACAACTTAGGACTGCTAATAAACCTAACCAAAAGTGGTCCTAAATAAAATGGTCTTCAATTGCCTCCTATAATTCGAATGTGAGTGGGTTGAGACCCACGAGTGGGTTGGGAAGCCTGCAGAAGATGGTCACAGGCTCTGGTAGGCTTATGGTGGCCATTCCCCTTCCACGTCTTGCTAGGTGCCCAACTAAACTCAAGCTGAATCTCTGAGGTTGGCCAGCCAGCCAACCAGTAGTCCTTAGTGAGCAAGGCTGAAGGTGCAGCTGTGCCTGGAAACCAGCACTTGAACTTTATTACACAGCACAGCAGCATCCGCCAGCTCCATTGTTACCCTAATTTTTTTCCTTTCTTTGGCCACACAAGACTAAAATGCCAGCTTCTTTCCCTCTTTCTCATACTAGCCATTGAGAGAGGCAGACTGTGTCTGGGACTCTGGATAGGATGTACTGTTCTGAGCCGATGATCAGAAGAAAAAAAAAACAGGTTGCTGACCTGTAACTGATGATCTTTGAGTAGTTATCTGTGCAGTCACACACATGGGTTCTTCACCTGCACATGGACCCGAACTTGGAGAACTACAAGAGCTAGCCTCTGGCATTTGGCATGCTTTTCTCCCATGGTCAGGTGAGCAGGCATCGACTGCACATGCCTGGAGCAAAGAGAAAGCCCCCTCCCACTCAGTTTCTTCCAGCTGCCACTGGCAAGTCCCACCAAATACAGGTAGGTGAATGAGAGATGCCAACAGTGGGGAAAGCTACAGTTACTTGTGTAGAAGGCACTTGAGTCAGAGCAGGAGAAGCCATAGCTGTCAGAGTTGAGGTTTGTACCTGAGCAACAACAGGGCCTGAGAGGTCGAGAGCCGAGGCTTCCATGGCAAATGCAGGCACAGAAGGAGTGGCTAGTACTGAAGGAGGGGGTACCAAAGGAGGGGTTGGGAGTGGATGGTCCATTGGAGGTGGCGAAATTCTGGAGCCGGAGGACTGCGATACCACTGGATGGAGGGAGGCCTCCAGAAGCAGCCTTCTGTTCTTTCTAGCCTGTTTGGTGAAGTTGCTGCAGTGGGCACAGGAGCAATGCACCCTCTAAGCTGTGGAGTCCTGTGAGCAAAAATTCTACTTTGTGAGCTGCTGACATTAAAGTTGTGAGCGAGCAATTTGGCTAATGCATAAATTAGTTTGCTGTGGAGCCATCCTTCCTGAGCTAAGACAAAAAGGTGTGAGCCAGAGGCTAAAAAACTGTGAACTAGCTCACACCAACTCAGCTTAGAGGGAACCCTGCGCAGGAGTCAGGTTTATGAGCTTCACCCAGACAGAAAAGACAGAGAGAGTGTCCGTCAGTGGATGAGAACTTTCCCTCACAGTTCTGACATCACTTGAACTGAACCTTCCAAACATCACACCAGGGACAGGGAAGGGGGGGGGGGAATCTGAAAAGTAGGTTGACGAGGACAACAGAAAGACTCACGGAGGATCTTCTTCTTTTTTATATATAGATGAAGACGAAAATGAAGAGGAGAAGGAACGATGAGGCAGCTCATGAGAGGAATGCAGTGAGGTTGGTCTACACAGTTTGGCAGTCAGGAACTGAGTGGGGGGCACTCTCTCCTCGCTCCAGACATGCGCTGTTGATGCCTGCTTCCCAGAGCGTGGGAGAAAAGCATGCCAAGTACCAGAGGCTAGCTCTTGTAGTTCTCCAAGGTTAGGTCCATGCACAGGCGCAGAACCCATGTGTAGGATTGCACAGAGGCCACAAAGAAGATCAGAAGGTGCTTAATGTTTAGAAACAGATGTGTTTCCCAAAAAGAAATATATTCCACTGAAATTAAATGGAATCGGGGGGGGGGGGGATCCTTCAGTTCTTAAATGGTATTGTAAGGGAAAGAATCTTCAGGTTTGAAATCTGAAGCTTTCAGCTGAACAGGGAGCAACCCAAGTAAATCCCAACCTATTTTTCATGTTTTCCTTTCTCAATCTCTACTTTGGGAAAAGAAATAAATGGGTGGCCGGGGCTGGCTGTATATGCCCAGGTAAGGCCAAATCCCACCACCCGCTTCTGTGTGTTTTCTCTCAAGTAATTTAAATCTTTCTCTAAAACAATCCTATGACCACTTACCTGGGAGTAAGACTTGTTCAATATAGACACTTACTTCTGAGTAGGCAAGCACAGGATTGTGCATCTTGACAAGTGCAGAAGAGATGCATTGATTCTTGGTGCTTTTTTTAAAAATAAATTAAATGTAGCCAAAAAATAAATAGACCTGGTAGCCTTCAACAAGATTCATTTGCGGCGTCTATGATTTTTATAGGTCATGAAACTGTAACTTGCAATCTGATAGCTGTGCTCTTACATTCACATTAAAAACTGTGAATAACTTATGCATGTGCAAGAAATATCTTCTGTTCTAATAGCGAAGTCAGCCAATCTTTGGATACTTAAATCCGATGACTGGAGCTGTGAACGAGCAAGACAGATCTTTATACAAACCTGAAAAGGGCCTCAGGTTTGCAGGAAAATGTGAACTCTAAAGGGGGGGGGGCTTTAAAAAAATCCAAAAATGATAAAAGGAGTGCCTGTAGTTTTAAGTAACAGATTCCCTCAGTGGCTGTTGCTAGGCAACCACAATATTCCAAACTGGGTTCTGTCAGTAAAAGGCAGGATGAAGAGGCAGGGCCCTTTCCAGGACTATTTTGGCTTTTGAGGGAGGACTGATTAGGGCCAGGCCTGACTAGGGTTGCCAGCTCCAGGCTGGGAAGTTCCTAGAGATTTTGTGGTGGAGTCTAAGGAGAGCAGGGTCTGGGAAGGGGAGAGGGCTCAGCCAGATATAATGCCACAGAGATCTCCTTAAAACCAGACATTTTCTCCAGGGGGACAGATCTCTGTCATCTGGAGTTCAGTTGTAATTCTGGGAGTTCTCCAGGTCCGACCTGGAGGTTGGCAACTCTAGACCTCACAGTAACCTTTGACTTGATACCACCTGACTTGCATGACTCAACTAGGCCTGGCTGTTTGCTACTATTCAACAGCAGACACCCTATGAAAGCCAGTGTAGTGTAGCAGTTAGAGCAGAGGTGTCGAACTCATTTGTTATAAGGGCCAAATCTGACATAAATGTCACTTTGTTGGGCCGGGCCATGTGTGCCATAAAATGTAAGGCCGGGTAGCAGAGATATCTCTCCTTATATATAATTGAGTAGTGGGTGCCAAAGTTCTAAAATGCACTCCTTTAGTGTATGGACGCTTGAACTGTCAGTCAGAAGACGCTGGCTGGGTTGACTGGCTGCTTTGTGCAGTCCCGCCCAGTGTTTCAAGGTCTTTTGCATATGGAAGCTGATTGGACTTCACTGCATTCCACACCTCAAACTCACCCCCCTCCCCGCAAGGCAGTTGGAATGTCAGTTGCATATGGAACCTTCAAGGTCTTTTGCATATGGAAGCTGATTGGACTTCACTCCATTCCACACCTCATACTCCCCCCCCCGCAAGGCAGTTGGAATGTCTGGTGGTGTGTAGGTCCCAGGATCATGTTTTAAAAGCTGCCTGGGGAGATGGGGACCTCAGACAGGTTACAGTGCCATAGACTCCACTCTCCAACCCAGCTATTTGCTCCTGGGGAACTATTGTTGCCAATCTTGGCCCAGCACCCATCAAACCATTCTCTTCAAACCCTTCTGCGGTGCAGCACACTTTCCCCTAGGGTTGCCAAACTCCAGGTGGGACCTGGAGATCTCCCACTGCTACAATTGATTTCCAGATGACAGAGATCAGTTTCCCCTGGAGAAAATGGCTGCTTTGGAGGGTAGACCCTATGACATTATACCTGCTGAGTCCTTCCGCCGCCCCCCCGCCCAATGCTGCCCTCTACAGAATCCACCCCCCAAACCTCCAGGTATTTCCCTCCTTAGAGCTGGCAACCCTACATTCCCCTCAGTGCCTGTTGGTAGGCAACTAAGCTTGGTCCTGTCACCTACTTTGGCCTTTGGGAGAAAACACATTGGGGCCAGTCCTGATAGGGTTGCCAACTCCAGATGGGAAATTCCTGGAGATTTGAGGGATGGAGCCTGAAGAGGGTGAGGTTTGAGGAGGGGTGGGACCTCAGACAGGTACACTGCCATAGACTCCACCCTCCAAACCAGTCAGTCCCACATAGGGAACCATTGCTGCCAATCTCCAGGTGAGGGCTGGAGAGCACTCAGAATTACAACTGCTCTGCAGAAGGGAGGGCAGAAGTCAGCTGAAGTCAAAGGGGCAGATAATGGTAGGTTGATGGTTAGCTGGGAAGGAGATAGGGTTGCCAACTACATGCTGACAAATTCCTGGGGATTTGAGGGGTGGAGCCTGGAGAGGGTGGGGTTTGCAGAGGGGTGGGACCTCAGACAGGTAGAATGCCATAGACTACACCCTCCAAACCAGCCACTTTGTCCTGGGTAACAATTGCTGCCAATCTCCAGGTGAGGGCTACAGATCACTCACAATTACAACTGCTCTTCAGGTAGCAGAGATCAGCTCCTCTGGAGAAAACAGTGGACTCTGTCATTATACCCTGCTGAGGTCACCACAGCAAATTGACACTGTTTGCCCAAAGCCAGAGCACTCCCCCAGAGCCTCTTTCTAGATCCCGTTGTATTGCTTTCACAACGGGCTTTACTGCTAGTAAAATATAAAGGACAGCAACTGTTAAGCTCTAAGTTAGTGTGTCCTCACTGCAAGGCCCCATGGGCTGGGAGGGGGGTGCAGAGGAAAACCCACATGGGTGGACTGGAGAGCCAGCAGTACAGCGCTGGGCAGATGCACCCATGCCCCAACAAAAGATTGTCTGCACTCCCCCCCCCCGCAAATGCTGATCCCTGAGGCCATCTGGGACAGCATCCCCAGAGCTGCAGGCTAAGTGTAGAGGTATGAATGAGGCTGCAGTGGCTCCCAACTTACCAGTGAGGCTATCCCTGAAGAGAAGGGATTCTGCTTGACTGATACAGATGAGGTTGTTCAGCCGTGCTGAAACCACAATTATAGTGGCTTCGCCCACTCTCCCCCAAGCAGCCGCCTGTTCCCTCGCTTGCACCAGTTGCTCCTGCATAACAGCTCTGAACAGGCTGGTTCCGGCCCCCGGGCCTTATGTTCGACACTCCAGAGTTAGAGTTATTGAGTAGGATCTGGGAGACCCAGGTTCAAATCCCCATCTTGCTGTGGAAGCTCACTGGGTGATTTTGGACCAGTCACACACTTTCAGAGCAACCTACCCCACTGGGTTGTTGTGCAGATAAGAGGAGGAGAGAATAATGTAAACTGCTTTGGTCTCCACTGTGGAGAAAGACTGTAGTTTTCCTAGGTAGAGGCTGCAAGGGGGAGGAGACGGAAAGCTGAAGACAGAGGAACAGATAAAGGTAGACTGGCTGTTGGGTGGGAAGGAGATAGGGTTGTCAGCTCCATGTTAGGAAATTCCTAGACATTTGAGGGGTGGAGCCTGGGGAGGGTGGGATTCAAGGAGGGGATGGAAGAGGTATAATGCCACAAACTCCACCCCTCCAAAGCAGACATTTCCTCTAGGGAAACTAGCATTGCCAACCTCCAGGTGAGGGCTAGAGATCACCCAGAATTACAACAGATCTCACATGCCAGAGATCAGTTCCCCTGGAGAAAATGGCTGCTTTGAAGGTCTATGGCATTATACCCTACTGAGGCCATTTCCCTCTCCAAACCTCACCCTCTGAAGGCTACACCCCCTAATCTTCAGGAATTTCCCAACCTGGGGCTGGTAACCCTAATGAGAACTGATCTCTGTAACTGTGAGATCCATTGTGATTCCTGGAGAACTGCTATTGCCACTGCTGCTCTGGGGAGAAGGGGGCAAGTGGGCAGCTTGAAGACTGATGGTGGGCAGAAAGAGAAAATGAGTGGGGGGGCAGGAAGAAAGAGGAAAAAGTGATGGAGTGGGAGGCAGAAAGAGAAAGAGTGATGGGATGGGGAAGCAGAAAAAGAGACAGTGATGGGGTGGGAGGACAGAAAGAAGGAGGAAGTGACCCAGACATGGAAGAGAGAGGGAATAAGAAAAGGGGTGGCAGGAAGGAGGAAGTATGAGAGAAGTAAGAAGAGACAGGAGGAAAGAAAGGTGGGGAGATGGGATAGCACATTTCTTGCGGGTCCCCACTTGTTTCAACATATTCAACATTAATAGGTGTGTTAAGCAAATTGTTGCTTCAATAATTTAAAGTTAAATAACAGTTATAAAATAGGCAAACACAGTTAAAATGCATGAAAACAATGGCTCTCAAAAATCAATGGTACAAAATTCACACGACAAGAAATCAATGGGTCACCATACCAAGTAAATTTGAACTTCTGGGTCACCATCCTAAAGAGGTTGGAAACCAATGCTTTAACATAGCCCATAGACTACATAATATGGTAGTAGAACTAGCAACCATGTTCCCAAAGAGTAGGAATGGGATAACAATGAAAGGAACACCCCTATCTTCAAATTACAATTTGACTGGAAATTACAAGCAGCATGTTCAAACACATAAAACCCTCATTTTTAACTCTTGAAATTGTATTCCAAATGTTTTATACATGAGCTGTCACATTCCTTTCCAAAAGCTGTCTTTATGCTTCCTGATCATCATCGCTTAAAGACGATGACTGTGATACCAAGTGTGTGGCTTAAAAGTCTTCTACAATATAAATCATCAGCACTATCTAAGGAACAGATTAGTTCAAAGATAATATCAGAAGATCTCCCCTTCTCTTGGATTGGTCCCATTTCTGGGGAAATGAGGTCAACGTTTATTTGAGTTTGGAACCTATTTCCTTTGAGGCACACTTGGATGGTGACAGACTAGGGTTGCCAAGTTGAAATGTCTCCTTACCGGGGGATTCCTGTTCTGCGGCTGGAGCGCATGTGCGCGAAGCGCGCACACCGCACGCACGCTGCACGTCACCCGGAAGTGTCGTGACGACGCTGGGCACGCTGGGGGCAGGGCCACGACCATCTGAGGGAAAACCATAGAGTTTTCCCTCGGATGACCGTGGCCCCGCCCCCAGTGTGCCCGGCGTGGTCGCATCACTTCTGGGTGACGCGCACTTCGGGGTGGGGTTCCCCCCGGGGCCCGATCCACCGGCGGCGGGGAATGGGCCTCTGGGACGGGGGTTTCCCCGCCCCCTGGGGGAACTTGGGAAGCCTATGTCAGACTAAGTTTTCCAATGACAGAATGGAACTTGCTGCCTCCACACACACACACACCCCACTGCTGATCTCCATAAAATGCTGCTCCTGGGGATAGGGGACCCAGAAGAATTACATGAGGGGGACTCTTCATGGGGACAGAAGAATCAATGGAAATTGCCAATTTACTCTGAATCCAACCCTCTATTTCCTAAAATCGTCTGTAAAAATTTGAAAATATACATATTGCCTCAACACTGTCTAGGCTTCTTTTTACTGCCTTGTTCTTGGATTAGGTCTAATCTTTCAGTTTGGGCCTCCCAAGCTAATTTCTTCTCAGTGTCCAAGGACAGATCATGCAGGGGAGGGAAAGATTCTGAACTGAACCCCACCTAGCTATCTATTTGCTCAGCCCTAACCATGCAGAAGCATTTGGGAAGAAGGGCTGGCCTGGCAGGAGCAGCAATGCATGGGAGTAAACAATTCTTCATTAACCACCTGTGAACTTTCTATTATCTATGTATCTAATTCCCAACTGTGCCCCCTACGTGAAGATACCTATTTCCGCATATGGGGACACATGAAGGGTGAAGGTATGTTTCTACAGATTTGGGGCACTCCCCGGGTGTGCAAAAAATCTAACATATTTTTTAAAAGTATATGGGGGGATACTTAAATCCCCCCAAAAGTAAAACTGCTCTATGTGTGCATACTTACTGAGCCATGGGTAAAGCAAATAACTGTCCCTGTCACTGCCCACGCTGCCTCTAGGATCACCAGGAAAAGCCGTTGGAGCCATGAGGTCACCCACTGAGGCAATACCCATCCCAGCTGCTGCTCAGACCACTGCTGCAGGAACTGTCCCTGCCGCCACCAGGACCACCAGAAAAGAGGAGGATGGTAAGGGGATTCCCAGGGCCACCAATCTTCTCCCCCCTCCCCTTCAGCCAGAGTCCTGCGCACTGCCAGTAGCTGCTGCAGGATTCTCTCCAAAGGGGCAGCAGCACTGGAGGAGTGGATAAGCCCAGCAGGCGTGCAAAGGGAGTGCTGAGCAGCAGCTCAGTGGGCTGCTCTGCCAGCTTTTCATCTTGCCTGCCTGAGTCTTTTTTCCCTTTTTGTTTTGAGCCACAACTTTGTTAGGCAAGGCCGAGGAGGAAGCGGCGGTGGCAGCAGGAGCGGCGGCATATAGGAGGAGCAACCCAAGCCAGCCAGCTGCACACTTCCCCCGGTCCGCATCCCCATGCCAGAGACAGCTCAGGCTTCAGCCTCCGCTTGTGCCCAGGCAGCGGATTTAATTGTATTTATTTAAAACATTTATATTCAGAGGCAATTTCACCTAACCCTTCAACAGTGAGGCTAATGACTGCAGATAGGTCTGCCTTTAAATAGCTGTATAAGTCTGCTGGCTCACGGAAGCTACACTGGGGCCCCTGCCACACGGCAGGGGAAAAGCCGCGCCAATGTTGAGGCGCCGCGGCGGGATCCCACGGATCCCCTGGCCGCGGCGCCTTTTCTCCCTGGCGCGATCAAACGCCGGGGAGAAAACACGGCCCGAACGGGAGCCGGCCGAACTGCGCATGTCCGGGCATGCGCAGTTCGGATCCGGGCCGGGGTTGAGCCGGCGCAAGGAAGTGCCGGCGATCAAACGCCCCGGTTGCCGCGCCGCTTCCCTTTAAACCACCTAGGTAGGTGGTTCAGTTTGTGGCGGCGTTTCCTGGGAATGGGACAGTTTGGCCACGGAAGCAAGATGCTTCCCAGATGTTGTGGTGTGATTGCGCCGGTTTGATCCAGCCCCGAACTGTCCCGCTCCCGGACCAAATCGCCGCGTGTGAACGGGACCTGGGTTTGCCTTTGTTAGTACTTGGATGGGAGACCCCCAAGGAATTCCAGGGTTGCAATGTGAAGGAAGGTCATGGCAAACCAGCTCAGTTAGACTCTTGCCTTGTAAAACCACAGGTTTGCCGTAAGTTGCCTGTGACTTGACAGGACTTTCCACCATTAATGGTTAGACAATAAAATTAGGATCTGTAAGACCCAGGTTTAAATCCCCGACTTTTCCAGGAAAAGCTCCCTAGCATAACATGCAGTCAACTTATGGAACTCACTGCAACAAGTTTGGCAATAGAGGCCAATTTCTTACATGGTTTCAGAAGGAATGACTTCTTCACACTACATTATGAACTTGCTTATACCCCACCTTGGTCTCCACTGTGTCTCATGACAAGGAGTATATATATTTAGTTATTGTCAGCAGACAGCAGAGTTGGAGGAGTGGAGCTACTCCTGATGGAAGTGAGGCTGTGGTCACCTTCCGCCTTTCCTGGGCTGAGGGGGGAAACAGAAAAGGAATAACACTGTATGTGAGGGAGACTGACAGTACACATGGCTAAAACGAAACAGGAAAACCCCAAGAGAGAAGGATTGACAGTACTGGGGCTGGGGCTGAAGGAATTTTTAAATTTTATTTTATTGATTTTTATCCCGCCCTTCCAGCCTAGGCTGGCTCAGGGCAGCTTACAAAAGAATAAAAGTTCTCATAATACATAAAACACGATTCGTTACATTAATACAATTCCTAATAAATAACAATACAGCAATATAAAAACAGTGTTAAAATCAAACATAATATTAAAGTGCTAGCAATTCAATTTTTTACTTTAGTTCTATTGGTCTGCTTCAGTGGGGGGGGGGCTAGGACAGGCAGTAGTCACAGGGACAAGCGGCTCTGGGCTTCCACCATGGTTGTCAGTTGTTATTGATAGTGACACCAATAGTTGTGATGGTAGTGGTGGTGGTAATGGTGGTGGTGGCAGCTCAAAAGGCCTGGCGGAAGAGCTCCATTTTGCAGGCCCTGAGGAACTGTAAAAGGTAGCTCATTCCACCAGAGTGGAGCCACCACCGAAAAGGCCCTGGCTCTGATTGATACCAACCTGGCCTCCTTGATACTCGGGAGGACCACTCGGTTCTGGGTCCCTGAACACAGAGCTCTCCGAGGCATATATGGGGAAAGGTGGTCCCTCAGGTATGCCAGACCCTGGCCATAAAGGGCTTTAAAGGTAAGAACCAGCACCTTGAAGCAAATCCGGTATGCTATAGGCAGCCAGTGCAGTGCCTTTAGTACAGGCTGGATGTACTCCCGAATTGAGAGCCCCATCAATAGCCTGGTTGAGGCATTTTGCACCAGCTGCAGCTTCCAGATTTGCAACAAGCGCAGCCCCATGTAGAGGGCATTACAGTAATCCAATCTCAAGGTGACCATTGCATGGATCATTGTTGCCAAGTCACCGCATTCGAGGAAGGGAGCCAACTGCTTAATCAGCTGGAGATGGTAAAAGGCCAACTTGGCAGTGGCTGCTACCTGGGGCATCCAGGAGGATGTTAAGGAGGCATCCAGGAGCACCCCCAGACTCCTAACCTCCGGCGTTGGCACCAATGGCGTCCCATCGAAGGTCGGGAGCAGGATCCCTACCCCCGGACCAGTGTTCCCTCTAAGCTGAGTTGGTGTGAGCTAGCTCACAGTTTTTTAGCCTCCGGCTCACAGATTTTTGCCTTAGCTCAGGAAGGATGGCCTCAAAGCAAACTGATTTGTGCAGTCGCCAAATGGCTCACTCACAACTTTAATTACTGTAGCTCACAAAGTAAGATTTTTGCTCACAAGACTCCACAGCTTAGAGGGAACATTGCCCCGGACCGCTGCGGCTTAGGCACAGGACCTTCATCTTCGTCAGATTCAATTTCATCCGGCTCAGCCTAAGCCAACCAGCCACGGCTTGTAACGCCTGGTCTAGAACTTCCAGTTTGGAGTCAGGCCGTCCGTCCAACAGCAGATAAAGCTGGGTGTCATCCGCATACTGATGACAACCCAGTCCATACCTCCAGGCAATCTGGGCAAGAGGGCGCATATAGATGTTAAAAAGCATCGGGGACAATACCGCCCCTTGTGGCACTCCACATTCCATTCTTTGTCCCTGACCCTGGAGAAAGAAAACAAGCCATTGTAAGGCTAGTCCATGGATTCCAGTGTCAGCAAGAAGAAGAGAAGAGATTGGATTTATACCCCGCCCTTCACTTGGAGTCTCAGAGCGGCTTACAAACTCCTTTCCCTTCCCCTCCCCACAACAGACACCCTGTGAGGTGGGTGGGGCTGAGAGAACTCTGACACAAACGGCTCTTTTTCAAGGACAGCTGTGCCAGAGCTTGTGACTGACCCAAGGTCACATCAGCAGGTGCAAGTGGAGGAGTGGGGAATCAAACCCGGTTCTCCCAGATTAGAGTCCACACACTTAACCACTACACCAAACTGGCTTCTTACCAAGCAAGGCAGTGGATCAGTAGCTGATGGTTGACCGTGTTGAACGCGGCCGACAGGTCTAACAACAACAGCACTGCCGATCCGCCCTGATCCAGATGCCTTCGGAGGTCATCTGTGAGGGCAACCAGTGCCGTCTCCGTTCCGTGACCAGGGTGAAAGCCAGACTGGAAGGGATTTAAGATAGAAGCGTCATCCAGGAAGCTCTGTAACTGAAGTGCCACTGCCCTCTCTATTATCTTGCCTAAATAGGGCAGGCTGGAAACCAGCCAATAGTTGGCCAATTCGGCAGGGTCCAAAGATGGCCTTTTCAGGAGCGGGTGCACCACTGCCTCCTTAAGTGCCTCCGGGAACTGTCCCTCTAAGAGGGACGTGTTGATAATCTCCAGCATGGCATTCCGCAGCCCCTTGCGGACTGCTTTGATTAGCCACAACGGGCATGGATCCAGGCAGCACGTGGTAGGGCATACAGTTAAGAGCAATCTGTCAACTTCTTCTAGGCTGAGTGGGTCAAAATAATCCAGAATGTGACCAGAAGACGTGCTAGAAGCCTCGAGTTCATTCACTGTATCAACTGTGCCGTGGAGGTCACAGCGGAGCAACAAGACTTTATCCACAAAATAGCTCTCGAAGGTCTCACAGCCAATATCCAATTCCCTATGGTTTAGTCTGCCTTGTGGCAGAGCCGTGATAGTATTGTTCTAAATTGTTCTAAACTGACTGAATTGTTCTAAATAATTGGGCTGGGTGTGAGCTTGTGGATGCAATTGTGGACACATAGTACTGTCTTTTTGCGGCCTTGACTGCCATCTCATAGAATCTCATAAACGTCCTATAAGACAGTACCCATGGCTGAAATGAGGGGGGAAATGAGACAGAACCAAAGAGAAGGACTGACAGTTACAGGGTATGGGTGGGAGTGGAATAACACTATCATGTCTGAAATTGAATACAACTGGCCATATCTGTCATGGGGGGAAAGAGAGAGAGAGACTCACTCCCAACCAAAAGTGTGACACTGAGAAGCGCAGGGGGACAGCCTTTCCTGCTACACTTCACCCCGACAGCTTTGCTCATCTGAGCATAGCCTTCTGAAGGTGCCACCTTGCAAACGGGCATTTTCTGTGGTGGCTTCCACCTTGTGGAATGGTGTGCCTGCAGTGTCCTGCACTTTTATTATTTCATGGAATGTTCAGAACAGAAATATTCAGGAGGACATCCTTATAAAGGGATTAGAGCTGTAGTATTATGGAACTGCTCAGGAGGTCTCTTTTATAAGGGAACAGAATTATAGTCTACTACAGTGTTTATTGTATGTATCATCTTGCTTTTTATTGCATTGTCTTTGTAAACCAACTTCTGCATATAGTATGTAATGCCTTAGAGAGTTTATTTTTATTTTGTTTGCACTGTCTTCCATTCCTGTAATTGTAGCCCTATTGCTTTATCTGTTGGATGTCTAATGCTGCCTGGTATTTTAAAAATTTGTAATCCACCTTGAGTCTTATTGCAAAAGGCAGACTATAAACAAAATAAATAAAATCTGTCTACCCTTTTCATTTTTAAATGTGGAATTTGCTTTGATTTTAATTTGATATTGTAATACAATCTCTGTGGATTTAAGCCAATATGATTTTTCTTCTGAAGCAGATCATTTTACTGTAATCCTGACAATGCTCCCATGATGGGTTTATATATATATATATATAAAAGGAATGACACACATTTACTGATGGCTATAAAACCACTGAAATGTAGAAAGTTCCTAACAGAGTGAAAGGAGAATTACAATCTTTAAATATACAGGCATAAAAATTATACTGGCTATGCTATAAAGTCATGTTTTATTAAAATCTCTTGCCAGTTTAAAAGGAATTCACCCTGAGTAGTACCAAAATCAAGTGAAAAATTCTAAAGAAGTCATTTTGTGAATAGACAATACCATAATTTCCCAGGATGGAGACAGACATACAGAGTTTAAACATGTTTTCAGATATTTGTTTGGTAACTGCACGGCATATATATCATACATAAACTGAATCTACAAATGAATCCAAAATCTAAGTCTCTTACCAAAAGTTTATTCAGAAAATATTCTGTTTATTCAAAAAAGTTTATTCAAATCTGGAAACTTCATAAATCACATAGTGCTAGATGCTTTTATGGAGTAGTGAGTGAATGGAGATGTCATGATTCTGCACAATTCACTACTTCATTAAATTCCTCTTTCTAAGCAAGTGATGACTCCTACAAAATTATGGAGGCTGAGTACAGGTTGGCAATTATAGTAGCAGTGTTCTGTTTCCTGGGATTTATGATAGAAGACAAACAGCTATCAATAAGAAATTGTTTCAGCTGTTACCAGAACTCATTCATGCTAGCCAAAGAAACCTCTCAAGGACATTAACTGTGCATTAGAACAGTGAAAAATAAAAATGCCTATCTGAAGTTATCACAGGAAGTCATAAGCAGGTTCAGTGAGACTTAATTGATTCAAGCCAATTTACACTAACTAATGGTACAAGGCCAATAAAAATACATACCATATACCATGTCTGATATATACTACATTCCATGATACCTCTGTTCGCTCCTCATCTTTCTTCAGAAGGGAGAGACAAGCTCCTTTGGTTGCTTCCTTAAGAGACAGGGCCTCAGGACTTCCGGTCTATGGATTGGCGATGGCGGTCACTCTCCCCAGAGCTTAGGGAGGCGATTAGCACACCATGGGCATGGAGGGGTGCCACCTCAAGTGGCACTCCCACGGAGCCTTTGTTAAAGGCTCCAGGCCAGAGAGCTTTGAGGAATAGCCTCTTCAATGGCTTGCTGCTGGAGAATCGAGGCTTCTCTCCGCTCTGACGGTCCTACCGATGAGTGGCCTTAGGGCACAAGCTAACCCGACCGGGACAAGCGGGGGAGACCGAGCGGAACAACGATTGATGTGAGCAAGGTCAGGAATGTGACCAACAATGAACGTGAGTTCTAAGTAAACCAACTTTGACAAACGGCACTCCCCCTCCCCATGGGAAAAGCGGAGCGCAAAGAGGGACGCCTCTGAAGTACAAGGACAGATAAACGCAGCGAAGGGGGAGTGGGAGGAAACAGACAGCGTGTGTATTTTGAGAGACTTACTTGAGTGCAAATAGCGAATTGACGAGTGCTTTGAGCCCGGGAGAAGCGGTTTGAAAGTGTAAACAAAGTTGAAAAATGGCGGCATCCCAAGGAAAGTTTAAAGCGA
Source organism: Gekko japonicus (assembly GCF_001447785.1). Taxonomy (NCBI): domain Eukaryota; kingdom Metazoa; phylum Chordata; class Lepidosauria; order Squamata; family Gekkonidae; genus Gekko; species Gekko japonicus. Next base: position 1,403,037 of record NW_015168652.1, on the reverse strand, counting down.
AGCCTGGTAGTCAGAGTCCGAGGCCGGAAGAGGGAGCTGACATCATGAAGCTGTTAGCAGATATGCTCAAGCCAGTGATGGATCAGCTCGATGGTATTAACCAGCAACTGACCTCGTTAAATCAAAACTTCGCTTCACAACAGCGACAGCTGGCAGAAATGGAAAAAAAAGTGGAGCTGGTGGCTGAGAAAGTTACAGAGATGGACACCTCAAGCAAGAAGATGAAGAAAAGAATGGGTGAAGTGAAAACAAAACAAAATCTTCAAGAAAATCGTTTGTTGCAGCTGCAAATGGAAAAGGCTAATATGATTCTCAGGTTCCAGGGGGTTCCTGAGACAGAAAAAGATTTGAAAACGACTCTGGGTGAGATTATCGCTCCAGTGACAGGCTTGCCAGTGGAGGAAATAATAAAAGACATGGAGACAGCTTATAGGGCTTACTCCAATTATATTTTAAAAAATAGCCTGCCTGGAGAGATTGTGGTGAGATTTGCAAGAAGACAGACCAGAGATGCTATATTAAAGGCAACTTCAGCAACTCCACTGAAATTTGGGAATACAATTATAGAACAAAGAGGTGACGATTGATTCTTGGGAATATTTGTGGAAAAATTCTATTAAAATATCGGTCTGTACCAATGTCAAAGAAAACTGTTACAAAATGATGTATAGATGGTACATGACCCCAAAAAAAATAGCAAATATGAACCAAAATATGTCTAATAAATGTTGGAAATGTAAAAAACATGAAGGCTCATTTTACCATATGTGGTGAAAAAGCTGTGGATTTCTGGACGAAAATCCATAGTGAAATGCAGAAGATATTACAATGCTCTTTCAAAAAAGCACCGGAAATTCTGCTTTTGGGACTAAAA
>NW_015168652.1:1374922-1401961 GCF_001447785.1 Gekko japonicus | reverse complement strand
CCACAGGAGGGGAAGGTGTATGGGTTATAGGGTAAGTAAATGTTTATGTATGCTTTTTTAAAAGTTTTAATGGATAAATGTTGAATGCCTATGACTGGAAAAATAATAAAACTTTGTTTACCAAAAAAAAAAATTGGGAATACAATTATCAAGACTTTAAAAGACATTCCATTTGAAATTCGGCAGAAGAGAAAGAGCTATAAGGAGTTAATTACTTTTCTTCAAACAAACGGTATACAGTACAGGTGGGCGATTCCTGAAGGTGTCATCTTTAAAATAAACGATAGAAAGGAGAAGATAGACTCCATCTTCAAAGCCAAGGAATTCTTGAAACGCCAGCTGGGATCGGGGGAAGAATCTAAAGAGGAAGAAACTAAGTCAAGTGACTCAGCTGCCTCGGGAACGGATGAGGACTCTGCTGCAGAAGTGGGTGCAGGAGCAATGAAAACTGTATATGATTTTAGAGACAGAAAGCCGAAGTAAGGGCAGAGGGACTCTGATAAATGGCGCTTTGAAATAAAGAAGATGCTCAGAAAGTTCTCTCATAATAACTAATTTACTAATATAGAACAATGTGAAAAACAAGAACTCTACAAGTATATTGTTTTACTAACTCTTTTAATACTAATATTAAGGTTAACATAAAGGGGGTCTCCCACTCTTGGGATTTTAGTTAGTGTGGGTTTCTTTCCTTTATCCATAGTTGTAGTTCCCCTTCCTATATTTTTCTTTGTAGTTTGTAGTCTTATTGAAAAAATAAAAATACCCCTCCGGGGGTTTCAAAAAAAGAGAGAGAGAGAGACAGGGCCTCAGCATATGGCGAAGTAGCCAACTGCCCAAATCCCAGGGCTTGCCTTCGTGGTGAGGCTGCCCAATGTCTGCCTGTGTCTGGCATTCTATTGTTGCTTTCTCCTGTCATTTGAGCTTTCTCCTGGACCATGCGTAACCAGACATTTAAGAACTTGTGCCCCAATGCAGAGCATCACTAGCCATGCTCCCACAGCCATAGCTTGCCACAGAATGAACTACTGCCCAACAATATCACGCCTGCACATGGCATACCATAACTGAGTTGCTAGGATGCCCCGCTTTATCAAGGGCATGGAGAATGAGAACATGGGGGCTAGTCTGCAAAGGCATAAAGTCTCAGGCAGCAGATCCTCATTGCCCCAGTCTCAATAGTGAAGAACTGGGCAATGGCAGTGCTGACAACACCTATGTGAAACCATTCCAGCAAGACAAGATACCCTAAGCCCCCCATAGGCCTATGCCCCTGCTATATACTTAGCTCTTAAGTCTGCTTGACGAACGACTAAGCAAGCTCAACAGCTAAGCATCTGGCAAGGGCAGCAGTGGTGACGGCGACCATGCAGTCCTGTACAAGGTGGCTTAGCAGCGGAAGGGTTGAACAGAATCTCTTCATGGGGCACAGGCTGCTGACCCCTGGCTTATAATGTGTAGCTGCGCGGGGGGGGGGGATGACCAGCTGGATGTGAAAAGCTGTAAATTTCTCCTTAAGAATGTGGGCTAGGAGGCAGTTGTGAGACCACTGCTAAAAAAAATATTTTTAGATCCTTTGTATTATTTCAATTACTTGGCAGACGGAAAGTTTACCTTTGGGGGCAAGGGTCTTACGGCAGTGTTAGCCCAATCCCAGGCTCTTTGAGGAAAATGATTTTCTAAACCAATTGCAATCACAGTTCAGGCGGGTACTGAACATGGAAGCAACTGTAGTTACTCAGGAGACAGGGAAAATGTTACCCTACAGTCTTGGGGATCCATCAGTTGCTTTTGATACCACAAATCTGGGCAACCTTTTTAGTTTAGGAGAAGAGACCACCACACTCTGGTGGTTCCGCTTCTACCAGGAAGACTGATTTGAAAAGGTAGTACTAGGGGCCTTCAGCACTGTCCTCTGGCCATTGTGCCATGGGTGTCACAGAATTCTGTTGATTCCCCCTATTTTTAAAATATTTATGTTAAACTGTTGTCTGAGAATGGAAATGGATTTGCATTGAAGTCAGATGAAGTGGTGGATGTGCTCAACAGGTGCTTTGAGGCAGTAATGGTCTGGATGAGAATGAATGAAAATGAAGCCAAATCCAGGCAAGAGAAACATGCTGTTAAATGGGGGTTCAGAATGAGATGGTGGATAGGGTAGCACTACCTCTGAGGCAGCAGGTCCACACGTTTGGAGGTGCCTCTGTATTCTAACCTATCCTGGATGCTCAAGTAACATCTACAGTCCAAAGTGCTTTCTGCCAACTCTGGAAAGACATAACCTCCCTGTCTACTTTTGGTTGGTTTACCAAGATAGACAGGTAATCCATGTTCATGTCAAGGCTTGATTACTGCAATGTTTTCTATATGCTCACCTTTGGCAGTCTATTTCTGGACACTATTAAATGAACTAGTATTGATCTTTAAATTTCTATACAATCTGGGCTCTGAGTATCTAAAATAGAGTCTCTTCCATACATGTCTATCCATCAAGAACTTCTGAAGACATCTTTCCCCAGGTACCTTCCAAGGACAGAAATGTAGTAAACACTGATGAAGTGCCATATCTGTGATATTTCTTCAGCCCTGACATTTCAGCAGAGCCGCATCTGTGGCATTTCTCCCTCTTGAAATGTGTCTGTCATTTTATCTATGTTTAATCAGGTGAACTTGCTTGTTTTGGGTGCCTTTGATTGAGCTGTTGTTCTAGTTCCTGATTCAGATTCTGTTATTGCCTAGACTGGGAAACCATTATGGCAGAATTAATCTCTGTTCGGCTTTGAAATTCTCCTAAAAGTAGTATTAAGATCTCTTGATCTGTCTTTTAAAGACTTTTAACTGCTGTTGATTCTCTGGGTTTGCTGTATGATCACAGTATTTACTTTCAATGCATTTGTGATTGTTCTGATATATTTTAAATAGTTAAATGAACAAAATTCCCATAGCACTTTAAAAGGCTGATTTATTGTTACATAAACTTTTACAGGCCAGAACCTATTTTATCAGTCATGTCACATAAGCCAGGAAAATTTAGGACCACACAAAGTATTTTCCTTATTCAAGTGTCATTGGCTACAAGTATGGCCTCCTATTTTCCACAGTTTTTTTCCGTTTAAGAGACAAAACCTAAATTTAAATCCAGACCAGAGGAGAGTACTAAATGACTGGTCAAGCAATTGACCTTTTCCCACACCAAGAACAAAAGAGGATTGTTACAACAGAAATCATAAGAAAAAGCATAAGCTAACACCCAAGGCACACAAGTGCAAAAAGGGGTTAAAAGTCCCATTTTTACAATGTTTTGCATGAATTTACTAATCAAAATTTAGAAGGGATATCATAAAAGAAAAACTATGAACCATCTGACTTATTCTGCATTAGTAGGTGTACTTGCTCTTACAAAAAGTTTTAGTTTTGCCTTTTACCCTCAATTTTTAATACTAACTTCTGTCTTATTTTGATTTTTTTAATGAATTTCCTTATTCTTTGGGAGCTGCATTTGATATATAAACCACAATGCCGTGATATATGTTTTAGTCTACTGCTAATTTGTAATGAAAAATCTGTGTTCTCACCCTCTCTTTCAGGCTTCTCAGTAAAACTGAGATTTGCTGATATCACATATTTAAACTACCTTAACAAAGTCACAAAGTACTTTGTAAGATAATACTGTGCATTTCAAAATGCTATCTACTTTTCCAGAGTTTTCTTGGAGCTTCAACACACTAGGTAGGTTAAGAGATGTCACACTCACCAGAAGATATGATAGTAAACTGCATCTTTGGGACATCATTGAGCTGTCTATGAACATGTAAAAGAGTTCATTTCCTTGTCCTACGAGCACAATACATGTAAAGTGATGACCCAACACACCACAGTTTTTCTATACCTAACGTCCAATAGAGGGAACGATTTGATTTGGGCAGCATTTCAGCAGCATTCTCATGGCTGATGGCAAACTGGGTTTGCCCAAAAGTTCACAGGAACCTGGGGGTTCTGTGCATATAGAAGTGAAGGGAGTCCATTAAGACAACTGTGTTTGCTAATTTGTCTACTAGTGAAACAAGATACATAAATTATAGTATTTCACTAGTTGCACAAGTAAAGTAAATTATAGAAGGTGGATGCTCAAAAACCTGTAAAATGCCAATGGCAAATGCCCGACCACAAGGGATGAATATATCAAGAAATTGCAAGAGACATCTAGTCAGCACTACACACACAAAAATGTTTGTATGCTAGTGTTCCAAGTTTGTGTCTTATGAAAAGATTGTCAGCTAACACTAAATGAGTTTGTCAATCCCCTTACGGCTGCTTGAACTGGGCTTCTTTTGAAATCTTTCAGCTCATCCTGCCCTCATTATTCCAATTTCTTTCTCTGCAGCATCATCAAGCCCTAGCACTCAGTCCCATTGTTTGTGAAATACTCAGCCTCTAAAGATGAATTGGAGGATGTTTCTTGAGAAATCATCAAATTCTTTGTTAAAAAGCACTAGACAGACCACCACCCACAAAGAACTTCAGTGTCAATTGCTTAAGAAAACACTTGGGGAACAAAGGTTTTTAAAGGAAAAAAAAACCACAATCAAAACACATAAGCAGCTGGGTTCAACTCTGCAGATGCAACCTGGGATGGGAACAAATGACCTCTTTTAACCACAATGAAAAAATATCAACGGGTCAATAGAGATATAATCCCATCTACCAACATATATAAGAGCAATTCAAACATGATAATCAAATATTCCTAATCAAATTCCTCTGATCAAATATTCCTTGAACAATCCACCTTAATGAACATTTGTAAACTGTAAACTATTCTAATCCCAATCACACAATGGCTAGCTGGAAATGTCATACATATTATAGAATCATATACATAACATGGAATTCAAAATGCTTTTACATGTTCTTTGGCAATATTTCCACCTCTTTTTTTAAAAAAACCCCTGACACTTCTATCATGCATACAGAATTTTTGCCTGATAAGTGGAAAGTACACACAGCAAGTGGTGATGTGACCACAGCTGAGGTTTTCAAAGATTCATGGTTCTCAGAGTGTGATCTTGATATTCCTAAGGAAACTTACATAGCAGTGAATTCCTCTCTAACTCACTACACCCCTAAGTTTTGTTCAAGGTATAAGCGTTCATGTGCATGCACACTTCTTCAGATAGATTGAAGAAGTGTGCATACACATGAAAGCATATACCTTGAATAGGGGTGTGCAAAAAAATAATATCGGTATTTTTTGGGTTCAGGTAACTAGAACCTGAAAAATATCAGTATTTCCCAATATTCCCAAATCCCAATATTGGTATGATATTGGAATTCGGGGAATCATTGGGACTGCTGAATTTATTCTTCTCCATTATACCCTATGGGGACTGTCCCCATAGGGTATAATGGAGAAGGGGTTCGGTGAACGTGCACCACTTCCGGGTTCAGTCACACATGGCTTGGCTTTGCAAAAGCAATTTAAACAGAACTTTAAAGTTTAAATGCCTTTTGACTTCAATTCTACTCGGTGAGTGAAGCTGAACCCAAATAAAAGCAAAATAATCTTGGCTTTTATTCAGGCGCAGCTAGAGTGGTAGCCAAATCAGATTAGAGAATCTGAATTGGCTGAATAAATACCGGAATAATAATGGTAAGGTGTTTTTCGGGTATTTATTCAGCTCGATATATACCGAGGGCACACCCCTAACCTTGAATAAAACTTTGCTGGTCTTAAAGGTGCTACCAGACTCGAATTTTGTTCTGTTGCTCAGACCAACATGGGTATGCACCTAAATCTCACAACACGTGTTTTTGTGAACATTCTTACAATCTCTTCTCAACCAAATTAAGAAGGAGATCCACAGGGTTTCTGATTTAGAGTGGATATTTATAAATGGGAAACCATAAGGTCTTGTTTTATTCTTTCTTAAAATATGTCCTGGGGCTATTATGGTATGGGAACGCACAATCTAAGACACCTCAAGAAACTATATATTTATAATAACTATCTGGAAGATCAAGGGTAAATCTTAGATTACTGCAATCAAATAATAAAATACTTATTCCATCCTATGTGACTTTTGAGATTAACTGCAATTATACAGGGGTGGAGCTGGATGTGGCAGATCTGGAGTGACCAGGGCCATAGCTACGATGGGGCATGGGGCCATGCCCCTCAGTCATGAGCCCTGCACCACCACCCCAAAAAGTGGGAGCACCAGCTGTGCTCATTTGCCATGCTACAGGAGGAGAGCCGGCTGGTGTGCTCTCCGTTCTGAAGCAGAGAGCACATTCCGGCCAGCTCTCCTTCTCCCAGGCCAGGTGTCACCCAAGGTCAGGGCTGGTGGCAAGCTCTCCCTGCCCACATAGACAGCCTTTCTTCCTGTGCAGCTCCAGCAATGCTGCAAAGGAAGTCTCCACTGCACAGCTTGGCTTTGAGGGGATCCTCCCTATGCAGCAAGAGCACAGGCAGGGGGTAGTGAGCCAGCAAGAGAAGGCAGGGTCACCTAGCACAGAAGAGGGGAGAGGAATCCACAGCCCCAAAAAAGTGCAGTCAAGCTGTGTGTTGAATGGGAATTCAGAAGCAAGGCAAATGAATGAGGCCAGTGCTCCCACACAAGCTGGTAAGAACGCACCAGCTGGCTGCCAATAGGATATCTCACTCTCACTTGCTCCCCCACCCCCTCTCTCTCCCCTGCTCCCTCTTGCTCCCCCGCTACCCTGTATTTCCCCACGCCCCACCAACCAAAATTTTCTGGCTACACCACTGGGAGTGACCATCATGAGATCCAGGATCCCTGTGATTGGGGGACATAGGAGGTATGGCGGTGGGACTAGGTTTTATAAAGGAAGGAGGTGGAGATATGGATATGCTCAGTCTCCTTTCAACCTTCGTCCCATCCCAAGATATGTTGATAGTGGGGCTAGGAACGAAAACCTTTCTCTGACACTGATGGTGTGCAACACCAGTGGATAAGGTGAACCTGGCATGTGTGACTGAGACCTGGGTAAGGGAGTTTGAAAGAACTAACTTCCCCCGTTTTTTTGGTCCTCCATCAGCCTCAGACAAAAGGAAAGAGGGTGGCAATACTCATCCAGGAGTCATTTACCTTCAGACCGCTCCCCACTCCAAAGATCACTGGCATTGATTGTGTTGGCCTAGAATGGGATACTGAAGAGAGTTTGGCTATCTGGCTGATGTATCGACTGCCGAGCACACCAGCAGATACCCTGCCTAGTCTTACTGGAGGGAGCCTTGGGCTGGGCCTTGGGCTGGGGATGTCATTGACATCCATGTCAATGAGGCTGCCCCCACCCAGGCAATGGACCTAGTGTCTACCATGGCAGCACTGGGACTCTCTCAGATTGTATCAGATCTCACACATCAAGCGGGCCACGTGCTGGATTTGATCTTTGTCATGGGAACAGATGTGGATCTGACTGCAATTGATGCAGTGCCGTGGTCAGACCATTTCATTCTGAAGGCATAGCTGAGTAGCCCAGCGCCTCCCCTCCTTAGTTGGTGAGTGGATTTGTGCTCCTCCACAGAGACTGATGGACCCAATAGGATTCTAGAATGCTCTGCAGGAGCCAATGGCCCTGAAGACTCGCTGGATACACTGGTCAAGGACTGGCATAGCTGTCTCTCTGAAGCCATCAACAAGATTGCCTCCTGATGTCCTATTCACCCTTTACCAAACTAGCTCTGTGGTATACCTTGGAGCTCCAGAGGGTGAAATGGGTGCTTAGATGGCTAAAGTAAGTTTGGCGACAGACTCATGATGAAGCTACAAGATCATCCTATAGGACAGAGGTGTCGAATTCATTTGTTACAAGGGTCGGACCTAACATAAATGTCACTTTGTCGGGATGAGCCATGTGTGCCATAAAGCATAATGCCTTTTACCGGAAATATAAACTGTATAAAGGACAGCAGCTGGTAAGCTCTGAGTTGTTGTATCCTCACTACAAGGCCTCATGGGCTGGGATGGGGATGCAAAGGAAAACCTGGATGGGTAGATTGGAGAGCCAGCGGTGCAGCACTGGGCAGATGCTCCCACAATGCTTGACTGCTGCAGACAAGGTTGTTTCACCATGCTGAAGCCACAATCCCCCCCTGAGTAGTCCTGTTCCCTCCTTGCACTAGTACCTCGCGGGCTGCATAAGAGCCCTGGATGGGCCACTTCCGGCCCCCAGGCCTTATGTTTCACATCCCTGCTATAGGACACTGATGAGGTGGCGGTGAAGGCAGTAAAGAAAGGGTTTCTTTCTCTCACCCTGCACAACTGTTTAGGGTAATTAGGTCTCCAACATCCCTTTCAGAGGGCGCTCAGAAGGTAACTACTTTGAAAACGTTTTGGAAAGGCTTTTGCCAGCTTTTTTGCAGATAAAATCTTGTCGTTCTGCCAGGACCTGCCTGCCAACATTGATAAAGTAAGAGAACTGGAGGTCCCTTGGCCATCTTCAGGGCCAGGGTCGGCCCACCCATAGAAAAATTTAGGCATTTGCCTAGGGGCGCTGCACCCTGGAAGGGCACCCTGCCCTGCCACCCTGCCCCCGCCAAAAGCAAATTGTTGCAACTACGGGGCTGACTTGGCGCCCCTGGGCTTGGCCTGCTCCAGCGGGGCGGGGATTGGCTGCTCTGACTCCCAGGACTCCCCGCCCACCCGCCCAGAAGCCACACCGGAAGCCACCCCGGCTGGATTTTGGCATGGGGGGCAGGGGAAGCCAGCCAGCATTGCAGCCAGCAAGCAGGGGGAGCCCCGGGCATGAGCGGTCCTGGAGAGGATGCCACCACAGCCATGATGGAGCCCTTCTTCACCGAGGATGAGTTGAGTGCGCAGGAGGAGCTGGGAAGGGGGCCCGAGCCGGCTTCCTTGGGAGCCAGTCCCCGGAGGAGGGCGAGGCACCTGGCATGGGGCGTGCGGCGCACGTGAGCTAGCTCCTCGTGAAGAAACGCACCTCAGAGCTGGGGCAGGGGGGCCGGGAGAGGCAAGGAGGGGCTTCTCTCTCTGCATCAGGTCGGAAAGAGCAGAATGCAAACTTTGGATGAGCCCGCCTCCTGGCCTCAGCCCAGCCCATCAAACAAGGCTTGTTCATTTGGCTCTTCTTTTCTTTCTCGGAGAGGACAAAAATCCACGCTTTAGGAGGGGCTCCCTTCAGGAATTCACCAGAGACAGCCTCTGCCTGTCTGTCTGTCTGTGTGTGTGTGAGAGAGAGAGAGCTTCTCTGAACATCCTCCTATTTTATTTCTTCATTTAATCCCTGTTACAAATAATTTTTTTAATTGCTGCCCAACTCTGTGGTGGTGGTATCTGTAGTCAGACTGCCACCTCAAAACTCTGGAAAATGATTGTTCTTCAGAAACAAGGAGGACTGTGCTGCTGAGATGTGTTGGGGGGGGGGCTCACTTCTGCTTCATGGGGAGGAGGGCTACACTTCTCAGATACAGCATGACTGGTGTGGTAGTCTCCTCATGGCATTGCATCCATTTAAAACCACAGTCCTGTGACGTGGGAGTAAATAACACAGAGAAACAGGCATTGGATTTGGCTGCTTGTTGAGACACAGGGAAGGATTATAGTATAAAGTGTCCCAAACAATGCTCCCTCTAAGCTGTGGATTCCTGTGAGCAAAAATTCTGCTTTGTGAGCTACTGGCATTAAAGTTGTGAGTGAGCGATTTGGCTACTGCGTAAATAAGTTTGCTTTGGAGCCATCCTTCCTGAGCTAAGACACTAGCCACTAGCCAGGTGAGGTGGCTCCCCCCACCTTTCTGATTCCACAAGCTGTAAAAATAAATAACTCATGACAGCATAGTCCTAGTATGCCACTCAGTGTATTCCAAGGGGCATGCTCAGTAATTGCATGCAAACCTTTGCACAGATGTGTTTTCAAATTGCTTTGACACACATTTTCCCTGGCACATGTAGTATTTGCATATTTGTGGCTGCTGGCAGGGGCGCTTTGTTTCGCAATTGCACGGGCGCACGGGGGGGGGGGGGGGGGCGCCAGAAGGTAGCCTCGCCTAGTGTGCAAAAAACCCTGGAGCCGGCCCTGTTCAGGGCCAGTATTGGATCAATTCAGCCTGCTCTCCCAGGACAATGATGATAGATTCCTGGGTACTGTAAAGCTGACCACTTGCCTTCTGGACCCATGTCCATCATAGCTGGTTAAAGCCAGCAGAGATGGAATATAGGGCACCCTGGCAGACATTGTAAATCTATCCCTGAGCTCAGGGATCTTCCCAAGGAGTTTAAAGGAGGCAATGGAATCTTTTGTTCCTGGGCAAGACAATTGAGAGAGTGACAGCAGTCGGCTCCAGGGCTTCTTAGAGGATGCATCAATACTGGGACCATTCATGGGTCCTGTTCATGGGACGGAGATGGCACTGGTCACCCTCAGAGACTATCTCTGCAGACATCTGGACTGAGGCAAGTCAGCGTTGCTGCTGTTACTAGATCTATCAGCAGCATTCGACACGGTTGACTATGATTTCTTGACACCTTGCTGACGTGGGGATTCGGGGGACAGCCTTCTCTGGGGTCAAGGACAGAAAGTGGCACTGGGGAGAGAATTCTGCCATGACACCCATTGGTGTGTGGCATCCCCCAGGGGGCTATGCCCTACCCAGTGCTATTTAACAACTACATGCACCTCCTCACTCAGTTGGTGCAAAGATTTGGGCTGGGTTGACACCAGTATGCTGATGACACCCAGCCTTATCTGTTGAAGGACAGCCAGTCATATGCCACCCAAGAAAATTTGGCACAGGGTTTGGATGCTGTGGCTGGATGGCTAAAGCACAGCTGGCTGAAATTACATCCATCAAAGACGGAGGTCCTGTGGCTGGGAAGGGGAGTCTTGGTGTAGTATTTAAGAATGGCAGACTCTAATCTGGAGAACTGGGTTTGATTCCCCACTCCTCCACAAGAAGCCAGCTGGGTGACCTTGGGTCAGTTACAGCTCTCTCAGAGCTCTCTCAGCCCCACCTACTTCACACGGTGTCCATTGCGGAGAGAGGAAGGGAAGGTAATTGTAAGTCACTCAGACTCCTTCAGGTAGTGAAGAGTAGGGTATACAACCAACTCTTCTTTTTCTTCTTGGGATTGGGTATCCAACTCCCAACTCTGGACAGTTATCCTTTAACACCAGCACCAACGGTGGAGCATCTGGGTGTGATTATGGATGCCCCCCTTTCAGTGGAGGCCCAGATCACAAATGTGGCCAGGTTGGTATTTTTCTATCTACGCCAAGTCTGGCAATTGGCACCCTTCCTATCTTGCCCCAACCTAGCCACAGTGATCCATGAAATGGTCAACTCCAGGCTGGATTATTATAATTTGCTCTACATAGGGCTACCCTTGAGGCTGACCTGGAAGCTTCAACTGGTCCAGAATGCAGTGGTGCGAATCCTTACAGAAACCCTTATAAGAGCACATATTCAAATCAGTGCTCTGCCAGCTGCACTGGCTTCAGATTGAATTCCAGATCAAGTTCAAGGTGTTGGTTTTAACCTTTAAAGCCCTTCACAGTCTGGAACCAACATATCTTTGGGACCGCCTCTCATGGCATACCCCCAAAGGGCGTTATGCTCCTTGAACAACAACACACTGATGATCCCAGGACCAAGGAATATCCGCCTGGCTTTAGCTACAGCCAAAACCTTCTTGGCAGTGGCTCCAGCTTGGTGGAATGTGCTTCCAAATGAGATCCAGCGCCTGTGGGACTTGGTACAGTTCCACGGGCCCTATTAAACAGAAATGTATCGCCAAGCATATGGGTAAGGTCAGGAGAATTACCACCATACAGATTCTCCTACCTCTTCCTTCCCCCTCCCTTCCTCAGGGCATGTTATAGTATTAGGTGCAGTCTGATAAACTAAATGTCTGGAAATGGTTTAAACTGAAACTTTTTAAAGTTTATTATAATTTGTTTATTATATGTTCTGACTCGCTCTGAGCCCCATGTGGGGGAGAGCGGGACATAAATCAAACAAATATATAAATAAATAAATAAAACCTGCTCCTGTGTTGTTTAGATGAAAAGTAGCAGCTGGCTACTCCTGGAAGCAGTGGGTTGGATCCAGACTAAATTTTCCCATGGGAGAATGGAACTCTCCTGCCTCCCTCCTCCCACTGAAACTCACTGATCTTCCCATGGATGGAAGTCAACGTGAATCTTTCAGTCGATGGCAACTGCAAACACAGAGTGAATACCACTAATACGCTGCTACTCTCGCGGGAAATCACCCTTAGAAACCCCCTGCAACATCACAGGAGCCTCTGGCATCACCTCCCATTTTGTGATGAGACCTTCACCAGAGAAGGCAGCAGAGCATGGTTCTCTTATGTACAAGCTGCACTTCATGCCCTCCAGACAAAAATCAAAGCTGGTGGTATTGTAGGTGTTTCTGGGATGATCTCCATTTCCTGATCAAAGGACTGCTGGAGGAAAGCAGCAAAACCTCACTAGAGAGCCAGCATGGTCTAGTAGTTAACATGTGGGACTAGGATGTGGGAAGCCAAAGTTCAGATCCCAGCTCTGCCATGGAAGCTTGCTGGGTGACCTTCAGCCAGTCACATACTCTCAGCCTAACCTACCTCACAGGGCTGTTGTGAAGATAAAATGGAGAGGAGGAAAATAATGTAAGCCACTTTGGGTCCCCGCTGGGGAGAAAGGCAGGATATATAAAGCTATAAAAAGTAAAGAAGCGTCTTTTAAAAAGGGGAATGTCTGCCCCAATTAATTGTACAGGAAGGACCACAGGCTCTGGTAAAAGCAATGTAAGATAATAATTAGGCATGCAAAAAAAAAAAAGATTTTGAGAAGCAGGTTGCTAAAAGCATCAAGACAAACCATAAACATTTTTTAAAATACATCTGGAGCAGAAAACGAGCCAAAGAAGCAGTAGGGCCTTTGGATGACAACAGAATAAAGGGATTGGTAAAGGAAAATGGGGAGATGGCAAAGAAGCTCAAAGACTTCTTTGCTTCTGTGTTCACTGTGAAAAGTATGGGGAACATACCCCTGCCACAGCCTCTGTTTTCAGGAAGGGAGTCTGAAGAACTGAGCCAAATCGAGGTCACCAGAGATGAAATTCTAGACCTACTGGGGAAATTAAAAACTGATAAATTTTCAGATCCTGATGGCATACATCCGGGGCTATTTTTGGGCAGGAACGCACAGGAACGGAGTTCCGGCTGGCTTCAGAGTTGGCCACGCCCACTACAGCCAAAACCTCTGTGTGCGTGGCTGCAGAGGGAAAGCCTGGAGAGCAACACCCCCCGTGACTCTGAGGCGGGCAGGCCGGGGGGGGCCTGGAAGGATCAAGGAGGCATTTAAATGCCTCCCCGTGCCTTCCCCAGCCTGTCCAAGGGCCAGCTTGCCCGGGCTCCCCGCAGCCGTGGGGCACCCATGAAGCCAAGGGGGTGTGGCCCAATATGCTAATGAGCTGTGCTGTCATGGGTGTGGCCTAATATGCTAAGAGTTTCTGCTGTTGGGTGTGGCCTATTATGCTAATGAGTTCCTGCTGGGATTTTTCTACAAAAAAAAGCCCTGCATACATCTGAGAGTTCTTAAGAAACTCAGATGTGAGATTGTTGCTCTACTAACCCCTATATGTAACCTATCACTAAATTCAGCTGCTGTACCAGAAGACTGGAGAGTAGCAAATGTGACATCAGTTTTTAAAAAGGGATCCAAAGGGGAACCAGGAAATTACAGGCCAGCCAGCCTAACGTCTATCCCAGGCAAATTAGTAGAAACTGTAATCAAAGATAGAATTTCCAGGCACAAAAAAGGAGCAACGCTTGCTGAAGGAAAATCAACATGGCTCCTGCAGAGGCAAGTCCTGCCTCACCAACCTTTTGGAGTTCTTTGAGAAAGTGAATAAGCATGTAGACAATGGTGATCCAGTAGACATTATATACCTAGACTTTCAAAATGCATTTGACAAGGTACCTCACCAAAGACTCCTGAGTAAATTTAGCAGGCATGGGATAAGAGGACGGGTTCTCTTATAGATTAAAAACTGGTTAAATGACAGGAAGCAAAGAGTCGGAATCAATAGTCAGTTCTCTCAATGGAGGGAAATAAGCAGTGGAATCCCACAAGGATCGGTATTGAGGCCGGTACTATTTAATTTATTCATCCATGATCTGGAACTGGGGATAGGTAGTGTAGTGGCGACTTTTGCAGATGACAACAAATTATTCAGGATGGTGAAAACCAAGGCTGACTGTGAAGAGCTCCAAGAGGACCTCCGCACACTGGGTGAGTGGGCGACAATGTGGCAAATGAAGTTCAGTGTTGGTAAATGTAAAGTGATGCACATTACGACAAAAAATCCCTACTTCAAGTATAGGCTAATGAGGTCTGAACTTGCTGAGACTCAGAGGGGAAAAGATATTGGGTTGTAGTGGATAGCTCAAGGAAAGTGTCAACCCAGTGTGGTGCAGTGGTGAAAAAGGCAAACTCTGTGTTAGGGATTATTAGGAAAGGGATTGAGAATAAAATGGCAGATAAGAACATAAGAGACGCCAATGTTGGATCAGGCCAAAGGCCCATCCAGTCCAACACTCTGTATCACACAGTGGCCAGAAATACCAGTGCCATCAGGAGGTCCACCAGTGGGGCCAGGATATTAGAAGCCCTCCCACTGTTGACCCACCCAAGCACCAAGAAGACAGAGCATCACTTGCCCCAGAGCCCCTATCTATACCTTGTGGCTAATAGCCACTGATGGACCTCTGCTCCATATGCTTATCTAATTCCCTTTTTCCCTAATTCCCTAATATTGTAATGCCCTATATAGATCTATGGTTCGGCCTCATTTGGAACACTCTGTACATTTCTGGTCACATCTCAAAAAGGACACTGCGGAGCTGGGAAAAGTGCAGAGGAGGGCAACCAAGATGATTAGGGGGCTGGAGCACTTTCCCTATGAGGAAAGGCTGAAGAGTCTGGGACCTTTCTGTTTAGAAAAGAGACAACTGACGGGGGACATGATAGATATTTATAAAATTATGAATGGGATGGAGAGAATTGACAAAGATAATTTTTTTCTCCCTCTCCCAAAAATACTAGAACCCAAGGGCATCCAATGAAACTGATGGGCAGTAGGTTCAGGACAGACAAAAGGAAATACTGCTTTACACAGAGAGTGATTAAAATGGGGAATTCACTGCCAGAGGATGTACTGATGGCCACAGGAATAAACAGCTTTAAAAGGGGATTATATAGATTCATGGAGGACAAGTCTATCAACGGTTACTAGCCATGGTGACTGAGGGGAACCTCCACATTCAGAGGCACTAAGTCTCTGAATCCCAGAGCCAGAAGGCAACATCAGGGGAAGGCCTCACCCTCTATGCCCTGTTGTTGGCCATCTAGAGGAACTGATTGGCCAATGTGTGAGACAGGATGCTGGACTAGATGGACCATTGGTCTGATGCAGCAGGACTCTTCTTCTTTTCTTATGTAAATAAAGTAAATAATAAATAAATAAATGGTAATACTGCATGACCTTGGGACCATGACATATTCTCAGCCTGACCTACCTCACAGCACTGTTGTGAGAAAATGGAGGAAGGGAGAACAAAGTTCCCAGGCGCTTTAAGTCCCAATGAGAACAAAAGCAGGATATAAATAAACAAATGCAAATGCATGCATGAAAAAGATCCATGGTTGCATGAAAGCTGTGTTCCATTGTTGCCCCAGGCACCACTCCTTCTTGGAAATGTGAGATGGTTTCTGAATCCTCCTGGGATGATTTCCAGTTTCATGGTTGTAGAGAAACTAGAAGAACTGAAGTAGTCACTCTCAAGCTCTCAGAGGGACAGGTAGCTAGCCAGTGTGCATGAGCACATGAGTCAAGGGGGCAGATGAAGTACAGGAGGAAGAGGTATGACGGTGCACTTAGCACAGGGATACTGCTGCCCCCTACAACCTGGGATTGGCCTTGGTAATGCTGGAAAGCTGCCAAAAAGCACACAAAAAAACCCTGTAATGCAATACCATATGGCCCATTTGGCTTCTCACTCTCAGTTTTAAGAACTTTGGTGTAATGAATGTCAAAATGTTTTAGTTGTGAAAACTCCAAAACTCCGATAAATCATTCTCAGATTGCACACAGTTCTACAACAGAACCATGATAGCCAGCTTTCTGAGACATAGTTTGTTCCAGGGTAGTGATTTGCAAGGTTTTTCCTCTCCGGGAACCTTCAGCTTGTTTGCTGAGGAACCCCTGAGATCTACCAACATGTTTGCAGAGGATGCTGTATACTACAGTGGGTATACATGTACATATTTACTGCCATTACTGACCGTTCGATTGAGAATACTTTTCTAAGGAAGTTCAAAGTCCCCCAGAAATACCAGGTTATAACTAGAATCATAGAATCATAGAGTTGGAAGGGACCTCCCGGGTCATCTAGTCCAACCCCCTGCACAAGGCAGGAAATTCACAAATACCTCTCCCTCCACACCTGCAGTGACCGTTGTTCCATGCCCAGAAGATGACAAGAAACCTCCAGGATCCCTGGCCAAACTGGCCTGGAGAAAAATTGCTTCCTGACCCCAAAGTGGCAATCAGCATTTCTCTGCATGTGTAAGAAAAGGCCACAATAACTAAGCACTGAGGCAGTCCTTCCTGCCCTCCCTCTCATGATCTGCCTAAGTTCACAGAATCTGCATTGCTGTCAGGTGGCCATCTAGCCTCTGTTTGAAAACCTCCAACGAAGGAGAGCCCACCACCTCCCAACGAAGCCTATTCCACTGAAGAACCACTCTGTCAGGAAGTTCTTCCTAATGTTAAGCGGAAAACTCTTCTGATTAAATTTCAACCCGTTAGTTCTGGTCCGACCTTCTGGGGCTACAGAAAACAACTCCGTACCATCCTCTATATGACAGCCCTTCAAGTACTTGAAAATGGTTATCATATCACCTCTCGGTCGTCTCCTCTCCAGGCTAAACATACCCAGCTCCTTCAACCTTTCTTCATAGGACGGTCTCCAGACCCCTCACCATCTTTGTTGCTCTCCTCTGGACACGTTCCAGGTTGTCTATATCCTTCTTAAATTGTGGTGCCCAAAACTGAACACAATACTCTAGGGGAGATCTAACCAGAGCAAAGTGGTACCATCACTTCATATAATCTGGATACTATACTTCTGTTGATACAGCCCAAAATCACATTTGCCTTTTTAACAACCACATCACACTGCTGACTCATGTTCAGTGTATGATCTGCTAAGACCTCTAGATCCTTTTTGCACATACTACTGCCAAGACCATGGCCGGCCCGCTCACTAGGCCAGCTAGTCTCTGGCCTAGGGCGCAGCTCCGCACAGGGCGCCAAAAGCCCTCCTGCCCCCCCCCGCCAAAGCCATTGCTTGTCCCGTAGCGGCATGGTTTTCTGGGCGCCCACTACTGCTGCCTCACTTTGCCTCCGCTGCTCCGTCAGGCATGGGGAGGGGGGCGGGTGGGGAGGGAAGGACGGAGGAAGTGCCCCTCTCTTTGCCCGGCCCTCTGCCGGTCCCCACTGGCCGGGGAGCGCTGCCAGGCTGGCCCACCGCTCGGGGCTGGGCTGGGAAAAAATTCGGAGGCAGGCAAGGTGGCGCAGCTGCTGTTGCCGCCGCCGGCGGTGCTGGGGTCGGGCGAGACCTCTTTGGGCAGCCTGGGTGGGAAGCTGAAGAGGTGGGCTCCCTAGTGCGAGGCCGGCGTCAGCGAGGAGGACGAGGTGGCGTTGGAGGGCGAGCTGTCACCGCCTCTGCCGCCCGGGTAGACGGGACGGAGAGGGGTGGGGGGGGGGGGCGCCAGCCGCCGATGGGTAACAAAGGAAAAAACACACCAGGAAATCATGCTGTGAAAGAGTCTTTAAGCAGCCCCCTCTCCAAAATACTGGATAGCCGAATTTCTGCCTTGCAAGGGGCGAAGGACCTACTTGAGACTAAACCTTCCCAGGCTCCGGTTGCCAGGCCTTTCCCCCGGCTTTTGTGTGTCTGCACTGCAGCCCTCCCTCTTCTCTGGGTATTTAAGCGCTTTCCCCAACACGCGCCACTGAATTCCAGTTAGTTCCCGGTTAGTTTACTGTTTGGAAGATACGGGTAGCGGATGGCTGTCAACTGTTCCTCCTCCTGTCTTTTTGTTTTGCTCGCTCCTCGTGCGATCCTCCGCGCCCCCTCCCCCCCCCGCTCTCTCGGCCTCTCCCCGCCTGTGTCCCCGCCGGCTCCCTGAGCGCTCTTCCACTGCTGAGCCCGGGCGCCTCTCCAGCCACCAGCTCGGCTGCTTTAACCCTTTTGGTTCTGCAGACGAAGGAGGAAAGCTTCCCGCCCTTCCCAGGAAGGCCCTGCTGGGACCGTCAGTGACGCTTTCTAATGTCGCTCATTGGGGCTCTTCTGGAGTAAGTCTGCGCAGGGCCACGCTCCCGGAGGATCCGCGGCTGTTCGGCCGTCCCAGAAAACCAGGGTGGCGGAGTCGAGGAAAGGAAATTACAGACTAACTTGAAGCGAGCTTGGGCCGAGCCAGCCAAAGCACGCCTTCCCTTTCCTCCACCAGCCTCCAACATTCCCCCGTCCCCAATCACCACCACACGGGCTTGTCCTTTAAAGGAGGAGGAAAGCCACCCAGATCGCCCTGGCTCTGTGGCCAGAAACCTTCCCTGTCCGTCCTGACGCTCGAAGCCGAAGCACCCAGCAAGTGAGCCAGCCCGTTCAGTACAGCATGGTGTGCCATCCAGCGGGGCTGGTCCGTGGCATAGCTGTGGGTTTCTCCTCCCGCCTGGAGGTTGGCAACCCCATAATTGGTGGGTGCGGGAGGGGGGGGGCGCACAGAAGGTGGCCTCGCCTAGACTGCAAAAAACCCTGGAGCCGGCCCTGGCCAAGACAAGTCTCCCCCAACCTATAATTATGCATTTGATTTTTCCTACCTAAATGCACAAGCATAGGTACAAACTTTAATGTATACAAAGTGAAAATGGGTTAACAATTTCTTGAGAAATTAATGCAATGCCAAATGAATAACTAAAGACAATAAAAAGTGTCCTATAATGTGCTGAAAATGTTAGGCTACTAAAATGACTTTGCTACGATGACTCATTTGAATGAACAGTAAAAAGGAACTGAGACAACAACAAATACTTTACAGTAAAGGAAATATTAGATAAACTAGTACAACATGGGACATATTTGTAAAATGTTAGTGGAAAAGTTGTCAAAGAGACAGAAAGAAAGCACAATTCAAGATAGTAACAGTATATTAAAAAGGAAGCTTGTTATAGCTAAAGATAGCCAAGAACAATATTTGCTTTGCAGATATACACAGTGAACCTTCTGTCAAGGCCAGTTGATGGCTTGGATCCAGTGATAATTTCCACTTAAGGGGAAGAGATTTCCACCTGTGAATCAGGATTCCACCTGTGAATCCAGCAACAGCATAAGGAGTGAATCAAAGGTTTGCAACAGGATGAGGAGAATTGGCAAAAATCACATAATCTCTTCTGTGTGCAGAAATCCTCTGGATCTGTAATGTCCTCCCTTGGCTGTGCATTCCCAGGTTAAGATACTCACTCAGGCACCCATTCTTAGGTCCATTAGCAGGAGTTTGCTGCTCTCAGCTTTCCTTCCCTTTTGTTTTCATTTCACTTCCCCCCCCCCCTTACTTTGGGTTGCAGTGGAGGTATTTCTCTCTGCGTGCTTTTGTTTTTGGGCTGCTTTGGGGAGGCTTCAACTTAGTTACTGCCTTTCTTCTCTTCATTTTAAATGCCACCACACTTCTCCTGGGGGCAGGTTTGCCTGCCTGATTCCACAGTTACTGCTTGAGATCCCCTACTCTTCTTCATTTCAAACGCCAGCCCACTGCTCCTGGGGACGGGTTTGCCTGCCTGGTCCCAGAGTTACTGCTTGGGCCCCCTTTCGACTCCTCTGTGTTTCAAACCTCCCCCCAGCTCCTTTGGGGCTGATCTGTGTGGGTGCCTGCCTGGTTCCAGAGTTGCTGTGTGGGGTCACTTACTCCTCTTCATTTCAAATGCCACCCCACTTCTCCTGTGGTACTTTGCCTGCTTGATTCCAGAGTTACTGCCTGGGGTCCCTTACTCCTCCCAGGCAGTGCGGAAGGGGGGTTGGCCTGTCCTGCATTCACTGTACCAGTGGTGGAAGGATGGGCCCAGGAGATGCAGCAACCCACAACTGTGCACGTGGCTTCTGGGTCCCGGGCAGGGTAGGAGGGTTGGCCCTGCCCAGTAATCATGTTTCCAGTTGTTAGAGGGGCAGTGGGCAGTTGGGCCTGGGTAGAGGCAGCCACCCACAAGCATGCAGGTGTCTCCTGGGCCCATGCAAACTGGCCGGCCGGCCATGGCCTGCAGTCCATCCTGTTAGCCAAGAGGGACCTGGGGACACTGCCAAATCCATTCCTGACATCTCCCCAAAACTCAATTTCCTGGATGCACCTTCTTTGGGTGTTCATAACTCCGCCCCAACTCCAACCCACACATAACTGGCAAGGCACATGGGGGGGGGGGTCATCCTGAGGAGGTGCACCCTGAGCTTGATGCATCTAGCTCATCCTGGGTCAGTTCTATACACTCCGGAACCAGCACCAGACATGTCCCCAAGAGGAACTTTCTGGGAGCACCTTGTGTGGAGGTCTGCAACTCCCCCCAGATCCAATCCACATGTAACTTGCAAGGCATGTCAGGGAGCATCCTGGGGAGGGGCTCCATGAGTTTGATGTGTCTAGCTTGGTCAGGGTCAGTGCTATGCACTCTGGAACCTGCACCTCATGTCCCCATCGCACTTTCCTGGGGGCACCTTGCTTGGGGGGGTCTGTAACTCAGCCCCCCCAAAATCCAATCAACACATAACTCACAGGGCATATTGTGCCCCCCCCCCCGGAGGTGCTCCATGAGTTTGATGCCTGTAGCTTAACCAGGGTCAGTTTTATGCACTCCTGAACTTGTGCTAAAAAAGTCCCTGAAAAGCAGTTTCCAGGGGCACCTTGTTTGGAGCTCTCACCTTGTTTGGGGGTCTATAGCTTGGCCCCAAAGTCCAATCCTCACCAAACTTGGTGGCCTACCCAAGAATAGCCCACTGGAGATGCACCACAATTTGGGAGCCTCTAGGAACCTGGTGACCCCCTTTTTCCAAACCGTTTCAGTTTGCAAACCTGGTTTGGGAACGGTTTCGGAAACCATTGGTTTGTGAACCTGAACCCAGCTTACCCGGTTTGTGCCCATCCCTACAAATGACCACATACCCAGCATTTAAATTGGGTTGCCAGTTCTTGCATGAGCAAAGTTGGCACACCAGGAATTTGTGACTGATGTGGATACCCATGCTGACATGCTAATGGTATATCTGAGAACCCAGATACCTGGTTTAGATGTGACTATGCAGAGTTACTCACTCCTCAAGTTCTAACAAATGCCTGCTGACAAACAGCAAACCTGAGCAAAGGAGAAGAATAGGAAACAAAGGTCTGAGAGGGGGGAAAAGGCCAAGGCAGAATGTTCATAAAAGGAGGAACCACTAAGGAAAGGAGCAAGAAATAAACTTAGACATGGACCTAGAAACAGGACATATGTAGTTGACAGGAAAGCTGCAAACAGGCAAGTATTGGAACCCAAAGTGCTAGCAGAGGTGTCAAACTCCTTTGTTGAAAGGTTCGGATCTGACATAAATGTCACTTTGTTGGGCTTAGCCATGTGTGCCATAAAATATACCATGAGGTACCGGAGATAATAAAACTTTATAAAGGTGATTTCAGATGCCAAATGGCAATAGAAGATGAATGATAATAGCAGGCTTGATTGGATTAGATGTGATGCAGAGGGGTGGTAATGCTAGCATTTATAAGCTGCTGGTGGTGGGGAATCAGCCTAAGAACAGTTTTGCAGAGGCCCCAAACTAGAATTGCCAACCTCCAGGCGATGGCTGGAGATCTTCTGTGGTTACAACTGATCTCCAGGTGACAGAGATCAGTTCACTCAGAGAAAATGACCACTTTGGAAGTCCCTCTCCTCACCAAACCCCACCTCTCCTCAGGCTCCACTCCCCAAAAACTCCAGGTCAAGCCTCACGCACAAACTTCAGAGTTAACATGCTAGAGACTGTTTAATATGCCAAGAAATTCCTTCCCTCAGCAACCAGCCTGGCAACCTTAATTCTGCACTGTACACAAGGGAAAAGCAACCACAGGCCCCGGTCACACGGGCCGGATATCACGAGGGGGAGGCGTGGCTGTTTGCCCCGGAGTGAACTACCGCGCGGCCACCGGATCAAACGTCCCACCGACGTCCCGTGGTTCGGGGGGAGGTGCCGATCATACGTCAATCCTGCGGCGCGGCAAAGAAGAGGCGCGGCAGGGGTTGTGGGTTTTTTAACCGAACTGTGCACATGCGCCACTGTGTGCTTGTGCGCATCCCGTGGAGACTTGAGAGAAAAAAACCTTTTCGCGATGGGACATGGGTGGGCGCCGGATGCCACGAGCTACCACCGGAAACATGATCAGACGCCCGCCCTTGTCCCGTGGTTTCCGGAAACTAGTACCTCGGAGGTACTATTTTTTTACGGCGCATCTTCAGCGGGAAGCCTCGGGTTCGCCATGGGAGCTCTACACTTCCCAGATGTTGCGGTTTGATCGCGCCCGGAAAATCCGCCTATCTTCCATCTCTGTAGCGTGGCTAATGCTCCGTGTGACCGCAGCCACAAACAGCAGCTTGAAGCCAAATTAATGTTATTACAAAGGAGTTTTCAGCTGCCTGAAATAAAACTTTGTTGGTCTTAAAGGTGCCATGGGACCCTAAGGAGGAGGGGGGAGGAGACGGCCAATGGAGGGAAGGGAGGCTGGGTTTTTATCTCTCCTGTGTGATTGAGAGAGCTGAGCTGGGCTGCGCTGGGATGCAGCAGCCGCCCCCGAGAAGACAAAGCGTGTGTGTGCTCTCTCTCTCTCTTTCCTGCTCCCTTCCTCCCCAAAGGAGGAGGGGAGGAGGAGACAGCCAATGGAGGGAAGGAAGGTTGGGTTTTTGTCTCTCCCATGTGATTGAGAGAGCTGGGCTGCAATGGAGCGGCCACTCTGGAGAAGAAGGGTGAGTGCACACGAAAGCTTAAACCTGAAATAAAACTTTGTTGGTCTCTTAAAGGTGCCATGGGACTAGACGTTGCTCCTCTCAAGTGTGCTCTCTTTCCTCCCCCCTCCCTCCCTCCCTAAAGGAGTGGGGAGGAGACAGCCCATGGAGAGGAGGAAGGTTGGGTTTTTGTCTCTCCTGTGTGATTGAGAGAGCCAGGCTGCGATACAGCAGCCGCCCCAGAGAAGTATGCATGCACACGAAAGCTTAAACCTGAAATAAAACTTTGGTGGTCCCTTAAAGGTGCTGTGGGACTCAGACTTTGTTCCTCTCAACGGCTCCTATCTGGTGGAATGAGCTCCCTTCCCCTCTCCCTTTCTCCCCAAAGGAGGAGGAAGGGGGTGGAGACAGCCAATGGAAGGAAGGGAGGTTGTTTTTTTCCTCCCACACAATTAAGAGAGCTGAGCTACAATGCAGCAGCCACCCCAGAGAAAAAGTGTGTGCGCACACAAAAGGTTATACCTGAAATAAAGTTTTGTTGGTCTCTCAAAGGTGCTAAGGGACTTGGACTTTGCTCTCTCTCAAGTGAGCACTCTCTTTCTCTTTCCCTCCTCCCTCCCTTCTTCCCCAAAGGAGGACGAGGGAGGAGACAGCCAATGGAAGGAAGGTGTTTTTTTTTCTCTCCCGCACAATTGAGAGAGCCGGCCGAAAACAAGCTGCAATGCAACAGCAACTCCTGAGAAGGAAGCAGGAGTGAGCCAGTTGCTCATGGGCCAGATACGAGTCCTGCAGGGGCCAGTTCTGGCCCGTAAGCCATATGTTTGACACTCCTGGGCTACAGGGTTCTGAATGAAGTAACTGCATGGTCTGAGCTGGTAGAGTGCTGGTTATAAGTGATCGTGGCAATAAAAAAAATGATCACATGGAAGAAATTCTTCAGCAGCAGATATTCTACGCCCGGGATCCAGTAGAAACATAGCATATTTTGAGCCTGAATGTTAATTGAGATCAGCGTCCTATCTGAATTTAATATTCTTAAGACTTGTTGTCTAACATTTATGAAACTGAGAGCTTTGGCACCACTATAATATCTCCTGAAGAAGATTCATTTTTTTGAAACAATCCGGAGACGACGTTGTGTATCATGTTATAGTGCTTTAGATTGCAATACATAAACAGCATTCTTTATAAGTCTTATGACTGTTTGATTGTGGGTCAGACTATCACGACTGTTGGCTTTATACTTGTTTAACTAATAAAAAAATGATCACATGGAAGAAATTCTTCAGCAGCAGACATACTATAGCACTAAAAAAATGGATTGGGTTTTAACCTGGGACAGGGTTTTCTTCTCACCTGAACTCAAAGTGGTTAGATATATTTTGTTTTTATAGACAACTAGGAAGTAAAGTTGTATGTCAATAGTTTATTTGATAATATAGATCTCTGAGCAAAATGTTAAAAGAATAAGGTCTTAATAAAATGCTTACTTTCTGATTCCACCACAAGATATAAATTCTGATTTTTGTTAGAGGATACATGTTTGTAGTAGTGCCTGGGGGACTTCAATGCATAGTAGCTCAAATGGTAATAATGGAATAATAACATAAAATTGTTATTCACAGAGACTTTGCAGTCCATGTACATATTCTATTATTAATCAGTATTAAATATGTGCATTCTGGAGCTTTTTTAGGCATGAAAGGAAGGCATTAGTAATAAACAACTTTTTATTTGAACATTCTGACAATACCTGCAGAAGGAATGCTCAGGGCCAGGAAAGAGACACATGAGACATCCAAGACTCACAACCAAGCTATGGTGACAGTAATGGGCTAGACAAGCCAAAGGTTTGATTCAAAGCATAACTGTCCATACATCTATTTTGTGAATGATTAAACCAAAATGTCATTGACATTCTGTGTGTGTAACTTTCACATGTTGAACCCATTTTATGGAAGCTGTGGCATGTGTCAAGATTGCAACTGGAAAATGTTCACAAACTAAGTTAGTTAAGAATGTAGGAAGTTACAACCCTGGCATATCAGTATATTCCCCGAACCATTCCAATATACCAGTCTTCACTGGAAAAGAAAATTCAGCACCTGTGTAAAACAATAACTATTTAAAAAGGCCCGGTCCTCTCTGTAAGACATTTCTTTGCATCCATTTAAAAGCTATTGTTCGCATCTAGACATAATTCTGCTAAAAAGTACCAATTCCAAATAGTCTGTGCTGAGTCAAGGCAGACACATTTTTAACTTAATAATGTACCTACTATGAAGCAAGTAACAGAGCTGTCATAAATTGTGATATATTGCTTAATGAAGAGAACAGGACAGATAGATCACATGCACGAGGACTAGGGTTGCAAGATCCTACCTGGCAGTCAGTGGGGAGGATCCCAGGTCCCGTCTGGAATATTCTCCCATGCAAATAAAGCACACACAACATGATGACATCACCTGAAAGTTAAATCATCACATTGCCGACATCAGGGGGTGATGCTCTAGTTTTTGGGCAAAACTCTATGGCTTGTAGCCGATTTTACCACAGAGTTTTGCCCAAAAACTAGAGCGTCTCCAGGTGACATTGACAATGTGATGACATCACCTCCAGGTAACATCATCATGTCACCTTTCGGGCCAGTTGAGGGCGGGATTTCCCTTCACCAGCCAGCTGGCCAGTGGCACAGAACCACCCCGCAAAAGTGGGGGTTCCCCCACCCCCAGCAGTGGTCTGGCAACCCTAACATGGACAGACCACAAAAAACAGAGAGGAAACAGGGAAAATATCTGTTGGTAACACAGCCAATATTACACAATCCATCTAACCACACAGGTTGTCTGGTAGGTTGTTGGGTTTTTTTGTTAATACTGATAGTTTTAGAATGACAGAAACATAAATTCTGAAATATAGCAACCATATAAAACAGGGAGATGTCAGCACTACACAACATGAACACAACTTCCACATTCTTATACTACTGTTAAATCTTTTGATGTCAAACAATATAGGAGGCAGATACATATTCAGTAATATCTAATAAACTACGTAGTATTAATACAGAAATCAAATGCAATGTTATCCATACAATACCATAAAAACTATTCAGGCTCCCACACATTGATTAGAGTCTTCCAAGCATACTGAATTCTAAGAATTTGTGAGTTATAGTATTTATATCAACCATAATCAGATTAGCATATATGTTAATCATATCTGCTACAAATTTCAAAAGCAGAACAATTTCTGTTTTCAGATATAAAATGTAGTGATAATTTTATTTGCTTTAAAAGGGTTATACGCTTTAGTGCTGCCAAGATCACTCCTTCCAACAAATGAGTTCGACACCCCTCTTACAGATGAAGCCTAGGATCTATATCTAGTAAATAAATAAATATGGTATCCTCTACCTGCTGGCTTGACTGATATAATCTATTTTATCACCTTAGTATTCTACATGTGTATTAGTGCTCTGTCTCAAGAAAAGCTTAGAGCCATGAGATCTTTCCATCATATCCTTTGGGCTATGCTCATTACCAGTAAGGGTAAAAAGACAAGCACATCCATTTATATGGATGCCATGAACATTTATCCCAAAAGATCCTCCTCAAGGGTTCTGTCTGATAATGTTTCATTACATGCTCAGATAAGACATGATTCTATGCAGGGGTCATTTTGTAGAAAAAGAGCTGCAGGAGCTCATTAGCATACGGTATGCTAATGAGCTACTAGGCTATTAGCATATGCCACGCCCGCTGACATCACCAGAAGTTATGTCAGAAGGGGAAGCAAAAGGGGGGAGGCATCTTCAAAAGCCTCCCCTTCCCTTCCCCAGCTATCCTGAAAGGAGGGGAACGAAGAGATAAGGGGTTTAAAATTTAAACCTCTTCTCACTAGAGTTGGGCAACAGAAGGAGGAAAGAGGAAAGGAAAGAGAGAGAGTAGAGAGAAGGAAGAAGGAAGGAAAGAGGGA
>NW_015168652.1:1361717-1374775 GCF_001447785.1 Gekko japonicus | reverse complement strand
AAAGAGAGAAAGAAAAGGAGGGAAAGATGGCAAAGAGATGGAGGAAGGGAGGGAGGCTCTCCCACCCACCCCCATCAAGCCCCCGCCACCCCCATGAATCCCTTACCTACTGCTTCAGCGGGGGCCAGGGAAGCCAGCAGCGGGGCTCTCCAGGCCTCCCCCAAGCCACAGCACTTCTGCGGGGGCCTGGGGACCCAGCAGCGGCGCTCTCCCGGCATCCCCCGGCCGCAGTGCTTATGCACGGGCCCGGGAGACCCGGCGGCAGTGCTCTTTGGGCCTCCCCCGGCCGCAGCGCTTCTGTGCGGGCCTGGGGGACCCGGCAGTGGGGCTCTCCGGGCCTCCCCCCGGCCGCAGCGCTTCAGCGCGGGCCTGGAAAAGCCGAATGTGGGGCTCTTCGAACCTTCCCCAGGCCGCAGCGCTTTGGTGCGGGGAGCTGGGGGCAGGAAGTTCTGCCGCCACCATTTGCACTGGTTCCTGGGCTGCTGGAGCAGCGCTCCGGCACGCTCCGGCCCCAAAAGACCCCTGATTCTATGGTAATTTTATCATAATATTTGTAAAGTAAACCAAGATTTTTATTTTTGATAATATTGTTTGCATTTTCTACCTTGTGCAATGAAAGCATTCCTCATTCTCAACCATTCAGATTACTAATTTGTTCTCCTTTGAAATAGTCTGTGTATTTATACATGTACAAATTATTGTTTTCCATGAAAGACTGATATCATTTGAACATTTGGTATAATAAATATTTAATTTAAGCGAATTTGAGGGAAATATGAATTATGTATGTTTATTTCTTTATATTTTAATTTCAGCTCCTAAAAATTTAGTGGGTGTAACCTAACCAAAACAAAGCACATTCAAGTGCCATTTATTTAAATGCAAAGGTTCTAAGTATTTTTAAGCACATGCTTAACTATCCCCTTAAAAGTAAGTGCTTAATTTTGGTTTTCTTTATAAACTTGAATGTTTTGCTATAGAAGCCTTCTGTAAAGGAATAGCAAATCAAAATTTTGGATCTGGAGCTACAGGAGCCTGCAGCCACTGTCTAGATGAGTAAATGTAAATGCAAAAATCAAAATATTGTTGCCTCAGATCAGCATTAGCGCTGTGAAGATGGTAGAGAAAAAATATACTATTGTGATGAATCTCCCTCCTAATACTGGATAGTCTCCCAACTGTCTTGGGTTAGTTGCCATTAAATCAGGAAATTATATCAATACAAGACCAGTCTTTTTCTAGATAGACTGTAGTATTATACTGGTCTCAATACTGGTCAGACCCTTCTCAGTCAACCTGTATACTTGCATGTGCATGAAAGAAACAAAGCTTGCCTTTTCCTATTCTCTTCTCCTTTCAACTACTTTAAGGCAGACCATGACTCAAGCAGCCAGCTGGTGTTTTTCTTGAAGAATTTTCTTCTAGATCAGATACTAGATTACCTAAATTTTATTGACTAAGCATACATAATAAATACAAAGATATTTGGGGATGATATATAGACTACTGGAATAATGCAGAATACTAAAAAATTAAAAAGAAATAAAGTTGCTTTCTAGATCTACTTACAACTCATAAACAAATTTCCCCACAAGCGATGGTTCAAAATTTCTCTTCCACCAGCATCTGGGCACCATAAACAAAGGTTTGACAAAAACTTGCATCCCACCTCCCCTATTTATGGGTTTCCCTCTAATTTGGGAGTTCCATTCCTAGGCCAATCAGAGAATACTAAAAATGTCTGTGGGGTTCTAATTCTACATTAAGAAAAGAATATGAACTAAAGTTTGCTCTATATTTTTCCAAAGCTTGAAAAGATCCCCCCAAAACTACCATGTCGTTTTATTCTGAATGGAATTCTGAATTTTTCCCATCTGTAGAATGTGACAGTGAAAAATGTGACAGATTACATTCATCGTAATGCCCTAGTAACAAACACCACAATCAGAATATTTGGATTTAAACTGTTTTAATCCCTCCAACATCTATAGGATTATTAGGACAGCCAAATAAATGCCTGGGAAGACTTTGCGATGAGAGCTACATCACAAATCTAGGTGTTAGACTAGTAGTGTTGTAGGCAAATATGGTAGCCTAGATCATCACGCTAATCCCCTTAAATTCAAATGTGCTGGACTAATACATCAATAAACATTTCCTACCCTCAAATTAAGAACAAGACCTAAATATCAAGCAAATAAGGTACATTTCCCCAAAATAGTGTATTATTTCATATCCAGCATAATTTAAATATTTAACTACATGTTTGGTGAGGATGGAATATTATGGATCCCTGTAGAAGACATTATGTTGATTAGATGTTTTATAGTACAGCAACAGTTAGGTCGTACTACACCAAACATTGTAGTTGTGCCTTTAAAATCTGACATAAGTGGGGATGAGGTAGAATCAAGAACAGCAAAGCACTGATTATTCTCACTGAACAAGATGAGCAAGCAGGAAATGTTTACAAAAAGATAGGAAGCATGTCAAAAAAAGACAGCAGTTTTTATCAGGCACTATTGAAATTCTCATAACTTTGGAATCACAAAGTTGCACATGACACCACTGAAGGTGAGACATTGTTCTCTTTCCGGGTTGCATAACTGAGTGCAGCAACACATCTGTTTTGGCCCTAGAGCCAGACATAATAAAAGATAGGAAAGCTAGGAGAATCATTTGGAATCTTTTTTTAAAAAAATAGTTTTAATCAACTAATGTCCTAAGCAAATGTGCAAATACGTTCAATCACATTGGTTTTTAAAACTGAGCATGAATGAAATGTAAAGATGTAAAATGGAGCAAGTTGTACAGAAATCTTATAACTTGTTATTGTTCTCCTATTTCAGCATGCAATGGAATGGATTTTCTCAGTGTTCTCAGAAGGCAGCTGCTTGGGGCCCTGGATTTATATTGGGGCCATAATGGTGGTTGTGAGGGCATTTAACCCTTGCTCTCTCAAGAGTTGTTTCATCAACAGCAACCATTCTTGAAATCCCACTTCATCTTCACCTCCAACAGCTCAGGGAAAGAAGTTGGTTTTAACTGGCAAAACTACAGTGTACAGGGAGAGATTAAAACCTCTGTCCCCCAAAACATCATCCTAATTCATATCAGGGCCTCTTTGAATGGCCGCCATTGCCTTTTAAAAACACTAGGTATCCATTCCCCCATCTCCTGGAATCATTTTACTTATGGCCCCTACTAGGGATGGACACGAACAACATTTTTGTGGTTTGGTTCTTGGCCAAGCCACGAACTGAACCACAGACCTACATGAACCAATATGCCAGTTCACAAAATGAATGTTTGTATAGGTTTGTGCGCCATTTAAAGTTTAAACCCCTGCTTTCTGCTACCTGCAAAAACGGTACAAAGCAGAAAGCAGAGGTTCAAATTGCTGCAAGCCATTTAAACCCTCCGATTCTGCTCCCGGCCATTTAACTCTCCGGGTTTTCTCCGCCACTGCTTCAAAGCAGGGGGGGAGCAAAACCAAGCCGTTTAACCCCCTGTGCAGCACTTCACCCCTTACTTTCTGCTGGCCAAGGAAAGCCATGGCCAGCAGAAAGGAGGGGGTGAAGTGTTCCTGGGAGGCTTTCCACAGCCAGCAGAAAGGAAGGGGTGAAGTGTCCCCTGGGGTTTCCACAGCCAGCAGACAGGAGGGGTTGAATTGCCCCCTGGGGTTTCCATAGCCAGAGGCATTTCACCCCCTCCTTTCTGCTGGCTGTGGAAAGCCTCCCAGGGGGCACTTCACCTCCTCCTGTCTGCTGGGTGCAGCTTTCCACAGCCAGCAGACAGGAAGGGGTGAAGTGCCTCCTGGGAATGCCCCCTCCAAGCCATTTAAATCCTCCCAATCTGCCCTCGCCCGCTTGGGGGGGAGCAGAACCAGAGGGTTAAATGGAGCCATTAACATCCTCTGGTTTTGCTCCCCACCACTGAAGTAGCAAGGAGCAGAACCAGACAGTTTAAATGGCTTGGAGCCACTTAAACCTAACAGCTGAGTGACAGGAAGCTCCCGCAGCTCAGCTTTTTTTGTGAAGAGCAGGAAACGGATTTAAATGGTTTGGAACCATTTAAACCTGTTTTCTGCTCTTCACAAACTGCCACGAACTGCATCAGGAAGTTTGTTCTGCCAGTGCAGAGTTCCTCTGACAGAATAGATTAATCAAAACCAACCCACCATCTCCTAAAATCCTTTATGTTCTTGAGCAGCAAGCTTAAACCTTTCCAGATCCAGAACCAATGAGTTGCAAGCATGTGACCCCATAGTCACATAATAGGAAGAGGGGAATCCAGAGTTACAACCTCACTGGTGTGAAGTCCAGGCTTGTGGTCAGTACACCAAGATGTGCAAGGACAAGAAGCACAGGTGAAACACTAGAAGATGTACTGTGGTTGAAGCTTTTCCACTGCTGTACCCTTGTTTTGCTGTCTGGCTACTCTTCTCAGGATATATACAAAGAGATGCAGGGGTTGTGGTGCCCTTGCTCTTTATAGGTGTGCACTAATAGCAGGTCCTTCCAAAAACAGCAAAAATGGTGGCTTCATAGCAGTTTGTGACTCAACAGGTAGAGCCGCAAGACTTACCTGAGGATCATAAACCATAGGCTGGAGACCACTGTTTTACAGTATGCAGTTTGTATTCTAGGCCAGCCAAGACAGAAGTAAAGCCATTGCTACACAACTATGAGTGACTGATTTACCTTCAACAAATTATATATTTGTCCTTGTTCACTCTGCACTGGCCGAACAAACTTCCTTGAACCAGCTGGACATGCCTGTCCAGTTAGAGGAATGGATTTATAGTGTAGGGATAACAGGTGCTGGGAAAATCTCAAGACAGAAAAAAGGGAAGGGGAATGGAAAAGCTAACTCTTTCCTTCCTGGTGGTAGTACTGGCTAAGCAGTTTAAAGGTGTTGCTGAAGGCTCAAAGAAACATTTATTCCAGACAAAAGAAACAAATTTATTTGGAGATAAAGGTTAAAGACACAGCTGAAGTTTGAAATAAGTTAAATTCAAATTAGGATGTTAAAAGGGACTTAGTTAAAATTAGAAATAAAAAAGAACTCACCAGAACATATTTATACTTTAAACTTGGGAGTCTTTCTAAACCCACATTTACTATGTTTTAGAACATATTGATGCTCTATCGTGTTAGACAAGAGCAGCTGTGTTTCCACAGGGGCTTCATGCAAACCTACGAAATTCCTCAGGACAAAACTAGCCAATTCCTTTGCAGTACCAGTGCACAGAAAAGGGAAGAGGGCAACGCAGGCAAGGACCCCTTTCCAACCACCAGCCAATAACACAATCACACACGGCGATTTGGATAAAATGTGGAATAAAATCATCACAACTTTATTGGTTACAGCTGCAAGAGACCTTGGCACAGCATGGGCCCACGGGATCCTGACATCGAATGACCTGCCTGCCAGTCAATGTACCCCAGCCCGCCCAGCCCACCTGCTGGTGTGGATGGAACCATGGGATGGCAGGTTGCTGGACTCCAGGGGGATGATCACCACTGAGTGGTCTCCCCTGCCATCTGAGCATGAGGGTAAACCACTGAAGCCTGGCAGTCCCCAAGCTGGGCATGTCCCTTGAAAGCCCTCACCCCAAGGGGATCTCCATATGCCGGGAAAACAGGCATGTAGGCTGGTTTTCCTATAATGGATCTGGACCCATGCTGATACCACCTTAAGACTATGACAGATAAATGCAGCACAAAACTATGTAACAAGAACATAACTTGTGCTTCCCTATAATACAGGCCCCCTCAGCCGGGCTACCCTCAAAGCCCCACATACCTACTTCCCCTCAAGCACTATCACATAAGGAGGGATGGGTACGCAAGTGATCTCACATGGCCAGGTGGGGTGGCCAGACAGCGCAACATGCTTTATTCCCCCTGAAGTCATGTGTTACCTTATACATATGGCAGGAATGTTACCTAATGTGCACAGCAGGTAGAGGGACAAAATGGAAAATCCATGTCTTCTGGTCCTACCAATGTTGTAGTAACAGTATTTATTTCTTTATTTCAAATATTTACAAACCTACCTTTCACTCAGAAAACAATGACCCAAAGCAGGCTGCCCCACTCCTAGGCCTTTCAGGTACAGCTGGTATGCCAGTGTGTGAAACAAGATGCTGGACTGTTCGACTGATACAGCATAGCTGCTTTTATAATCTCATTCAGTGGATTAAAATGCTCTCCTACCAAATTGCATTTAAATGTAGCTATATTGTATATAGGGTACATTTAATTCAAATGGTGATTCAAATAAAACAGTAGCTTGTTTAAGGGCCAATTCTGTTTCTGTCATAAAATTACACCAAGAATAAAGAAGAAAAAATAATAGCCAGGTCATTTTGCCCCATTCTATACGTGCTTGCTCAGAATTAACTCTGTGTTAATGGCAACTTACTTCAACTAAGCATGCATAGGAATGCAGCTTAATCTTTAATGTAACTAATAGCCTGGTCCTAATTTTTTAAATACTCAGAAGTTCCATTGCATTTACTCCACGATAACAACCTTCTGTACACCTAACTAGCAATAAATTCGTTGGAAATGCATGTTCCTGTTAGGCTTTACTTCCAAGTAAACTGTTAGACTGGGGTGCTACTTAACCTTTGAAGTTTTCAAGTTTAGTTCTTACTTTTTCCAGCATATATATTGCTATTGTATTAATTAAACCCCATCTTGACTAATCCCAGGCATGGGGTTGCCATAGTGCCTAGAAATTTTATTGCTCATATTTCTAGCAAAATTTTTACTATAGTATCTGTCAGGGATCCTCAGAAGTACAAAGCTTATGTATCATTTCACATAAATACATGGGCATCATTGCTCGTTTATATGATACGTTTACACAAATTCAGTGGTAAAAATGGATCATTTCTTCACCAGTTGCTTTTTATACTGCCTCCAATATACGGTTAATTTTTGCAAAGCCATAATGAAATTATGAGAAATTGGGGAGAAATGAGAGGTTAGCTTTTATGTTCTGGTAATGTCATGGCAGGAGCTGCAGTAGCAAGCCCAAGTGGTTAAGACGCTGAACTGCAGGCTGTGGAAGGTCAGTAGTTCAGCAGTTCGAGACCCGAGTTGCCGCATGACGGACTGAGCTCCCGTCTCTAGTTCCAGCTCCTGCCAACCTAGCAGCTCGGAAGCAAGAAATTGCAAGTAGATAAATAGGTACCACTTCAGTGGGAAGGTAACAGCGTTCCGTGCGCCTTGATGTTTAATCATGCCGGCCACATTACCACGGAAATGTCGTTGGACAGCGCTGGCAGTTCGGCTTTGAAATGGAGATGAGCACCACAACCCTAGAGTCGGACTCGACTGGTTTTTGAGCAAGGGAACCTTTACCTTTAATGTCATGACAAGAAAAGTTACCCCAAATTTGTTTATATACTACAACATTTTTGTCATAGCTTTAATAAAATTATATTAGAAACTGAAGAATTTAGTATTAGGTTTTGTGAAGCCATAACTAGAAAATACGGTCATTCAAATACAAAACTCAGAAGGCTGAAACATGAGCTGGTCTCCTAAATTTTGGGACTGGCTCCTAGGACCATAGAAAACGTGTAAAGGCCTAAATGAAGCACTGGTTTGAGTAAGATTCCTTGATTCCTTATGCCTACCAGTCAATAGGAAAATTTTCATACATTTTATAGATCTGGCATATCTAACCATGATATCTGTTTTCTACTGAGTCAGACCATTGGTGAAAATTAATATTGTCTACTCAGACAGGGCTTGGCTCTCTAGGGTCACAGAATTCTTTCACATCACCTATTCCCTGATCCTTTCAGCTGGAGATGCTGGTGATTGAACACGAGACCTTCTGCATGCCAAGCAGATGCGCTACCATTAAGCCATGGCCCCTCCCTAAGGCCAGCCAAAGTCAAAGGCTTTCAATCTGGGAACGGAAGTACAGTGAATAAGGTTGCTGTTCCCCAGTTGTGGGCAGGGGATTCTCTGGTTTTGCAGCCAACGGGAGGAAATCCCCACCCCCAACAACAATGTTGCCGAAAATAAATGTGGCATGCTTATGTCACCTTGAAATGACATGGGCATGTCAGTGACATCAGGAAGTGACGCTCTGGTTTTTGGGCAAAACTGGTTTGAGGCTGATTTTACCATAGAGTTTTGCCCAAAATTTAAAGCGTTGCATCTGATGTCACCAACATGCCTATGTCACTTCTGGCTGACATAGGCATGTCATGCGACAATACTTCTGACTCCCAGAATGTCCCCCCATCCACCCCACTGGTGTTCCTACAACCCCAGCAGTGAATCTGGAGCCCCCGAAGTAAAATCAATTATAAGCATCCAACTTTATATGAGACGGCTATATTCCAGGTAATGACTAGAAACAACACTATAGGAACTTTGGGTTAAACAAGACTAATGGGCCATCTAGATGAGTTACTGATTGGTCTTGCCCAGGGGGTCTCTCTCAGCTCTGCCTCTCACTTGTGATGCTGTAATCAAAACTGGACCCCGTTCATGTACAGCATGACCTCTGCCAATGTTCTACAAGCCCCTTTCTCCAATGCAGACTTATTTTCAAAACTGACTTAAAACAACATGGTTCCATTCAGATTCCTTTATTCCTCATTGACTATATCCCTAAAATAGTGTCATAAGAGAAAACTCAAAGGTAAAAAGAGTAACTTATGACTTTTGAGTCTAGCTTGTGCTGTCTTGACAGACATGGGGAAGAGTCTAAGCAACAGAGCATACAATTCAATTAACTCCTTCCACAATGGACTTGAGCTTTTAGCCCCCAATGCCTCTTCACACACACAAAAATAGGAATTTCTTAGCCATTTTCTATGTGATGCCAATTTGCCCACTTGAGTACCTCACTTCTTTTTCACATCACCCATGAATGCTGATAATGTAGAAACAGATTGCAGGAGAAAAATAAAGTATAAAACACTGTCAATGCAGTTATTACATTCAGACTAGAAACTCATTTAAAGAACAAAGGTCACTTAACTCTTAAGTGTGAGAACTATCTCACAGTCATGCTTACTTAGAGGGAAACTCTACTGAGCACAATTAAGGCTGATTACCAAATTGGGGTGAGGCAGAATGGCCCCAGTGACGTGCGAGCTCCATTCTGTCCTCTGAGGCATCTAGGTAGGCACCCCAAGTTTTCACCTGGTGCCACAACGCTCTCCCAACCCACAGAGGGGTTTCCTCTCTCATTTTTCCTTCAGCACATTGCCACCACTTAGTTGTGTTAGGAATTACCTGCTGAGAGGGCCAGTATTCTTAGCATCCCTTACAGCATCGCTGTTCTAAGGCTCCGTGCATTGTGCCTGCTTCTCATGCTACCCTAAGGCTGGTTCCACTGGGATGGCTTACTGTACTTGTGCACTCTCCCCCCAAAATAACACTTTAGTAACTGACCATCCCCCTTCCCATGGAGTTTTAAAATAGCATGTCCGAATTGTGGAATCGAACAACTGTGTAGTACAGAGAACAACCACCAGCATTTAAAATTATAAGAAATGTATTGAAAGTAAAAATTCCACAAACATAATCTCTGTACCGCAATAGATTGAGTAAGGAATACAAAAGAAAGGTGTAAACACATGGTTCCCCATCTCTTACTCTATACATGCCCTAGCTAACTTTGTTCTAAGGCAGGCTTTTTAACATAGAAGTTACAGTGCTCTAAAAGCTTCCCATTACCTTGGAGTTTTTGTGCAGGCAACCAGCCCTTTGTCTGCTCCACGTGGTAATGACAGCTATCAAGATGGAGCTCAGATATGAGAGCTCATTTTTCCAGATGTATTCAGCCAGTATAGAACCACCAAAATGGAATACAAAACTGATCTCTCTCCCTCTGTGTTAAGGGAGTTTATCTCTTCTGTTTTCCACCCCCTTGTGAGTCAAAGAATCCTTTCCTGAAATCTCCAGCATGATACAATCTATCCCCTTGCACCCCCAAGTCTCTGTGGGACTTCTAGGTGTCAGAATCCAGCCAAAGTGTAAGCTGACCATTTAATTGTCCCTGGACAGGATGACCATTATCATTTCTAAAGCTTTGGTGGTTGATACTTGGGCCATATTTGGAAGCAAATGACTACCCCCTTCCTGGTGCTGGGGTTTTTGTCAAATAAAGTACATTTCTCCATAAAGAGTACAAAGAATTGCAGTTTAAGGCTGCGGTTCCATTTGCAGTTACCTGCAAGTAATTCCTCTTGTAGTCCATGGGACTTAGCTCCCAGTAAACATGGATAGATGCAGTTTCAAAATAGTAGCTGTGCCTCTGCTATTGTGTAGCAACTGAATCAAACAGGAGTCTAGTGGCACCTTAAAAATAACAACATTTAGTGCAGCATAAGCTTTTGTAATTCAGAGCTCACTTCATCAGATGCAAGTGGGATATGCAAGATATTAGTACATATAGTTACATATATAGTTAGCACACATAGTTAAGAATCATAAGTCTCTATTCAGTCCTGGATAGATGAGAACAGCTAGAATTGTCTCAACAAACCCACCAGAAACTTCACTGGACACTTCCTTCCAAATCTGTTATATGAATACAATCATTCACAACTGGTTGAAACTTTTTTCCTTTTTTTTTTAGTTTGTCCACCCCAAAAAAAGTTTTCTTTCCAACATTATAGAAACTTGACTTTTAAAAAATCTACATGTATATTTCTTTCAAAGCAAAGCTATAAGGGACAAATTATTAACTGGAGTCACCAGGGTAAAAATTCATTGATTCCATTGAAATCAACTGAAATATACGTAAACATTTTTCAACAGCACTAACCAGGTAACTTCTGAAAGTCATGTAATTAAATGGTCTATAATGGTCCTCATACAAAGAAAATAATTCAGCCACAAAAGAGTTACAAGTTATAAAGTTCTTTCAAAAGTGCCATGCTCTAATCAGACTATCTTGGTCTATTTTGTTCTGAAGGTGCAGAATACCACATATGAATGTAGAGAAGCAGTAGCCTTGTCTCTTACAGATTACAGTAGTGATGCCTAATAGGATCTTCAAAAAATTGTTTGCATGGTAAAGTGCAATTGTGCAATAACCATTTGGTGGTTTCAGCCATCATTTTCTCAGCAAAAGGCATCACTTAAATTATCAGCAGCCTCATGATCAAGTTAGTTGGCCAATAACTGTTCATACTCTATGTATAAAAAGCTAAGAAAGAAGTCAAAGCAACAAAAAAAATCAGCTTTCATTACCTCAGGGAAGAAAAAGCTGAGTTACAGAACTTAACATGAAAAATACATTTCAACCTACCATCTAGTTCTTTTCTGGTTTGACAATAAGGTTAAAATAAAAACATTGTAGGATCTTCCTGTAAAACTTGATTAGTTCATGTAGTCCAGCTTTGAGTGCCTAACTTAACATTCTCACTTTCGGCTTCTATAGTCAAAACCACCACCAACCCCCTTGAGGTCATACTGAGTGACAAAACTCAATCACTTCTAGGGTCAAGCCTGTGTCACAATCATACTGGCTGATCATTCTTATAGAAGTTAATGGGTGACCTTCAAATGGCGCCACTCTACTCCTTCCATGTGCATTTACCAAGCAAAGGGAGTACTGTCTATACCAGAGGCCCACATATTCCAAAGGCCACTAAGGACAGTGAGAAATTTCTCTCCAAATCCTGAGAGATTTGGATTGGCTCTTGCATGATTCTTTAGAACTAGAACTTCCTTTAAAAGAACAGCTGTGCATCTCTAGAGAAGGGTATCAGCAGCTAGTTTTCTCACTCCAATGCAGAACAGGTTTTAACCTGCAGTTTGAGACAAGAGAAGCTAAAATTCACTTGAGGCTAGTAATATTCGTGCTACCAGTGGAATGAGACCAAAATAGAAAACAGCCCCTAAAGATTCATTTGTCTTCATAATTTACATCACATAAAACATACAAATTTCATTAGAAACCACATATTTTCCTTTTAGGTCATGGTTAAAATTAACAATAATGCTAGAAAGCACCTGCAGGCATTCCAGACAACAGCTTAAATCTATTTAAGCAGGTCCCCTACAACTAGATGCTCTTGAAGTTCTAATCAAATCAATAAAATAACTCTTTGTTAAATCACTGAGACAGAAAAGTAGCCAGAAGCACCTGTCTGCACTTTCCTTTTAATTAATTAGTTTTGTTTTTTTTAAATCTCACCCTGTCTTGAAGACTCAGGTTTGGTTACAATACAATAACCCCCACCCCCCAAAAAATCATCCATATGAACAGCAGCTTAAAATTCTCCCAGTCTTAAAGCCTGCATTAAGATCAACACCACAATTTAGGCATGGTTACGCTGGCATTAATAACACCAAGTTCACTGAGGCTCACTCCCAAATAAGCATGTGCAGGAGTGGTAGTAAACTGTACTGAACTTAGAACTAAATGTTTGTAGGCTTGCCTACACAGATCACAAACCAGCAACCTCAAATTCTCACCCTCATCAAACTCACCCACTCACTCCACCTGCCTTTCAGGGATTCCAGCCTAATAAAAAAACCATATGCCACACCCCTTATATTTAAATAAACAAGACACATAGGTAATATTTGATCATGCTCTACCCAAGTTGCTCAGGGTGGCATACAAGGATTTTCCATTTTAACCTCCTATCCTCCCGCTGGCTGAGATAATGGGTCTCTCAAGACCCCAGTGGCAACAAAAGGATTTGAAACCAGCACCTTCCAATCCAAAACTAACAATCCAACAAGCTACTACTACAACAACACCCTGACATTTAACTTAATGAAAACGTAGAAATTTAAGGTAATATTTTCTGAAAAGGTGGCACTCATTTCAACAAAATGTATCAGAATAACAGCACCCTAAGCAATAAGCTGCGTTATTAAAACATCAGTGAATCATTGTCCGGTGCGTGCAGGCATACACAAGACTCTTCTGTGCTCATTCCACAGTGTAAACTTTTCTCATCAATATCCCCATTGCTCTCGGCACATCACCTTTGTGAGCAAAACTATTATTATTTCACAAGGTATCTGCATTGCATATAAAAAGAGAAGGGAAAG
>NW_015168652.1:1286782-1361701 GCF_001447785.1 Gekko japonicus | reverse complement strand
AGTGCCTCAGTGGGGGGGACCCACATACAAAAGCTGAAAACAAACATTCAGACACCAACGATGCAAACTCTAAAAAGAGAAAAGTGGATAGGGAAAAAAATATTAACTGAGAGGAATGTACATCATGAAATTAAACAAATTTGTTGGCAAGAAACAGCAGAGGGGATCCCACTCTTCTGTTTTCTGAATATCCACAATCTCTACACATTCCTAATTCCCAAATTTCTGCATATTTCCCATTTTAATCATATCTGCCGACCAAGCTGGAAAAGCAAGGTGTATTTCTTTTAAACAAAATAAGCCTAATAATCGACATAGCCTTTCTCAAAGCCTCTTCCCCACAGATCTGACAAAAAAAGCTGCCATCCTCCACAGACTTCAATAGGCAGCCTTGAACTGCTGGCAGGCTAGCAGCCCAAAGCGACCGGCTTGCCTATTGACCGAAATAATAACAATAAAAGTTACCCAGCTTTTCAAGTGCGTGCAAGGATCGCAGCCTGTAATGCCCGTTTCACTTATTTACTGGAAATACGTTTGTTGTCGTCCTTGTCACCCAGCCTTTCCAAGAAGCGTGAAGGCGCCTTGCAACTATACCGCTACTTAAAAGTCCAAATCAGACAATAAAAGGCTCTCATATCAAAGTATCATGGGGTGGGGGGGGAAGAGTTCAGGCCAACTTCGCACAATGGCCCCAACCTCTTTTCAAACTAACTCCCCCGTCCCCTCAACCTTCCCCGACAGGTGAGAGATATAAACGGACGCCCTTTCCATAAGCGAATAATAGATGCCCTTTTTAAAAAGAGAGAGAGAGAGAGAGAGAAACCTTCTCAGCCCTT
Source organism: Gekko japonicus (assembly GCF_001447785.1). Classification (NCBI taxonomy): domain Eukaryota; kingdom Metazoa; phylum Chordata; class Lepidosauria; order Squamata; family Gekkonidae; genus Gekko; species Gekko japonicus. Next base: position 1,360,865 of record NW_015168652.1, on the reverse strand, counting down.
ACCATGATATTCTTGTCCAGGTACATAGAAAGTTGGGTTGCCAGCAATGTGGAGGGAAATGAGGACCTCTCCCTGCTCCCCATCCCCTTCCAGCTCCCCGTGGTGGGTGCAGAGGAAAAAAAAGGGTGAGAAGCGAGGGTAATAACCCACAGGCCCCCGGGCCCCCGAGACCATCGTCGCCACTAGCAGCAGCAGGGCCAACGAGGGGCGAGTCCGTCTGGGCGTGCAACTCCGGGCCGGCCGCTTCAGAGCCATGCTTGAGCTGTTCTCGCCGCTGCCGCCGCCACACGCGCATTCAAGAGGAAGACTGGAAAATAGGGGGCGGGAAAGGGGGGCAGGAAAGAAGCAGGCGAGGAGGAGGAGGAGGGAGGGAGGGGAGAAATGAAATTGTAAGGCTAAAGTCTAGACGAGAAAGTTTGGCAGCAACCCGAGAAGTTTGGCCCCTCGCGGACAGCCGGCTAACCCTCACGACACTAGGACGCTCGCCTGGCGAGTGAAAGGAAGGAGAGGCTCTGCTCAGCCGCCTGCCGCCTTCTCCACACCTTCTGAAAGGCCCGCGCTTGCAATGGGAGCGGCAGAGGCGGCGGCGGCGGCGGCTCCTCTTCTTTCCCGCCCACCCGCCGCACCCTCTGCCCTCTTTAGGGCAACTCGTGTTAAGAGCCCGGCGAAGCCAACAGCGCCTGTCCGCTTGGGCTCCGTCGTCTGTCCTCCTCAGGAGAGAGCCCAGCTGAGGAACAGACACCGAGAGGCGCTGGGGCGGGGGGAGAGGAAGATGAAGTAGAAAAAGGCGATAGCTGGAAATAATTTATTCCCTTCGGTGGATGAGGCAGGGGGCATGGGAACGGGGGCAGGGAACAATCTTCCCCGCTTTTTTTTTTCCCCTCCGCCCACCTCTTGTTGTTGTTGCAAAGGAAGGAAAAGAGACCGGTAGGGAGCCGGTCGGGAGACTTGAGCCGAGCCCGTCCGCGGCCGCTTTGTCTGGATTGGTCGGCCTTCTTTTCCCCACCCTCCCCTCGCTCTTCCTCTGATAAACCATACAAAGTGGACAAGGGCGCTCTTTCGGCTGGCCGGGCTTCTCCTCTGAAGTCCCGCCGCACCTTCAGCCGCACCTGCCGTCTTCGTGATTAAAAAAAAAAAAAAAAGAAGCACTCCTGATGGATTGTATCATTCTGCCTAAAGAACCTTTGTAGGATTAGCGCAGGAGAAGATACATATCAAAGCTTGTGGCTCCCTTATTTGGTACAGTTTTGTTGTACTCCTCTTCCAGTGAGCTCAGAAAGGGTTACATAATTCTCCCTTCCTCCAGTTTATCCTCACCACAAAACCCTGTGAGGAAATTAAGATAAGAGAGAGGATGTGACTGATTTATGGTGGCCCAGTAAGCTTCCATGGCAGAGTGGGAATTTGAACATGATTAGCTGTGGTCCTAATGTGGCACTAATCACCGCACAACGCTGGCTGTCATGGGTCTGAGATGGGTGGCTGCCAGAATTGATCTTTTTAACCAAAATTTCCCCTGGGTTTCCCTCACATCACCCAGACCCAGCCTCAAAATGATATGAAAGAAAATTAACATGACTTGCTTAGCTTTGTGGTTCTCCTGAATCACCAGGGTCCCCACAATTATGGCAGCATGGGATGCTGCAAACAGTTAAACATCAGTTAAATGAAAAAGAGAAGGTAATGGTGAGATTGGCTTCCTCTCTTAACACTTTATGGTCTTAAACAGACCATAATCCTCCTCCAAGTCCAGGATCAATATATATATATATATTTATATATATATATATATATAAAGCCGCCTTTGGTCAACTTCACACTGGTCTTTTCCTAGCAACAAAGAGTCTCCAAAGTCTCTCATGATGATGGAAGTTATCTAAGATCAGGCCCGTAGCCAGGATTTTGTAATTCGGGGGGGGGGGGTTAAATAAATCGGGGCACTGACGTCACAAAATAAAAAATAAAATAAAAATTTTAAAAACTCACTTTTGCAGCGTTCACACTCTGCCTGGGGAAGCAAGCCACACTTGGGGAAGGGGCAGTGGTTGGGAGTCCTCCAGGCAGCCCAGAGGGCTGGGGGCCAGGGGGCTGGGTGGACGTTGTGGGGCCTTGGCAGGAAGTCGGGGGGCCAGGCCCAGAAATGCCCCACTGTAGCTACAGGCCTGTCTGAGTTCCTTTCACTTAACATGCCATGGATTAAACCTGTGACTTTCTGTATAAGAAGCAAGTAGTTTTCTATTGAGCCATAACCCCTTCTTTAAGAACAAGGCTAGCAGTAGTGACATTTGGTCAATCCTCGGTGCTTTAGACCAGTTAACCACCCAAATACATTGTAGAATGCTCTAGACTTTTAAGAGCTCAGATCATTTTGAAACTAAAAGAATGGAGGGAATAATGAGGAAAATTCTTTGATCACTCCAACTATAAGCTGCAAAGAGAGCAGAGTTCCTAACCATATCCTGGTTTGGGAAGGGAGGTAAAAGGGGAGTGCATTCCCAATTCCAATTCCTTCTTGAACTCTTCCAAAAACATTCTCAGCTGCCCTGGCCTGGGTCTCTTCTCCCTTACCTCCTTCCCTCTGCTTTTCTTTCCCTCCAGGCAAATCCCCCCAGCTCTTCTCTGGGTTTGTATGAGCAGAGCAAAAGAGAACAGCGCAGGCCCTTAGCCAGGATTTTTACATTTGGGGGGCCTTTAAATAAGTCAGGGGGCACCCCGCACACACTCCTGCACACACACCCAAAGGAGCACCTAGGCTGGATGGGAAGTCGAGGGGCCTTATTGGTAAGACAGGGGCTAGGCCCCGAGATGCCCCACTGTAGCTACGGGCCTGGAACAGCACCCCACAGTCATCATTGCTCCCCATTACCCAGCAGGAAAAATGTCATCACTACCAAGATTCCAGACACCAAAGGAAGCCAGAAATGTTGTGTGGTATTTCAACTTCCTTCTGCCCTCGCTGCTGCCTGTTTTCAAGATGCTGGTGAGTGGTGACACCCCCAGGAAGAGTACCCGGTGATCTGCATTGGAGTGAGCAAGGGAGCGCCCAGGGCAGGCTGTGGAGTTCCACGTCATCAACCTCAATTCACTTACCTCCTGGTTCATTGACAACGTCTCCAAGCCTCCATGGTCTCGCCCTGTGCAGGTGACCCAGATGGACAGCAAGAGAGTCATGGTTCTGATGGACAGAAATGTCAAGTTCACCAGCCTGCTCCCCTGTCCCCTGGAGCTCACCTTTGACGTGGCAGTGGAGTCTGTTGCGGTGGTATGGGACCACGTGCATGCATGTTGGTGCCGTGGCATACAGCTAAAGACTCTCGGATCACCTCAGCTAGTACAAGAGTTGCAAGACCAATGTTGGACCTTCCATTTGCTGGGATCCTCCAGCACCGTCATGTTGGAGACACGGTCTGTGGACAACCCCACTTCCACCAGCAACCTCTACATGCCGGAATGACCTGACGGTTTTGTGTTCCTCTACCCTCTGTGCATCCCCAATTCCCATGTGGCTGGGTGACAGCAGGGAGCCACCTCTCTCCAGCCTGGCTGGCTTCCGAGGAGATGGGGAAGATGCAGAAGGGTGAGGCTGCCCTCCTTCAAAGTGCTGCTCCCAAAGGGGGTAAGGAAAGAAGGGGGATGTCAAACACAACTCAGTGCTCTTGGCCAGGCCTGGACCCAGAGGTCATTTCGGGGGGGAACGCGGGGGAACGCAGTTCCCCCGGGTGAGGTGCAGGGGGGTGGGGCACATGACGAAGCCCCGCCCCCCGCTTCCGGCCGCCCCGCTTCCAGCCCTCATTCAGCCAGGAGGAGGCAGGAGAAGAGGGAGGGTAAGTTGCTTCCTCCCCGCCTCTCCCCACCCCTGCCTGCCTGGGGCTAGGGAGGGCCTTCGCGGGGCTTCCTTGCACTCCTGCCAGCCTTGCAGGTCCACCGCCGGGCCCCTGATGTCAGGGGGTGTGGCATATGCTAATGAGTTATGCTAATGAGTTCCCCTAGCTCTTTTTCTACGAAACGACCCCTGCCTGGACCCCTTCGGCCTGTATCAATGGCCTCTCCTGGACCCTGCTAGCCAGGCAGCCATGGCCATTTCCGGTTACATGTTTCCCTCAGATGTATGACCTTGTCTCAATAAAAGCCGTCTTCCTTAGATAAGAACCCATAGATACTTTATTTCAGGGCACTTTTTGTAGAAAAAGCCCAGCAGGAACTCATTAGCATAATAGGCCACACCCAACAGCAGAAACCTATTAGCATATTAGGCCACACCCCTGACAGCACAGCTCATTAGCACATTAGGCTGCACCCCCATGTTACCAGAAGTGTGGTCATCCAGCCACACCCACCTTTTGCTTGTTATTCTGTTTACCTTGTTTGTTGTCAAAACCCAGGGCTTTTTTTGTAGCAGGAACTCCTTTGCATGTTAGGCCACACACCCCTAATGTAGCCAGTCCTAATGAGTTTCTGCTGTTAGGTGTGGCCTGTTATGCTAATGAGTTCCTGCTGGGCGTGGCCAACTCGAGAGCCAGCCAGAACTCTGTTCCTGTGCGTTCCTGCCCAAAAATAGCCCTGCTTTATTTTACATGTTAATAACAGCAGCCAGAATTTCATTCACAATGACATGGAGAACACTGAAGATCCCAGCGTTGTATGAGTTGATACTGAAGATTATGGAATGTGCTGAAATGGACAGATAGACAAATATATTCATAGAAAAATTGATGGGACATTGGAGGGCATTTTATGACTGGTTAAAACTTAAGTACTGAGAAAATAAGATTAAATGAAGAATAATAAGAATGATAGATGTAGTACTTGTGAAGTTCTAATTAGAAGATTTGCATGCAGAATGTTAAATTGGTTCTTTATATATATATATATATACACACACACACTTCTGTATCTTTCCTTTTTCCCCTTCTTTCCCCTTCCTCTGTGCGTAAACTAATAAAATTATTTTTAAAAAATAAAAGCCGTCTTCCTCTGAAAAAATTAAATTTATTTTAAAAAATTCTTCCAAACATAGAGGAAGGAGGGAAGATAAATGTACTATGGCACTGATCTAAGTGCAGGAGAGCAGTTTCTTGCTTACCTAACAACCCAGCTTTGAACTGTGCTATAAAACTGGATTGCTGCCATTCAAAGGACTAAGTGAGGAAATCATCTAGCACCAAGCACAGCAACATTGCACTGATGCACTATGGAGGGAATTCACGAATCGCTTATCATGTACTTCTTCCCCCACCCCACCCCCACACACTATGTCTTGTGGGCTCCCACCTTGTTATTTTACTCCTCTAGAAAGGGATGCTGGCATGGCATAGTGGTAAACTTAATGTTCATTAGCATTGCTAGCTTTTTGCTCCTGGAGTTTTAGCTTTCTAGAGGTAACGGGGTGTGTGAGAGTGTGCTGGTTTGTGTTGTGTGTCTGCCTCTTGTTTTTTATCACTTAAACCTTGACCTATGTATAATTGACAAGAAAGAGCAAGCCATATCCTTGGGAAAAGAGCAAATGCACTGGGGACCCAAGGAGGAGGTGGGAAATGAAACGTCAAATAAAAAACTCAGGCTACAGAAATAATTCATAACAAAAGCATTCAGTTTTGAACATGCAGGATGACCTGGATGGAGGACCTCAGCATCAGCAGGCAGGAGACAGCCTTCCAGACTTTAATGTAGCTTTGTTGGTCCCCAACCAGCATCCATGTACATCCAGTGTGAGCATTCAGGACATTATATGACTGGAAAGGATAGCAGTGGCTATTAGCCACAAGGTATAGATAGGAACTCTCAGTCTGAGGCAAATGATGCACTGTATTCTTGGTGCTTGGGGGCATTGCTCCCTCTAATCTGTGGAGTCTTGTGAGCAAAAATTCTACTTTGTGAGCTACTGGCATTAAAGTTGTGAGTGAGTGATTTGGCTACTGCATAAATTAGTTTGCTCTGAAACTATCCTTCCTGAGCTAAGACAAAAATTTGTGAGCTGGAGGCTAAAAAACTGTGAGCTAGCTCACACTAACTCAGTTTAGAGGGAACACTGTGGAGGGGCTTATAGTGTCCTGGCCCCACTGCTGGACCTCCTGATGGCACCTGGTATTTTTTTGGCCACTGTGTGACAGCATGTTGGACTGGATGGGCCAATGGCCTGATCCAACATTGGCTTCTCTTATGTTCTTATGTTCATACCTGCCAGCATTTTTTTAAGTGCAAAAATTGCACAGTCCAAGAAAGTCCCTCTTAGACTATTTTCACTGCCAAAGAGAAATATTCCCATCTCTCCCCTCCCTCTGACCACTCCTCTTTTAAGGAAAAACAATCACATGGAACACATCTTGTGACTGGCCTACTGTCTTCCCTTTTCCTCACACAGGTTGCCTCCCTGGCCCATCTCCCATGCATTTGACATATATTCTACACACCAGGCCCAAAAGGGGGAGTCACTGTCATCTGTTTTATTTGAATGCAATGCCAAATCTGTCCCAAACCAAAACTCACCTGCTCCACAAACACAACTTTACTGAGAACATTTCTCAGTTTTTTCCACATCTATGATGCTTTTTTTTAAAAAAAAAAAAACAAAACACTATTACCTTTGACAGAACTGGATGAGAGTTTGAAAATGCACAGTATACCACAAGCATTTCTCACACAGCTAAGGTAAATGGAGCATCCTGCAGTGAAGTTACAGTTCCCAAGTCCATTCCAACAGGCTAATGCCTTGGAAACCAAACCTTCTGAAAGCCACAGATGAGAATCAAGCTGGCTCTGTTTTTAAAATGTGTCTGTTCCATGAATCTCACTGGTCATAAATGCAACAGGCTTATAATACCACACTTGACTGCCAAAATAGCACAGGGAAATGGCCTTTAATATGGCCAGCACAACACATTCTGAGTATGTTTCCCTAGCATACTCCTTGGGCAGCTACTCCAAAGTACACCAAATTATGCGAGGTAACAAACATCTTCTGCTCAACATGCCAGTGCTACTGCTAATTTACAAGTAGTCATGCATTTGTGGGAAGTCCTGGAGATCCTGGGCAGGGGAGGGTCTCTAACGTATCTAATACACATGGAGCTGGAAGAAGATGGGATTTCTGGGGAACATCCTGTTAACACTAACAGTAGAAATGGACCCCAGGTGGTTGGGCTAGGATTTGAGTAAATTAGCCATCTGTTGAACAGACAATCCAACAAATAAACAGGGGTCTTGTTGTAGAAAAAGAGCTGCCGGAGCTCATTAGCATAACTCATTAGCATAGCTTATTTGCATATGCCACGCCCCCTGACATCACCGGAAGTGACAGAAGGCCACACCCCCTGACATCACCGGAAGTGTGTCAGAAGGCCCGGCTACTTACCCTCCTGCTTCATCCTCATTCCCAAACGGAATGAGGATCGAAGCAGAGGGCGGGGTAAAGAAGGGGGCGGGGCTTCACCACGTGACCGCCCCGCCCCCTAGAGGTTCTCTTCCGGAGCTCCATACCTGAGAGCTCCCCCCCGACTAGAGCCCTGCAAATAAATGTGGTTATGGGGGGTGGCGGGAAAAAGCAAAACCTGCTGATCTATCAGAGTGGTTCTAATTTCTTCTGAAGTCATTGTCAGCAAGACCAAAAATTTTCTGGAGTTGCTGAATTCTATGCATTTCCCCCCCTCTTACTCCAGTGGGCTAGAGTAGCTCTCTCCCTCCACCTCTTCCACTCTCATGTCAATCCATCCTTTATCTTGTCTCTTCCTTTTTATCTTACCTGTTTTGTTTACAAAGCAGAATCCTCTTCCAGAGCTCCATATGGGTTTGAATCTGCAAGCTCTGACAACTAGAACCTGGATGAAAAAAAAGTCCAGTTTAGTGCAGATCTAGAATACATTTATGTAAGATTACGCCTAGGCTAACACATTCTGAAAAGCATCTGTAGGCTATCGAAATCTGGACCAAATGTCGTCAACATAAGGGGTTGTTGATATGTTGTTTTGTGCAAAGTAATGGTCACATTGGTAACTGAGGGTTTATTAAACTGACCATCGGTCATACACCTGCCCAACTCTGTGCTTTAAAGCAGTACAGATAAAATTTGTTTCTCCCCCCCCCCTTGATTTTCCATCCTGATAAACTTTCTTGCTTGCTGTCAGATAGTTATACACAGCCGTCTCTCTCAGTCACTCCATAATGTCAGAACTTTTCTTTTTTGTCAATCTTGTTTTCTAAAATGGCAATAAAGATAATGTCGGGTAAGCAGCCATACTTTATAACAGGCCATCAAAATCAAGGCCCTTGAAAGTCATTTTTCCCTGAGTTTGTGAACACTAATAACTCTTTTGACAGAAGCTCCAGGACAATGGTTGATTTCTTTTTCAATAGCTAAAAATGTTAACATTGTTTGCTCTTCTCACCCTTTTTCAAAATTGTTTAGAAAGTTCTCAGGTTGCTAGTGATGCAAAACAGAATACCAGCTGTATCGCACCATTGTGAAAAATAATTCCAGAACTTAAGTGTTCAAGCAGACTTCAAAACAAACTTCCAGTCATCACTAGCATAACATTAAACACCTCGATGAGTTTTAAAGGACCAGAATGCAAAGCAAGTGCATGTAGTACTTACACAGATATTATTGCCCTATGGGCAACTGCAAGGACTGTGTTTCCTTACTTGATAGTTACTTTTCCCAACACAGTGGTGATCAAACAGATCAATCATCCTCCCTACACAGTTGCAATGTTCATATGAACATATATATCAAATATGTGGCAGCACGTATATGAAGAGGGACTATGTAAAGAAAGGAATAAAAGCTAATATTTTAGTTAAGATATTTTTAGCCTTAGTATTCCACTTTTAAGAAGGTTCTGACTATAAAGATATACAATCTCTTATTGCAACATTAATCTGCATCTTAAAAAGTCATGAAAATCTCTAATTCACGTTTCTGTAAGACTCATGTAAAGGTTGCAGAGTAGCCTAAAATACTTCTAGCAATAAAGAATATCTGTGTTATTACCTCTACACCACTAGGAAAGATAGGACGCAATAGAACCATTAGAAGCAGGAAGTGAGAAAATAGCAGGAGAAATCACATAGCTAGAATTTATGTTGGAAGTATAAATGTATTTTATATGGTAATACCAAGAAAGAATAATATGAAATAACAAGTAGGGACCCACAAGAAACTTGCGGAGATGGTGAATCCCTTCCTCCTCTTTGTTTCCTTCCCTCTTCTTCTTTCTCTATCAAGCTTCCCCTCTTTCAGCCTTTCCCTTATCTGTCTACCTACCCCATCTCTTTTGCCCCCACACCCCTTCTCTGTCAATCTACTCCCCTTCTGTAATAACCTACCCCACTTTTCCCGCCTTTCTCCCATTCCTCTTATCTGTCAATCTACCCCCTCATCTCTTCCCCCCCACACACGTTTTCTCCATCAGTCTACCCAACCCTTGCTGCTCTCCCCACCTACCATCTACTCTGGTACTTCACTCACCCTCACCTTTGCAGCTCTCCCCCCCTACCCCCACCACCCTTAGCGCTCCACTCACCCCCACCCTTGTCACTCTTGCTGTTCTTCCTATCTACTCCCCCACCCTTGGCATTCATTCACACCCACCCTTGGTGGACCTGTGGAGGCTTCCACTACCCCTTGTTGGCAGATCCAGCTCTCCGTTGCCACAGAAACCACCAGGCTCCTTTCCAGCAGCACTACAGTAAGTGTGTTGCCTGCACATGTGCAGATTTTTTTTTCAGGGGCAATTTAAGCCCCCAGTGTTGTTGTTTTTTAACTTTTCAGATTTTTCTGTAAACCTAGGGGTCACCCAAGTTTTCAGAAAAGCCTGTTTAAGGTGAGTGTTCCCCTTATCTGCAGATTTAGATATCCGTACATAGGGAGCACATTCGGGAATTAGATATATAGATATCAAATCACTTCAGATGTAATTAAGCCATCTTTAAAAGGCTGATTTGTGCTTCCAATGGCTACCACTAAAAATATTATTACAGTCCTATGCTTCACCCACAGCATAGTCAAAAGCACTAGAAGAGCGCTAGAAAATCAGAGATAAATACTAAAAGTCAAACTGTCATAATATCCATCGTGATTATGTTCAGTGGTAATGTTTCACATTTCTTGTTGTGGGCAACACCAATCAGCATGCAGCATGCTAGTAATATCATAATGACAGCTTGGAACCCATTCCCAGTCATGTGCATGTGCTCAGGAAAAGCCACAACACATACCCATCAGAGCCTTGCATAGCCCAGTAGTTAATAGTTTAAAGATGTTTAAAAATAGTTAAAAATAGTTTAAAGGTAATGCAGATGTCATGAGCAATGGGCTTCCTAGGATAAGGATTCAAAATGTTCTGGGGGTATCACACAGCTAACACTGTATACAACAATATGCACTCCCATAGAGCCCATTTGCACACTTATGAGGTAGCCATGTTTTCCAGTATTTTACTTAGAAATGGTAAGTTTGACATGATTTGGCTCTAACTAATCCAAAGTTGTTGGTTTTTTTAAAGAGTGGCTTTACCACTGCCTCTCTTAAAGCCAGAGGCGCTGATGTTTTACTAATGAGGTGTTGATGTTTTTCACCAGCCACCAAGGTAGCCTATTCCTGGCAGGTTTTATTAGCCAGGAGGGACATGGATCCAAATGAGCAGGTGGTGCTCATGTCCCTTCTATTTATAAATTATAAATAAAATAAATAAATATGGATCCAAATGAGCAGGTGGTGGGTCTCAGAGCTGCAAGAGTTCTGTCCATTTCCTCAAGTTGCATTAGCTGAAAGGTAGCCATAGAAACCTGACTAGTAGAAACCTCAGGAACAAACTCTGTAATTAATATAGTGTTGAGGTCAAGGATCTGGGAGAATTTTGTTCCCTTTCAAGGGCTACCTTATGTATTTTTAGATGGCCAGGGAAGGGGAGATTGGCTCCAAGAGGAGATAGCCCTCCACTTAGTCATATGTTAATCTAAGCCGAAAAACCTCACACTTTATAAACTTTCTTCTTATGGAAGGTGCTGTAGCCTGTAGATCATTTTAGTTTCCCTTTTCTAGCTCCGCTATATCCTTTTTTCATATTGGGAATGAAGAACTGTACACAGTATTCCAAATGGAGCTGCACCATAAATGCATATAAGGGCATTATGATACTGGCCGTTTTGTATACAGTGAATTTAGATTTCCTTTGTCTACGTATTGGACTAACTGGCCTATAATTATTTGTTTAAACGGTAGAATTTGCTAACTTCCACTCTTCCAGTTTTAGTGATAAGTTACATATTTTTGTTAAGGGATCAATAATTTCATGTCAGAGTTCCTTAAGAACTTTCATTGAGACCCAGTGGCTTAGATTTTAATTTGTCTAACAGTCATAGTCATTTCATCACCTCTTTCTGACTCAGCTCTTCTGACACACATCCTAAAAATGGTGGCTCCATTGTGGGTAAGTGTCCCACATTTTACACACTGCAAACTAACAAGACAAATTCATTCTGTTTTTCTACAGTCTCCCTGTCTTACTTCAGCAATCTTTCAATTTTTTGTCACCCAAAGGCCTCTGCCTCCATGGTTGGCATTTGTTTGCAAATGCTCCTTCTGGATGAATTCCAGTCAGGGGTTGCACATTAATTGATAGAAACAGAGTCACAACATCTTTTCTTTCCCCTTCCACAAACTTTGATCTTAAACAGGGCAGAATTTATATCCAGTCTAAATGACAGTGAACTTTTTTTCTATGAGTCATTTTTCAGGAATCAGAACAATGAATTTTTTCATCTTCTATTGGTTACACTGCTTTGACAGAATCTTACCATTTCATCACTAAATGTCAATAGCTGTAATACTACATTTCTTTTTTCTCTCTCCATTCCACAATACATCTTCTTGAAATTCTTAAGTTAACATTTTGTTGTTGCTCATTAGCTTTAATGAACTATAAATATAAAAGAGAATATTCAAAAAGTTTTCCCCTTTGACTACAAGCTTAAATCTGGCACATTTTCCTAATGTGACAAACAGTGTTAACATTACAAAACCTACCACCACAGGACCCATTCTTCTTAATACATTATTAATCACTTGTCCGTTTTTTAATTTTTACAAGAATCACTACCTTGAAAATTTATTCAGACTAACAAAGCCATATTAGCAACAATCTATTGCAGTTTTATAGCTAAGTTACCTAGAAAAAGATATTAGGTAGGCTTAATATCACACATGATATTTTTAGGTGGATGCCTGATATGATTTAGGTATGCACCTAAAAAGGTACCACGACCAACATCAGATGAATCTACTCGTCAGGAAGCCAGAATTAGATGCCAGAATATAAGAGATGCTCTCAAATGATCTTAGATATTGCAAAGGGCTATAGAACTCAAATTGTCTGTGGGGTTATAAATTGTAACCAGCATCTTCGATTAGTTCCAGGAGTAAACATGGAGCCTATTAAGGGAGAATGGGGGATCTTTGAATATTAATTAAAGACTGATCCAATGATGATGATGATGATGGACAAAGACTTGTCGCAGTCAGATATTTGTCTGGTAGATGGTGTTCTGCAATTTGAGATCTAGCCAAGTTCTTGGGAATTTTTCCAGATGTCTCTTCACAGGATCCTTGCTGTTCCAAGCAACACTGTCTTCTGGAGCTAAGCTGATGTTATTTGCTGAGTGACAAGAATGTCCAAGTGTTTCTTGAGACTGCTCCAAGGGCTCCAATGACAACTGGCATGATGGTAACTGTCATGGGTCAGCCAGCTGCCTCCTCCTCCTCTGAGGAGAAGGAAATGGAAGAGTGGGGCCCTGCACCAGTGGAATACCTGCCTGAGCAGCTGGGTCAAGAAACAGACCCAGCAAGAGAAGCGTCAGGAAGCACGAATGCTTTCCAGCCACAGCCTGGCTGCTCATTCTGGCAGAAGAAAGAAATTACACAGAGGTCAGAGTGTCAGTCACCACCAGTTTATCCTGAGCCAGTGGAGTGCAGAAAAAGGAGCAAACATTTGGCAGCTCTAGAGACACAAAGAAGTGCCCGTCTGATCACCCAGCAGAGATCAGTGTTAATCCCTGGAGCAGAATGTTTGCAGGAGCAGTAATGACAAGCTGATAGGGAAGCAAAGGACTTGAACCTGGAGGATGATGAACTCAGCAGTAAGAAGCAACACCTGGGTTTTGGGGATGAGTCAGCTAATGAGGCTGATAAAATGAACATGTTGAGCAAGGTTCTGAACATGTTGAGCAAGGTTCTGAACATGTTGAGCAAGGTTCAGTATGAAAGCAATTTTGTATGCCACACACTTCTGTGAGCTGACTTGCTCTACCCTGATTTGCTGCCTTTGTAGTCTGTCCTTGCTAGCCTTTGTTTGTGTTCACAGCTAGAGACCCAGATGTTACACCCTGCACTGGTTCCAAGCTGTGGTTCCTCTTTTCCCCTGACCCCTGGACTCCCCAACTTTGGACTGGTTTGTAGACCTTGCTCTTGTTTCTTGGCTTGTTGATTGTCATTGTATTTGTGTATCCCAGAAACCCTGGATAGAGTTACAGTGCCAGGCTTGCCTGAATGCGATAGTAATCTTCTTCTCCCAGAGGTGCTCTAACTCTATTTACAGGCCTTGGTATTTTGTAGTCTTCTCCAGTTCTTTCTTTTCTATTCCATTGTCTCCTGGGATTGCAGTGTCAATTATCCAAACCCTATTTCTCATTTTGTCTGCAATTGTGATATCAGGGGTGTTATGCTCCAGGTGTTTATCTGTTTGTAATCTGAAATCCCCAAGAATTTTTGAGATCAGAATTCCACTGTTCTATAACAAATGGTGAGAGTAAGATTGTAACTTTATGCTGTTGGATCAAAGCTGGTTGTGAATCTGGAAGTCAAATATATTGTATCAAATATAAACATCAAAAATACTAACTCATTGGTATTGCACTCCAAAAAAGCTACTGCATATCTTAACTGAGATGTTGGGGAAAGTGTGGATAGGGACATAAGTGCATAGCTGGTGGCAATGTGTCAATATCAAACAATTCTGGCAATTGGTATTGGATGAGGTACATTTAATTACTGGGTATGTTGTGCCTTTGATAACTGAGGTATTGTTTCTATATCATTGGTTGAATGATTCAGTCCCTCGAATTAGGGAAAAAACTGCTATCCTTCTAATAGTGGCTAAAACATCAATAGCTACAACTTGGAAATGCTGAGATGCTCTTACACTTATTTTGTGGTATCGTAAGTTATAGGAAGTGAATATAATGGACAAAATTACTTATCAAGTGAATAAATATGAATCTCATCCATCTTGTTCTGATTTTGTTGAAGTTTGGTCCCTTGTATTAGAGTATTCGGTGCAACTTGAAGTGGTTCTGAAGAGCTTAAAATCTTTGATTTTAATATAATTGTGCATAATACATAAGATGTATGGTGTTGGTTTCTGATTTGGTGTTTGATGACTTATTATGATAATTTGTAAATAGAACTATTTTGAGTTAGTAGTATGTAATGTATGTATTCATAAACTGCTTAAAAATCCAAAAGAATATTTGTTTCATCATGCTCCATGGTCTTGTCTGGTTTGTACTCCCATGAATTTCTGGCTGATGGTAAGCCATGCTTCTTGCAAAGATTCCAGTGCAACATAGAGTTGCAGCTATTGTGATGTTCACCTACCTCACAGGGTGTCTGTTGTGGGGAGGGGGAGGGGGAGGGGGAGGGAAAGGAGTCTGTAAGCCGCTCTGAGACACCTTTGGGTAGTGAAGGGTGGGGTATAAATCCAATCTCTTCTCTACCTTCTCTTCTTTCCAGTCAGTTTGAGCAATTTTACTGCAGGCACTGATCATGTACAAATATATACAAGGGGGACCAGCAATTCAAAGCAGTACAATAATAATGATGAAAAATTGCTGTGAGTTCACAAATCACAATGAATAGACAATAATAACTAGTACAGAATTGACGCTTGATGATGTTTATAATTTCTATGTTTTCAGAACACAGGACGTCAAATACGGAAGGTGAGCGATACGAACATCTACAGCTAAACACTATAAGACAACCAGAGAACTGAATTTGGTTGAAAAAGAGTTGTCTCGAAACGAACAACCACTCGAGATGTTCGTATCGCTCACCTTCCGTATTTGACGTCCTGTGTTCTGAAAACATAGAAATTATAAACATTATCAAGCGTCAATTCTGTACTAGTTATTATTGTCTATTCATTGTGATTTGTGAACTCACAGCAATTTTTCATCATTATTATTGTACTGATCATGTAACCAACTGTTTCATCCTTTGTGTTACAAAGTTGACATTTGCTGTTATTAGTGGTCTTCTGAATCTTTGCTTTCATACTACTTGTTTGGAGTGCCTGCTCTTGTGCAGCTAGAATGAGTCGTTTCCTATCTTTCTTCAAGTGCCCATTTTGGAGCCACTTCCAGGTATTTTCACTATCAAATTTATTCTCCATGTCTTTCAAATGTTGCTCATGCAAGTGCTTTCCCTTCCAGCTGTCAAAGTGTTTTTATTGCAGTCTTTTTGTAGTCTTCTTTGGTTTCTGTAGCCTTAACAAGTCTGCCTTGTACATTTCTACTAGAAGGTTCTCTTTGCTTTTCGTGGTGTATTCAGTGCGCATTTTTCTTCAACTGCTTGTTTAACTTTCAGGAGATCTATTCCAATTTCCTTGCTAGAGTATAGTGAGTGATGCATTGTCATTATCTTGAGAGTTTTGCCCATGTCTTAATTGCCTTTACCATGTTGCCTCCAGTTAATTTTGTTCACAATGTCTTTTTAACACTTCGGTAATGCTCCTTGGTAGTATTTTTCTTAACAAGGATGTTTGATGTTGTCAGCTTCCAAAATTCCAAGATATTTGTAGTTTTCTTCAAATGTTGCTGTTTTGATGATGTTACTGTTTGGCAACTTCTTGTTCAATGATCTTTCCTCTATTCAATGGTAATGCTGCACATTTGTCAAGGCCACATTCCATTGCTATATATTTGCTGAATATTTGAACTGTATTTAGTAACGAATCAATCTCAGATTATGACTTTCCACATATTTTCAAATCATCCATATACAATAAGTGTGACATCTTTAGGCCTGTCTTTGAAAACTGGTCTCTTAGACCCGTGCTGTCGAGAATGGTGGTGAGTGGTATCGGGGCAATGACAAAGAGCCATGGTGATAGTGAGTCTCCTTGGAAAATATCTCATTTGATATTAACTGTTCCAATTTCTTCTCCATTCACTATCAGCCTGGTGTTCCATTTACTCATGGCTTTTTTGATAATTGTATTACAGTTTTGCTGATGTCTATCATTTCAAGTGTTTTCAGGATCCATGTATGAGGGAGTGATTTTTTTCCTTTTAATCAGTCCAAGCAACTTTCAGATTGATTCTCCACCTTTTACAATTTTGTAAGACCATTTTATTAAACAGAAACTGATCATTAGTGCCTTGGGGCTGTCAGAAAATTCATTTTTGTTCATGTGGTAAAACTGAATTGAGATGTAGATATTTTTGAATGGAATTGGCTACAATCCCTGTCAGTAGTTCAAAAGTTGTTGGGAGGCAAGTAAAAGTTGCAGAAGTTACTTGGCACTACTCCTTTCTCTTTGGTCTTCAGAATGAGAAATGTCCTGCCAGCTGTTATCCAATCTTCTACTGCTTTGGAATGGAGCACATCATTAAGCCGTTGCACCAATTGTGGATGAAGACTTATCAGTTTTTAAGCCAATAGCCATGGACTTCATCTCTTCCAGGCACTGTCCAGTTCTCCACTTACTTCAATTGTTTTTACACGCTTTCCACGGTTATTGTAAGATCCTCCATTTGCTTTCCTTTCAGTTTGTTTTCTACATTTGTGATCCAGATAGCTTTTTTAATTGTATTCTTTTGAGTCTTCCCAGAGTTCTTTCCAGAAGGTTGTTGTTTTTTCTTTGTCTGGTTTTACTTCTACTTTTTTATCTCCCTCTAATAATTTGTAGAACTGTCTTTGATTAATCTGCAATTGGAAGTTTTGTCTGTTTTACTGGATACTACTGTTGTACCTCTTGATCTTCTTGGATATAGCAAAAATTCTTTGATTTTTTTTTGCAACTTGGGCTATTGTTTTTATATCTATCCAATATTTCTTCCTGAGGTTTGCTTTTCTTGCATTCTTGAGTTCTTTCCAGAAGGTTGGTGTTTTTTCTTTGTCTGGTTTTACTTCTACTTTTTTATCTCCCTCTAATGATTTGTAGAACTGTCTTTGATTAGTCTGCAATTGGAAGTTTTGTCTGTTTTACTGGATACTACTGTTGTACCTCTTGATCTTCTTGGATATAGCAAAAATTCTTTGATTTTTTTTTTTGCAACTTGGGCTATTGTTTTTTTTATATCTATCCAATATTTCTTCCTGAGGTTTGCTTTTCTTGCATTCTTGAGTTTCCTTTATTTTAATTCTTTTCAAACACTTAAGTCTGAATCAAGTTTGTTGTTGTTTTCCTCCAATATAATTTGCCAGTTTTGTTTTGCCTCAAAATCATTAACTTCCTTCATCTTAATGTCAATTTCCAGTTCTCTTGTTACTACAACCACTGTAAAGTAAAGGTAAAGGTTTCCCTTGCTTGAAAGCTAGTCAAATCTGACTCTAGGGTTGCGGTCCTCATCTCCGTTTCCAAGTCAAAGAGCCAGCACTGTCCAAAGACATTTCTGTGGTCATGTGGCCAGCATGACTAAACGCTGAGGCACACAGAACGCTGTTACCTTCCCACCGAAGCGGTACCTATTTATCTACTTGCAATTTCTTGCTTTCGAACTGCTAGGTTGGCAGGAGCTGGAACCAGAGACAGGAGCTTCTACTGCTCACTCCGTCATATGGCACTTGGGTCTCAAACTGCTGAACTACTGCCCTTCCAGCCTGCATTATACCTGCCACTGTACTATACATCAATTGGTTTGTTTCAGTTATGTTTACTGTATGAACTGTTTCAGTCATTGTATTGATATTTTCAATGAGTTTTGCAAGTTCTTTCTTTAGTGTTGTGTGTTGTTCTGAGCACAGGTAATCTTTGTCTATCTTCTTTGCTGTTAATATGCTCTAAGATTCTCACCTTCAGGTCTTCCTGTACAGAAGTGAGCTGATGATGTATTGACAATAGCTCACAATTAGTGGTCTTGGCAATATCTCACAATTAATGGTCTTTCAAGAGCAACTTCATTTCTATGGCCTACTTCCTGGCTGATTTCATTTATTTCTTATTCTTCATGTTCTTCCTTTGAGCGGCTGTTGTTCCTTATTTCATCTAGCTTTATTACTGTGAAAAATGTTTTGCATGATAAAATGGTGCTGATCTGCTAGTTGCTGTTCAGTGATGGTAGAATTGGGACACTTCATGTCTTACTTTTTCGTACAGAAAGCCTGGAAAAATGTTTGTGTGTGTATATAAAATGTGTATTCATGACTCAGTGTCATCTTAGTTTAAAAAGCAAAATTGTTTCTGAAGAAGAAGAGAATTAAGAACTGGCAGAGAAACATGTTTAACCCTTTCCTAACGGCACATCCCCTCACAAGCTGCCTCTGTTTAAGGGGGGCCCTATTTGGGTGGAAAGGTGGCATAAAATGTTTTAAATTTAAAAATAAATTATTATTTGCACTGTATGAGATCATTTGAGAGCACAGGTTACAATGTTTATTGCCAGGAAGCAGGAAGGGATTTGGTGTTTGCCTCTCTTCTGTGAAATCCCTAAGGGTTTCAGATGCATGCAAGCCACTAATTTAATTTATATTATTGGAAAATGCTTTTTAGCTGTTTTCTACAAACAACAAATCTTAGAGTGGAGGGTTCAGAGCTTTGGGGGGAAATTGGGGTTTTTAGACAGCTCCTTCACCCCACTTGTAATGGTGTCTGACTGTCCCTGGAATTTATTTATTTATTTATTGAATTTATACCCCGCCCTCCCAGCTAAGGCCAACTCAGGCCTTGATTCGTACTGCTTTCCACACATTGAGGATAAAATCCCAAATCCTATGTTTCTTCTTCAGGCTTTTTAAAAAGTAGCACAGAGCAAACAGGAATGAAACCAAACAATAAGGAGTTGGCTGATGGCCATCAGTCACAAGGGTCTCATTGAATGTTTTTCTGATATCTGTGATTGGATATGTATATACCATATATGTATATACCATAAATATACCTCTCAAAATAAAGTTGCCTTTTCTGGAGTGTTGACTTTATGTATTAATTTTTTACTTGTGGCTAGGATAGCAGCAAACAGCATACTTTGGTGGATAGCAGCAAAATGAAAGTTAAGAAATATTGCACTAAAGATTTATACATTACCTTCTACATTATTTTCAACAGGATAGCTGCTTATCAGCCAGGCCAGGTGTGTAAAAAGTTTAGCTTTGCTAACCAAACTCTTTAAGCAAGTTTTTTGTGGCCAAAAGGTGCAACAGGGACCTAAACTTTATATTTGACAGGGGGTCAAAGCCATATTTCAGTTGATTCTTACCTTCCTGCAAAGGGCTCAGTGAAGCATTAATGGAGGGGATCCCTTTTTTCATCACAAGACAACTCTGTGGAGTAGACTAGGCTTCAAAGGAGTGATTGGCTCAAGGTCACCTGCTGAGCTTTGTAGTTCAGTGGAGATTCGACACAGAACTCCACAGTCCAATACTCCACTACCCAATGCAGGCTCTCATCTGTCTATTTTATCTGCATCTTCTTGTTTGTTAAACTGGGCGATATTTAGAAAAATCAGATGTGTGCAGGGGGTGGGGGGAGAGCTGGAAGACTAAATTTGTATGTTTTAGTAATAAAGACAATCAATTCCAAGTTACAGCAAACACTTCCTTCCCAACCTTATTGGAAAGTCCAGTCTTTAATAGCTATGTAAAGTATTACAAAAGGAGAAAAAAAAATTAAAAACGGGTTTGGGGGGGTCACTTAAAAATGTAGCAAAATAAATCAAAATATACACTGTGCACAAACAAAGCACACAATGAAACAAGCTTAAACAAACCTCTTCAAACTGTGTCCAGATAACAAACCTAACGGACATAATGGAGTAATACATTATTATGTAAGTTTTCATATATAAAAACATCTTCCAGAAATTCATGCAGATGGACAAACACTTGCCACATTCATTGGGTTACAATAGTTCATTGTCGATTTTATTCTCCCACCATTTGAGGAAAGATTGTCAGTTCCAAACATGAGTCATAACATTTAGTCCATATTGGGCATTTTCTTCTGTCTGTTTACTGTCTTTTCCAGCTCAGCATTGAAAATGTGGTCTTAAATAAGACTATCTGCACAAATATTTGTAACACTTTCATTGTTCTGAGTAGACAAATACTGCTTTATAAAAATGATATATAGCCTTGAAAAGAAATAATTCACTTGGGACCTACAGCAACCTAAACAAGTAAGTATTTGATCACACAACTGCAAAAAAGAAATCTGTCCTCTTCTAAGAGAAGATGGTCTGATGTGTCAGGAAGTGGGAGGAAGGGGCCAGAATTAATATGGCATCTGTAGCTCTTAAAACTGGAGTTCATATGATATGAGCTGACTTGCAACTAACTCTGATCCCAGGTAGTTCTCAACAAAGCAATCAAGCTAGCTGGGTTCTGGTCTTTCATTTTCCTTCTTTCCTTTTTCTAGTTCCTTTCCATTCAACATTTTTACACTTGGGAGGAGATCACACATTTAGTTTTCACCAAATATGAAACATGCAAAAATATAATGAGTACACTACAGTTCTTCACAACAGTAACATGAAATATGAATCCATAACATCTGTTCATAATAGCTAGGGATCCCAACTATTATTTGATATTGTGATGGATTGCACATGAAAAGCAGGTTTTAAAATGCTGCTAGTTCAGAGAGTCTGGGAGATAAGGAGTTAATCTTCTGAAGTGGAGAGCTTGTTTGATGGGCTGCTCTACACACTCTCTAATTGGCCAGCACCAGCTGAGAGAAAGTATATGATCAGCTGTGCACTGGAGGGAAGGAGACTTTTTGTCTGGAGTCAGCAAGCCAGTGAGTGGGCTTCTGATAGAGAAAGAGATGGCTGGAGTCCATAGTTCTGAGAAGATTGGTCAGACAGGTTCTTCTGAGAAAAGATACTCTTTTGCCCTAATTGAATAAGAACTAGTCTGAGGGAGAATGGTGGTTCTAAGTCTGGAAAGCTGATAAACAGCTTTACACAGACATCAGTACTGGAAGAGAGATTTGGCAAGGGTGACTGGGTTGTTAGGTTGTAACACCCATTCAAGATAAGTAGAAAAAGGGTTATTGCTTCTTAAGAAAAGAAGAGTAATTCCTACCAGATAAAAAGGGGTTGAGCTCTGAGGAGACTCCTGGTATGTGGTGATGGGAATAAGCTTTAGACAACTCAAAAGTTAGTGGAAAACTGTGATTTCAAAAGGGAGGAAGTTAGATGCTCTAAGAAAGAGCAAATCTCCAGGAAACTTTGTGAAATAACATTGAAACTGCTGAAACATACTAAGCAAAATACCTCTTACTGAAAAGGTCTTGAAATTTCTGAAAATAAGCCAGAACAACACACTTTTGTTTTAAGAATTTGTTCCTGTACAAAATAACTTTAACCTTGGTGTTTCTAAACCTTGACTTCTATATCATTCCCTGGCTGTTCAATAAAAATATTTTACAGGTCTCAAGTGCCATTTCAAAGGGTTTAAGACAAGATGGCTCCTGGTTTTCCTGCTGGGTCAAAAGCAAAACTAAATCTCAGACAAAGGGTGGGACAGTCAAGTCTTTTATGACAAAGAATAAATACATGCTACTTGGGGGCAACTCAGTCACTGAGGGGAACTGTAATTTTGGTGTGAAAATCTGCCTGGGAGTTGGGAAGTGACAGGGGTCCATCACAGATATTAATGCATCCTATTGGCATATTTAAAACTTTAAATCCAGGTTTTCAGATATTAAGCCCACTGAGATATAACTTTACAAATTGTTTATAGTTATTTTCTTTTTAGCTTACATAACTGACATGAGATGATTTTGGCAAAAAAGGAGAAGGATTTTTTAATGTGATTAGTCTTTAAAGAAATGGGATCCCTGATTCTCTGTGTATATATGTAGGCAATCCAGACAACTGAATGTGTGTCCATTTTTGTTTGCTTTAAGATACATAGAGTTTATATGTTGAGAAGGTCAGGTCATCTACTCATTGATTTATAGATCATGGAAATTTGTCTTTGAACATGGTGTTTAGTAACATGACTTGAGCCATAAAATATCCATTCCTCTTGTCCCAACTTTTTTTTTTTGCTTTATTTTGACAAAAATACAGATCATTATGAGTCTGAAGAACACATTCTATGTGTTTAGTTTCTTTCTATACATAATGAAAGGAACTAGCAAGAGCTAACATTGTTCACGTATATCTGAACATGATTGATTTCTGGGACACAGTAGTGCCCTCTGGGGGCAGGGGAACATTGATTCTTGGGGTCCATGGTGTCTTGAAAGCACCAGCCCAGTAACTATTTTCTTACACAGGTTATTTTCTCCACCAATCCATGCACCCATCTCAGGGTTACACTGCATTACAGGGAAGAAGAGCTACAACACAGTACCTTCCTCCCTCTTCCCCCTTCTTTTCCTTCAATCAGCCTCCTCCCTTTCCTCCTTCCTCCCTCCTCCCTTCCTCCATACCTGGTCCTTGTGCTAAGCTCCACCCTCTTCTTCTCTGTTCCCTTCTCCTTAGCCAATCCTTGCTCTCCACAACCATGCCCTTAAACCATTTAGGCCCAGAGAACCATTGCTCTCCCCTCAAGGCTTGCTCACTGCCCCTGCACCTTCTGAACTTCCACAGGGCAGATGGCCAAAGCTGTCCTGTTGCTGACACTACCCTGGTTGCACTCTCCTTCTCCTGGTCCCAGACTATTCCATCCAAATGACCCTTGCTGCTGGGTCCAAGGTGTGTTCTGCCCCACAAGGTGAGTTGTTGCGGAGTTTCCCACCACAGGCAACCCCAAATTTCCAATGTGGGCATAATATTCAGACTGCACTGTCATCTTTAATCAACATATTTTCGCTGGGATATTGATAAGTGAAATTGTGCCTATGACAGATATATGAGGTCTAGTGCCCTTGTAATGTGACCTATGTTCAGTGTTTGGTTGTGGACTGAACGTGGTTTTTTCTGCTGAGGTTCAATTCACTCAGCACTTGGTCACCAGGAAGCTTTGTGACCTGGAAGACTTGTGACCCCTTTTATTGACAGATGTCATATTTTATTGACCCCTTTTATTGACAGATGTCATATTTTGTTATATACAAAGTCCAGTTCAACATATTTTGTTCCATTCTCCAAACATCCCCCTATGACCAGGGAACATAAACCAGAACAGGGATATACAGACAGGTACTGGCTGGCTTCTATGTTCCCACTGAGTTCTACAGGACTAAACAAATGAGCTGCATGTAAACAGGTACACAGTTTATTTTATTTAAGGCATAAAAGGACACAGATTATAAGGAGCGAATCTAGGGAAAAGACGACACCTGCTACCACTTTCCCCCATGCTACCAAATCTGACATGTATTCCATCACCCTGAGGGTCCTTGGATCCTTCTCCTTCAGTGGGGGAAGTCATCCAGACTGGTTAGGTCACACCCCCTTTCGCTCCAGGCAGGGCAATGCACATTTTTGTATTCCTTACTGGATAGAGCGGGGGTGCCCTTCCAGTCTGAGTAGCGGGGGTGCCCCAGATCTAAAAGACACAAAACAGCTCAGAATCATAAAAGATCTATGACAAGACACAGCAGACAACAAAGAAGGATCTCCTGCCTCCTCCTCCAGAACGACCTAGGACTGTGCAGAGAAGCAAGCATGTATCCTGTTCTGTGGAATCTGAACTAGAATCTGAATAATCTGTCATCACTTTTGTGATTGAAGTGGCAATCAAAGAAGAAGGAGAATAGTCAGGGGAGGAGTCTGACACCAAAGACACTTTGGCCAGACTCTTTCAGGGGGAACATTTCAATAGACTTCTCAGGAAGGTAGTGACTACTCTCCAGTACCCATCAGAGTCATCAGAAAAATCTACTAAGTCTCCATCATCTAACCTAGAAGAAAGAGGCTTTAAACAACCATCTAAGAAGATACCAGGCTGTCCTTTTTCCGAAACATTTGGTGAAGCCATACAATCAGAGTGGGCAGTTGTGGGGTATGGATTTACCTTACAGAACATTGCCAAGATGTTTTACATCCTACCTGATGACAGGTACCCCTGTGGTCGCCCCACAGTGGTTCTGCATTCAGGTGATGTATTATGTAAAGACAGGGACAATGTTCTTAAGGATGCTATAGACAGAAAAAAATGAATCAGTCTTAAAAGTTTCTGAGGCAGTCCCATGAGGCAGCATCCCTGGTGATCAGAGCTTCAGTGGTACTTTCCAACTTCATCAGGGCTGTTGTGATCTGGACAGAAAACATATTACAGGATCCCAAACCAGACCCTCTCACCCTGAAAAGGTCCCTCCTAAAGATCAAGCGAGCAGCTCAGTTTGCCTCAGACACTTCTTTAGACTCCATCCAATACTGCCCCAGAGCTCAGGTGGCTAATATGACATTGAGACATAACTTATGGCTCAAGCCAAGGGTCATTTCCTGCGGGAGCACACAGGAGTGGCGCTCTGGCAGTAAGGAGCCCAGGGGGCGGGCACATGCAACAAGCCTCACCCCCTGCTCCCAGCAGCCCTCAGTCAGAGCAAGAAGCAGCCAGGTAAGCTGCAGAACCCCCCACAGTCCAAAACAGTCCAGTGGCACTTTTAAGACCAAGTTTTATTCAGGTACCAACTCTCCAACCTCTGCGAGGACAGATCTGCATGTCCCCCCCCCCCCCAATAGCTAACAATCCAAAACAGTCCAGTGGAGCCTGAGCGGTGATGTCAGGGAGTGCGGCATATGCAAATAAGTTATGCTGATAAATTATGCTAATGAGCTCCTGCACCTTTTTTTCTACGAAATGACCCCTGGCTCAAGCACTGAAGGGTGGATACACTCTCAAAATCCAACCTTTCCACTGAAAAGTTCTCAGGTAGATTTCTTTTGGTGAAGGGGTCCTTTAGGAAGTCTTGGTAGAAATCAAGGAGAAAAAGAAGGCTATGCCATCTACACCTAATAACAAGGACAAAGAATACAAGGGTAAAACATTTCAGTCCTTTCACTCCTTTAGGCAGTCCAATAGAAACAGGGACTTGAAAGACAGTAGAAGAGCATGCCAGTTCAGTTACCAGAACAGATTCCAGCAAAAACAGTACCACAACTCCAACAAATGGGAACAGGGCACTCAAGGAAAAAAGCCCTTGGCATGACTGCAGGATTGGAGGCTGCCTTCAGAATTTCCTGCACCAATGGAAACAGACTACCACAGTGATAGATCATGGCTACAAGATTCAATTTTAGGCATTCCCCCCACCAATTTTCATTCTGTTCCTGATACCAAGGGAGACTAAAAAATTCAGACTGTTACAAGAGGCAATCCAGCTCCCTCTTCCGAACCATCAGGCAATCCAGCTCCATCAGGACCATCACCCACTTCCTCCAAGCACATGACTTTCTTATAAACACAAAGAAGAGCTGTCTAAACCCATCAAAGAACATTGTGCTCTTGTGCTCTTGGGGGCTAACTGTCATGGGCGTGGATGAGGGAGAGCTGACAGAGCTGCAAGAAGGAACCACAGCTGGCCCCTCTGAAGCAGGAGAGGAAGATAGCTGGCAGTTGCCTGTAACAGCCTTCTTCACACCTGGCCCAGATAAGGGGGAAGAATTGCAAGCTGAAAGCCCTGCTGACTCACCCCCACATGTGACTTGTTTAAGGGAGAGAGTGCGGCAAAACTTAGCAACCAGGCAATGAGAGGCCAGGCTACAGGGAAGCCGTTTGGCTAGCCCAGAGTTCTAACAGGAGCTTGGGTGATCATGCAGCTGGCTGATTGGTAGCAGCATTTAACTCCACACTCTAGGCAGTACTCTTCGTGGAAGCAACAAGTCAGCTTCATGTTGCTTACATCCACTTAGGCTCAGCTCTTACACTTAGACCCCTGGCTTTGGACTTGGCCCTGTGTTCCTGGCCCCGGCTTGGCTTTTGGGACTACGCTTCTGGTTAGTGATTTTGGATTTGGCTCTGTGTTTCTGGCTCCTAACCCTGGCTTGGCTTTGGACTTTGCACTATCTTCTTGGCTCCTAACCTTGGTCTGTTCTGGACTCCCTTTGACTGGCACCCGAGCTTGTGACACTAACATAGATACTTGTCTGTCCAGAGTATTCCTACCTTTGGAGAAACAAACAAAAATCACAGAGTTCTAATCACAGAATTATAGAATCACAGAGTTGGAAGGGGCCATAAAGGCCATCTACTCCAACCCCCTACTCAATGCAGGATCAGCCTGCAGCCCCCTGACATGAGTTAATGCACTCTATCAAGGACCAGCCACATGCAGACCTCTCTCTCAACTGTTGGGAATGCTCATTACCACCATAGATTTGGTGTCATGGGCACGTTTCCATGCAAGAACTCTGCAATGGACATTACTACCATATCAGAAAGACATCAGGGAGCGACAACACAAGATTAATTCCCCTATCATTAGCCTTGACGAAGTTGTTAGCCTGGTGGTTGACACCTCACCATGCAGACCTGGGAATGCCCTTGGTCTCTTCACTTCACATCATAGTCTGGGGCTGGGGAGCACATTGCCTTCAATGAGTAGTGCAAGGAAAGTGGTCAGCGATAGAGAAAAAACACAATATAAATTTACTCAAACTCAGAGCGATCAAACTCACCCTGTTTGCCTTCAAGCCTCTGATTCAAAACCATTCAGTCCTGGTGAGAACAGACAGGCCGATTTCCCACAAGCTGCTGCAGTGCGCTGGCTCTTCCCTTTGCCCCAATCGTACGTGTCAGTTTCACACTAAGTACTGCACGGCTGCATTTTGCCCTGCAGCTTTGCCCGATTTTCCCCGCCTCTACTCAATCTTCAAAAAACAGGATAGAGTAGATGCGGGGGAAATCGGGAAAAGCTGCAGAGCAAAATGCGGCTGCACAGCATATGGTGTAAAATTGACACGTACGATTGGGGCAAAGGGAGGAACGAGCGCGGAGCAGCAGCTTGTGGGAAATCAGCCACAGTATAATGGCCAAAGCTCACATAAACTGCCAAAGAGGCATGAGAGCTCTGTTCTTACACCAGGATCCTATGGTGGGTGGAGAAACATCTGACTGGGATAAGAGCCCAACGTGTTCAAGGCAGGCTGAACACAGAGGCAGATTGGCTGAGTTACAAGGATCTGGACCAAGTTGAATGATCCTTAAATGACAAGGTCTTTAATGATGTCACCAAAAGATTTGGCATGCCCATCATGGACCTATTTGCAACCTCAAGGAACAAGAAGGTTCTGAGGTACCTGTCAAGGTACACAGATGCCATATGATTTGCGGCTAAGAGTTGCCAAATAGCACTTATGAACTAAAAAGACTTATGGATGAACTGGAAGAAGTCTATGTGCACACTGAGAAGAAATTAGATATATAACAAAATGGACTAACTAATCTCCTAAATTCCTTGACTTAATGAAAGCATTAATCTTCATAACTAACTGTATACTAACTGTTAACGACCCTACTTTCTTGGGTTTTTAGTTATAGTGTGGGTTTTCTTTCTTTATACTGTCTGTATCCTGGGGTTTGTTATTTTAGTTTGTTATTTCCCCCCCCCCCTTTCATTTTTTCTCCCTCTTTTTTCTTTCCTTTCTGTAGTCACGTAGGTGTAATAAAAAAATCAATAAAGCTACCCTTCGGGGGATTTTTTTTTTAAAAAAAGGTACACAGATGCCACAGCAGAGGGTCTGGACACACTTCACCACAGTTGGCCAAAGAGCCTACTATATGCATTCCCTCCAGAGTGGATTCTCAGCAGAGGCCTGCAAAAAATCCAGGAAGAAAAGGCAGAGGTCATTCTCCTAGCCCCCTACTGACTGAGAGGATCCTGGTTTTCTGATGATAGAAAAAACTTGGAGGATCCCAGACAGACAAGACCTTCTGAGCCAAGGCCCTAGCCTTCACCCAGACCCTCACTGGATAAAGTTGATGGCATGGAGGCTGAGGAGATGGATTTAGAACACTCAGCTTTGTCCAAGAAAATAGTAGGTATCATGTACCAGGTGAAGAGGCCTGCTACAAGACAGATGTACAATTATACCTGGTTGGATTTCTGTACATGGGCAGCTGGTTGGCAGTTGGACCCATTTACACCAACACCACAGAATGTCATTGACTTCTTACATATGGGGTGAGAGAAGGGTCTTTGTCCAAATATTCTGAAGTGTCAGGTGGCAGCCATTGCAGCTGTACTGGGCAATAGGGGGTTTAGTTCTCTTACTTCCAAAAAATAAATCAAAAGGTACCTCAAGGGAATGACACAATCAGTACCTCCCGTGCAACACAGATTTCCAGCCTGAAGTCTAAGGTCTTACAGGCCCTAACAAAGCTCCCCTTCAAGCTTCTTAAGTCAATAGATCTAAAACACCTTTCTTGGAAGTGGCCTTCCTCATGGCCATCACTTCCATGAGGCGAGTCTCTGAGTTAGGAGCCCTTTCAGTTAGGAAAGAGCTCTGTACCTTTCACAAGGATTCAGTGGTTCTTAGGAAAGACCCATCTTTCATCTCCAAGGTAAATTCTGCTTACCATTTTAACCAATCATTGGTGTTGCCTTCTTTTTGTCCCAGGCCTTTACACCTGAAGGACTATGGCACAAACTGGATGTCTGGAGGGCCCTTCACATCTATATTAAGAGAACTTCCAACTTCAGACTGTCAGATGCGCTCTTTGTGTCCCGTGGGACTTCAAATTTGGGCAAAAAGTTGTCCAAAATGACCACTGCTATCTGGATAAAGTTGTGCATTTGCAAGACCTATGAGACTCTGGGACGGAGAGCCCCTGTGGGCTCATTTCCTGGCTCATTTCACTAGGTCTGCTGCAACATCAGCTGCCTTCGCCACCAGAGCTCTGATTGCAGAAATGTGTAGGCTGGTGACCTGGTTGTCTTTTCCCACATTTGTTAAACACTACAGAATAGATCAGTTTAGCTCTATAGAAGCTGCCTTTGGGAGAAGAGTACTACAGCAAGTGTTGCAACACTTTCCCATCCAGGACTTTGCTTGGTTACATAACCAGTCTGGATCTTCCCCCACTGAAGAAGAATGAAACATTGGACTTACCTGAAGGTTTCTCAGTGGAGCAAAGTCATCCAGTTCTCCCACCATTTTTTTCTCCTTGATGTTGATTACTTATTTGGTTGTTTTGACCTTCATTCTTGGCTTGACATGTTGAGGAGATTGGGGGGAAGCCGACAGGAGATGAAAAGTCTCTGGTTTGGGTTGGCTCATCTCAGAGAGATGAGGGGGTACCTGTTGCTTTTCTACAGGGAGGTGGATTGAAATTGTCCAGTGAGACCATGGCTAGTGACATGGACTGCCTGGCAAGGTCTCGAGATAGCAAGAGGAAGGTTACAAGCTTAACTTGTATGGGAAAATATAGCTGTTTCTATACAAATGCTAGAAGTGTCCGAGGTAAAATTGGGGAGTTGGAGTGCTTGGTGTTGGAGGGGAAAATAGACATTGTGGGTATCTCAGAAACTTGGTGGGATGAGGAAAATCAGTGGGATACAGTGATTCCCGGTTATATGTTATATCGGAAGGATAGGGGGGGAAGGGTTGGAGGTGGGGTGGCTCTGTATGTCAGAGAGGGTATAAAGTCCAGAAAGATTGAGAAGCTAAGAGAATTGGATTCGCTTCTGGAAATTCTATGGGTTGAAATAGGGGGGCCAAAAGGAAACTTAACACTGGGAGTTTGTTATCGCCTCCTGATGGCACCTGGTATTTTTGGCCACTGTGTGACAGAATGTTGGACTGGATGGGCCTTTGGCCTGATCCAACACTGGGATCTCTTATGTTCTTATGAGGTTACTATTAAAGTAATTCTGGTTTGAAATTCATAGTTTGAGTATGTTTTTCTTGAGCTGGGCTATTCTATGTCTAGAAGGGCACCTCCGCTCTAGAAGAAAAGAAGAGATTGGATTTAGACCCCACCCTTCACTCAGAGTGGCCTACAATCTCCTTTCCCTTCACCTCCCCACAACAACCCTGTGAGGTAGGTGGGGCTGAGAGAGCTCTCTCTCAAGAACTGCCCTTCAGAGAACAACTATCAAAGAACTTATGACTGACCCAAGGTCACACCAGCAGCTGCATGTGGAGGAGTGGGGAATCAAGCTTGGTTCTCACAGATTAGAGTCCATGTTCCTAATCACTACACCAAACTGGCTATCTATCCAGTAAGGCATATAAAAATTTGCATAGCCCTGCCTGGAGTGAAAGGGGGTGTGAACTAACCAGTCTGGATGACTTCACCCCACTGAAGAGAAGAAACCTTCAGGTTAGTCCAATGTTTCGATCTCAGTATCTGGAGCCTAAAGTTGTACTGGTAGGCAGGAGCACCTTAGATTTTCCATATTTAAGGAAGATGCAAGCATTCCTTTCAAAGTGGTTACGTAACCTTAATTCAAACCAGGATCTCCATAAAGTCCTTTTTATTGGTCAGTTTCAGAGGGTACCTATGTTGATCTATAGTAGAACAGATAGATTTGAGTCTAGTATCACCTTAAGAGACCAACAAGATTTTGGAGTTATGAGCTTTTGAGAGTCAAAACTCTCTGATTAAAAGAGTGGCACTTTGCACATTACTGTTCTAAACTGGACGTTATTTGTTGTTGGCCCAATTTCAGGTAAACTGATACAGGGACGGGGGTTTCATACAGTGAATTTCCCTCCATTAATGAGACGTCTCGGAAGCACTATGGTCATGAGCTATAGCGTTCACCTTAGAACTGTAAAAACAACAACAACAGTCCGAGGAAGATTCTGTGGTGAAAAAGGGCAGGAAAAAAGTGGCATTCTAGGAAGCACTATGGATATTTTAAACAGCATACCACAGTGATTCAGAAGCATAACAAAGGGGCTGAAAATGGAAAAAAGTGATTTCCCTCAAAAGTGGTTCAACCATGCTTTGCTAACCCAGCGCAAGTTGGTTTGTATGAACAGGTAAATAAATTCCACTAGCAGCCAGTTACTAAAATGGGTCTGTCTGAAATGACAGGGGGGGGAAACATTAGCAACCAGTTACTAAAACGGAATACAAAGGCAGTTTGAAAAGGGTCAGTATCTGACAGAGGGAGCTTTAATTCTTGGAAGCACCCCCCCCCCCGAAAATCTTGTTGGTCTCTGTGGTGCTACTGGACTCAAATCTAGTTCTTTGGTCAATGGTTTTATCTTGTGCAGAATTCAGCTTTAGGGTGGGGTGCTTTGAACATGTTACATCTGTGCTCTACAAGCCACACTTTTGTTGGGTTTTATTGAGTGAATGTAATACATGAGTGTGTGTGTGTATAATTATACAGGGGAAAAGCTGAAGGTAGGGAAATAAAAGAGTCCGATAACAACTTTTGGATGTGTTGACAGACCATTTCATTCTTTGAAACAAAATGCTGATTACTGCTATCGCCAGTTTAGAAGAACATTCATGATTGGCACTATTTATTAATCCACCACATTGCCCCAGCTTTGACCTGGGGCTTAGAATGTTTTGCCTTTAACAATTCCCTCTCCTCCATTTTTGGTGATAAATACAAAAGAGAGAGAGAGAGAGAGAGAGAGAGAGAGAGAGAGAGAGAGGGCCATTCTTTGTTCACTAACACGCATTTTATTACAAGACAATATAGTCTAGTCAGTTCTGTCCCTCCTCCAAAGGGGTATTTTTGGTTCACAGCAACTGCAGAAACTCACCCATTATTTGATCTCATCTGTACTTGCACAAAATTACACTGGGGATGACTGATCTTATCATTATCAACATTTTATTTACAACATACAGTACAGAAGTGTAGATTTTCTTGGATTGCATAGCAGATGCACACAGTTGCTCTTGATTTTGAGGCAGCCAATCTAGGACATAGTAAAAGTAGGAAGACCTTTGGCCTGAGAGGCAGGGAGCTGGTAGAGAGATGTGTGGGTTTTATTGAGTGAATGCAATGGTGCATATTATTTGGAACAAGGGTTGGATGAAAAATAGCCTTAGCCCTCCTTGACCTGTTTTAACGACACAGCAAATCTGTCTCTTGGGACCCAACATCCAACTGACAAATAACTTCACCCACCTCCAGCCACCGCCATTTTTGCTTTGGTCACTAGCTCACATAGTAGTTGTTTAGTTCATTGATTCTTGGTTGGGTTTACATTTAATGACTTTTTGGTATTTTCTGTGCTGCAGACCAAATTCTTACCTTATTTCCATGAACTATATGAAGTTTCCAGTAGGAAGGACTCACCATGGTGTCTAGCACCTTCACAGACTCTGGCAGGCGCTAACAAACTAAAATAAGCAGACGTTAGCAGCAATGCCTCTTTGTTGGAGTTATCAACTGTCATGCTTTCTATTAAGGTACACAGACGATTGATTCAATGTTTTGTAAATGTAGCCTTCTCTGGTTTCAAGCTAATGTAGGGAATGTAGGATGATATTAATTCTACAAGTGAGAAGTGACTTGAAAATGTATGGATTGTAAACCCCAAGTCAAAGCATTTTGTTTTGGTTTGTTTTCCCTTCAAGGAAGGACTAAATGTCTCCAGCACCACACAGTAGAGACAATGTCTCCTCTTTTAAAGGTGTTTGATTTTTACTTTGAAAGTAGTAGACATTTGCTGATATAATTTTCATATGGATGCCTCATGCAACTCTGGCAGGCAACATATTTTCCTCCTTACATTCTTAAGAACTCATTTGAATTGCTAAATATACATACTTTGTTGTACAGTCCCTGTGAAGAATTCAGAGTCATTTTGATAAACAAACAAAATAACAGTGGATAATGAATGAGCCCTCTTTATAATAACATTTGTATTCATCTACATTTATAATTAATTAGTAGTTGAAGCAAGAATATAAATTATCAGAATGAAAACGAAAGTATCCCATGACAAGCCCATTACAATATGCTCCGTTTTAATTGTTCCCCACATTTCCCAGTGCAACTAATTCTAGATTAGCTTGTATTTGACAGTATTTTTATTGTAAACCCTAAATATATCACATCCTTTAGCTTTACACTTATATTTTACTTCAGTAATGTGAGATTTGAGATTACAGTTATATAGTCTTACGGATATTCCTAATATTGTTATTCTTCAGATTCTGGTGCAGATATGGGAACAGATTATAATACATGCAGATTATATGTTAAATGGTTTATGTTCATGTCTCAATAGGCAATCATTCCTTGCTTTTCAAGGGCTCAAAAGATGTACTGAATTTATGAGTTAAACAGGACCATTTCATTCTCATCCCACTTGCTTTGGTTGTTTGGGCTGCTGGAAAAATAGAAGTTTCCCTATAACTGAAATCAAAATATCGTTCCTCCAGTAAACCTCAGCTTTGTTGCTGCAGATAATTGGGGTGGAGGGAAGATGCCTGAACATTGCTAAAGTCACTGATAGCTCCATTTGGTTTGGCTTGCTGAAACCCCTTGAACCAATATTTGTAAGTATTGATTGAAATCAATCATCGAATATTATCTTCTAAGCATACAGTATGTCAAGGGGGCAGGAAATTTTCCCTGGGGTCAGCAAGCTCTGGTTCATATCAATTAGATAATTATTAATCACATTTTAAACAGACCTTTGATCCCATGTTTATATGTAGATGATTGACATTCCCCTTTAAAATGTCTGAAATGGATGCAAAGAAAAAGGGCATTGAAAAGTTACTTTAGCATCAATGTTATTCAAGAGTAAAGAGATAATTAAAAAAATATATTTTGGTTCTCTAGCAGTGCAGACATGGTGCAGGTGCTTGTTGGATCCACCAGCTAGCCCATGGCAATGTTCACTGCAAAAACAGTATTGGGGTTGCCAACTTCCAGGTGGCAAACTACAGAGATCAGTTCCCCTAGAGGAAATTGCAGCTTTAGAGGGTGGGCTCTATGACATAGCATCCTTCCAAAATTCTGTCTTCCCCTGGCACCACCCTCCTGTTTCCATGAATTACCCAAGCCAGAGTTAGCGACCCTAGTTAGTGTATAAATCTAAGTCATACATGTATTGCTATACACAAGTATCTTACCCACTAAGCATAAATTGGGTACACTTTCTTTTTATAAACACACACAGCTTTTCTAGAAGTACTCAGACAATGATATCCATAAATTGCTTAGCAGACCTTCAGAAGATGGAATTGCAATGAGGCATAGTGAAAATCCATTTGCCTTCCTCTGCACCATGGATCAAGCAGGCAGGTAGTGGTAATCAAACACTATTTCCTGCATAGATTTCAGGTGGGTAGCTGTGCTGGTCTGAAGCAGCAAAACAAAGTCTGAGTCCAGTGGCACCTTTAAGACCAACAAAGCTTTATTCAAGGAATAAGCTTTTGTGTATAGTTATTTCCTCTGTTTGCAGACCAGAGAAATACATTCCAATCTACCATTCCAAATTACATTACATTCCACTATTTATTATGTTACATTTGTTGTTGTTCAGTCGCACAGTCGAGTCCAACTCTTCGCGACCCCATGGACCAGCTCCCGCCAGGCCTTCCGGTCTTCCGCCGTCCTCTGTAGTTTGCTCAACTTCATGTTCATTGCATCAATGACACTGTCTAACCATCTCATCCTTTGCCGTCCCCGTCTTCTTTGACCTTCAATCTTTCCCAGCATCAGGGTCTTCTCCAGTGAGTGTTCCCTTCTCATTTGGTGGCCAAAGTATTTGAGCTTCAGTTTCATTATCTGGCCTTCCAGGGAACAGTCAGGGTTGATTTCTTTTAGGATTGACTGATTTGATCTTCTTGCAGTCCAAGGGACTCTCAAGAGTCTTCTCCAGCACCATAGTTCAAAAGAATCTATTACAATCTACTATTCTAATCTGTTATTCCAAATAAGAAATAAAAAAGAGGATGTATGGCCCTTCTGGGGGATTGGTGAGAATACAGATGCAAGGGCTGAATGAGGTCTTGGGACAGGGGAGATAACTCTACACAGCCAATCACCTCACTTCAAAGAAGAAGATGCTGTAAGGTCGCCTCCATGCTTGAGAGGAGACGGATGGAGCATAATGGCAGGGTCTCAGTTACCTACTCTCAGCATTCCACAATTAAGGATCCATCTGCCCATCAATCTCATTTTTGACATGTTTATTTCCTTCACTATGTTTCCCCAAATTAAACCCAAACAAATGGTAACTATATAAACTAAACTTGTTATTCCTGTTTGGTCCTTAAATCTCTTAAACATCTTTATTATGCTGAATGCTAATTTACTACTCACCCTCTACCTATATGTATGGACTGGTTAATTTCCATTTCATTGTATCTGAAGAAGGGTGCATGCACACAAAAGCTTATACCCTGAATAAAACCTTGTTGGTCTTAAAGGTGCCACTGGACTCAACCTTTGCTCTATTACCCGCATACTTAGTGATGTACAAAGATTTCCAGTTTGAAAATAAGTCATCCTTAACAGTGTTACATACAGTTCTGACCAAGAGTTTATGATCTACAATGCAGCTCTTACAGATATAGATTTTATGACATGAAGACAGCCATAAGCACTTTGCCCAAAATGGTAAGCAGCCACACATTATAAAAATTACCGGTGCTTTCAAAAACCCCTGCTTATCTAGAATTTATTTCCCACCCTTATGCAGGACCATGTCAGTATAGCTTGGCCCAGGGTAGTATTCTATTTATCTGAACTCCTGATAATCCAAATGCTGTTTAGCATAGCCTCGTGTACTGTGTCATAGTGAACATGGTAATGGTTCCTGCATATCACTGCAAACCATATGAATGCCTGCTGTGACATAGTTTATTGTTGATGATTGATAATGGGATTACTGCTCCTATACACGAATCACAGAGCTGGAAGTCACTTGCCCTCCTTGGCAACAGAAAGACATCATTGCTGCATTCTAAAATCAATCCCAGTCACGGAATCATCTCCCTGTTTCCATAGGGCCAAGATGATGGATTTGAGAACACCTTTATGTGTCCCCTGATGATGCCGGTTCTTCAGCAAACAACATATTGAAAATTTATATTTCATCCAGTCACTAGAAATTAGGAGTTTTGTTAATCTTAAAGGCATGGATAAATATATTATTCCTCTGTTCTCCTTCAAAGTGCAGATTATTCTTCATTTAAATGCTGACTTTTAGAGAGTGTGGATGTATGCCATCCTCAGATAAATATCAACATATTTAATTTTCAATGTGGCATTATGTGTAGATAGATAAATCTAGAGACAGGAGCCATGAACAGACTAGACAGATTTTTCCACAAACCTGAGAAAAGCTCCAGATTTGAAGAAAAATATGAAATATTGAAAAAAAAATATTGGGGGGAGATTAAAGCTCCCTAAAATAATAGAAACCTCACTTGTACCTTTAAGGAATCGATGCTCTCTGAGATCTCAATGGCTCTTGGGGGGTTTGCCAGCCTTCATATCTTGGTTTTGGTTGGTAAAAGGTGTGTGTGTGTGGGGTCCTTTCCAAGGCTATTTTGGCATCCCAGTCCACTGGGTCCAGGTCCAGCAGCAACAACCAGCCAACTTGCTACTACGTGATTTGCACAATTCATCCAGGTGATGTGATGGGTACCAGATGATACAATACCAAAAACTCATCTGGGCCCAGCAGGAGCCTCTACACAATTTGCATTCCTTGGCTGGGCCCAGCATTGGCAACTGTGCAACTCACTTGAATGACTTGCATTTGCATGACTTTTGCAACTTGGCCAGATTTTTGCCAGGGAGAAGTTGCCAGGGGGAGGGAAGGCTGATAGCCAGTGTGGTATAATAGCTGCAGTGTCAGACGAGTATCTAGGAGACCCAGGTTCCAGTTCCCACTCTTCCATGCAAGCTTGCTGTGTGACCTTGGGCCAGCCACTCTCTCTCAGCCTGATCTTCCTTACAGGGCTGCCGAAAGGATAAATTATGTAAGCTACTTTGGGTCCTTACTGGGGAGAAAGGTGGGGTATAAATGAGGTAAACAAAAAAAAACTAAACCTGAAAACTGAGGGGGGGGGGTCAGACAAAAGAAAGGTTGGTTAGTGAGTGGGAAAGAGAAGGAAGCACTGGAAGGAAAAAGGATATGGGGTCAGCTGGGAGGAGGAGACAAAGAGGAAATAGTATGGGGAAGGAGGACACAGGGTAATGAAGTGACTTCTACCAGTCCTTGCATGTTCCCTGCTTGTTATCTGTGTTCTTTGAATATTATACTTATGGCTGTTATTCATGGTAAAGGTAAAGGTAAATGTTCCCTTGCTCGAAAGCCAGTCGAATCCAACTCTAGGGTTGCGGTGCTCATCTCCGTTTCAAAGCCGAAGAGCCAGCGCTGTCCGAAGACATTTCCGTGGTCATGTGGCCAGCATGATTAAACACCAAGGTGCACGGAACGCTGTTACCTTCCCACTGAAGTGGTACCTATTTATCTACTTGCAATTTCTTGCTTTCGAACTGCTAGGTTGGCAGGAGCTGGAACTAGAGACGGGAGCTCACTCCGTCATGTGGCACACTCGGGTCTCGAACTGCTGAGCTATTGACCTTCCACAGCCTGCAGTTCATCATTTTAACCACTTGAGCCACCGCAGCTATTCATGACAACATGCTTAATACTAGGAGTACAGAGTGTTCAGCTTCATAACTAAAACTACCCATCCTATTGAACATGAGCAAAAAGAGATTTGTTTAAGGAGTGGTATGTAAATCCAGCACATCAAGTCTAGCACCTGTACAACCTCCACCACCATACACAGAACCTTTCAAGCAAACTCAAGTATGTAAATGTAATATGTAAATGTTCATGCAAGCAGGTCATTGTAGCTTTGTATGAAACTATGTTGTTGGAGTAGATCAACCAAAAAACTTGTTTATCTTGTTAATTGCAATTATTCAAGAATCCAGTTTGTGGGATTCTGAATCAGTGAGTTTCATGCATAGCATATCCAAACTTTTTTCCCATATTTAAGCAGCACTGAAATCACTCCACAAGGCATCCAAGAATGCCAAGTAGTGTGTTTAAATTACGGCGGGGGGGGGGGGGATCAGTCATTATCATTTTTGGCAGTGTTGAAAAACACCCATTTCTCACCATTTATTCTGTACTAATTGTGAACGTGTGCCATTTATTATCTACGCTCTTTCACTCTAAATTGATTTCACTTACCTTCAATATAATTCTCATCTAGCGAAATCTGAGTGTGTATGCAGAACAGGGACAGCATTCTGTTTGCTGCATGGTACTGATTGGGTGGGAAGAACAATGGTGTCGCCACTAGGGTGGAAAATGGTGCAGAAGCAGAAGGAG
This sequence comes from Gekko japonicus, assembly GCF_001447785.1. Lineage (NCBI taxonomy): Eukaryota > Metazoa > Chordata > Lepidosauria > Squamata > Gekkonidae > Gekko > Gekko japonicus. The sequence goes on along the minus strand of NW_015168652.1, from coordinate 1,322,462 downwards.
CTGGAGGAAACAAAGGCACTGAGCAGGACTAGTTCAAAACTTTTTGGGGAAGTAATCTCTCCATCACTAAAATACCTATTTTCAAACTGAGTATCAAAACTGGGAAAGATTAGGGGCAGCATCTCTAGCCAGAGTGGGCCCAGATGAGCCCATGATAAAACAGGACTGCACTTACTGGTAAATGTTGTTTATTGAGTGGTCTTCTGTGCAGGCACACTTTGGTACTGTGCATGAACAGGTCAGCGGTGGAGATGACTTCTGCATCTTTCTAGTACTTTTGATAGCTAGAAGAACATGAACCCCTCCCTGGCATGCTGACATTTCCTGCCAAAACCAACACATGACCAGAGAGGGGAGCTCTCCTTACCTCCGCCCACTTTTCATTTCTCTGGCACCCTAGAAGAGAGCTAACTTTAAAGTTCCCACAGCAGGGAAAGGAAGGCGGGATGTGTGCCTGGACAGAAGACCACTTAATTATTACTATGCAAAACAGAACTGTTCAGAAGGGTATTTTTTATAAAAGAGTAGGGCTGCATTACAACAAAATGATTCCGGAAGAATCATTAGAAAGAACAAGACATTGGACTATACTACTAATATGTATTCTTTGTTGCTGTATGTTAGTCTTACTTTTACTGTATTGTATTTGATTGATTGATTACTGCAACTCACTCTACACAGGCTTACCCCTGAAGCTGATCCGGAAATTACACTGGTACAAAATGTGGCGCCTGCTGACGTCAACGCCTGTGCGGGATCACATTCGGCATGTGCTTTGTCAGCTGCATTGGTTGCCGGTTGAGTACCAGATCCGCTTCAAGGTGTTGGTAATCACCTTCAAAGCCTTATATGGCCTGGGACCAACATACTTAACAAACCGCCTCTTCCCATATACGCCTTGAAGAGCATTACGCTCTGATAGTCAACACCTCCTGGGGATCCCTGGCCCAAAGGACTTCTGCCTAGCCTTGACCAGGGCCAGGGCTTTTTCTGCCCTAGCCTCCACATGGTGGAACATGCTCCCTATTGAGATCAGGGCCCTGTGGGATCTTATTCAATTCCACAGGGCCTGCATGATGGAGCTGTTCCACCTGGCCTTTGGCTGAGACAGCGGACGTCCACATGTGCCCCCCCCCAGGTTGCTGTCTCCCACCCACTGACAACCGGCCATATTTATCTACATCAATGGGCCGGTTTCTCCCTATGGCAAGCTGTGATTATTGATTTTATATGTTTACGAGGAAGAAGGGTCGTTGCAGCTGTAAATGCAACAGCCGCTAGATTGGCTGTGCAGCCGCGGCGGGTGGTGTAACTGCACAGATGACCACTCGAAGATCATCAGTTACAGGTAAGCAACCTGTTTATCTTCTTCGTGGTCTCTGTGCATCACACCTATGGGAGACTGAAAAGCAGTGGCTCACCTGGAGGTGGGAGCTGTTGCAAATTCAATGTTCTGCCGACAAAAGGGCTAGACAACCCAGGTCTACTCTGTGGCGTTCACAAACATCAACACTGTAGTGTTTGATGAATGTGTTCAGAGTAGACCATGTCGCAGCCCCGCAAATGGCCGACAGGGACGCACCCTTCAAGAAGGCTGTAGACGTAGCCATGAATCTCGTAGAGTGCGCCCGCACAGGCAAGGGCAACGGGCGTTTAGCCAACTGGTAGCAGAGTTTAATAGTCTCCACAATCCATTTGGAGAGATGTTGTGCTGAGATCTTTCATCTTGCCGAGTGATTTGAGTAGGAGACAAATAAGTTATTGTCCCTCCTACTCGTACGTGTTCTATTCAGGTAAAAAAGTAGTGCCCTCCTCACATCGAGGGTGTGGAGGAGACGTTGTTGGTCATCTTCCGGGTTAGGGAAGAAGTCAGACAATAAGATCTCTAAGAAGAGGTGGAACTCGGAGACCACTTTAGGCAGGAAAATGATGTCAGGCATCAATCTCACTCCATCCTGCAGGAAGACAAGGAAAGGTGGGTTATGATGAAGGGCCACTAGTTCGCCCACCCTCCTGGCCGAGGTAATGGCAACGGGAAATGCCATTTTCCATGCTGCAAGTTTGAGATCGCAAGTTGCCATAGGCTCAAAGGGCTTCCCACAAAGGTACTGGCGTACGGATCGGTGGATATAAGGGGAGGAGACCTTTGAGGAACCTCTGAGATTGGGTGAGAAAAAACGGAGAAACCGTCGATACCGTAATGGTAGGCAGAAATTGCTGACAAATACACTCTGACTGAGGAGTGTGAGAGGCCCTTGTCTGCCAGAGAAAGAAGAAATTCCAGGATCCGGTCGAGTTTGACAGAAACTTGAGGCACATCCGAGGGCTGCAAAAAGGCCAAGAACCAAGACCACTTCCAACTGTAGGAACGTCTCATAGAGTCCTTTCTGGCATTCAGTAAGACATTCTCAACCCTGTCTGAAAATGTCAAATGTCCACAAGATAGGCTATCAGCTTGAGTTTGTGGACCTCGTGGAACAGGAGCGCTCCTCCCTCCGACAGGAGCAGATCTGGCACCTGAGGAAAAGGATGATGATCCCTGGTCAATGTGAGTAGGTTGGCGAACCAAGGTTGTCTCGACCACCAGGGGACAATAAGGATGCACCTCGTGTGTACCGCCATGAGTCTTTGGATCGTCCATAACAATAAAGGCAGAGGAGGGAACATGTAGAGAAATTTGTTGTTCCACGGGTAAAGGAGCCCATCTCCCAAGGCCTTGGGATCCTGAGCTCCTCTGCAACAGAACAGGGCACACTTGGAATTGTCCCGGGTGGCAAAGACATCTACTTGAGGTATACCCCACTTTTGGAACACAGGACTGAGGTAGGTCCAGTTCAGCTTCCAGTCGTGGTGGTGAGAGAGACCCCTGCTGAGCCAGTCCACATGGACGATGGCACTGCCAGCAATGTGTGAGGCGATGGGATAAATGTGCAGGGGAATGCACCCGGCCCAAAGTTCCAGTGCAAGACAGCAGAGGCCTGCCTGTTGATGTATCTGAGGGCTGTTGCATTGTCTATTAGGACAGACAAACATTGTCCCACTAACAGAGGTTGGAAAGATTGGAGGGCCAGCTTGATAGCGAGAAGTTCCAGATAATTTATATGGTATCTCAAGGTTGAAGCGTCCCACTTGTGGCCTATGGAGAAGCCATTGAGGTGGGCTCCCCATCCCCAAAGTGAGGCGTCGGTTGTGAGAGTGAGGCCAGGAGTGGGGAAACTAAACAGGACACCTTGCGTCAGATTGTTTGCCAGAGTCCACCAGAGAAGGGAGTCACGTGCTTCCCTTGATGGAGAGAGACGAACCGCTTGAGACATTCTTAGGGGCTTGAAGTGCCAAAGGAACCAGAGCTGGAGTGGACGCATGTGTAACCTTGCACATCGCAGGACTGCAGTTGTGGCTGCCATGAATCCCAACAGACGTTGAATTTGTAAAGCTGACGAAGTTTCCTGGAGCCGGACTTGGTCCACGAGGGTGGCTAGAGTGAGAGCTCTGTCCTTGGGGAGGAAGGCCTTGCCTTCAGTGGAGTCCAGTATCGCCCCAATGAACTGCACTCTCTGACAAGGAATCAGATGTGATTTCTTGTGGTTGACCCGGAGGCCGAGGCTCCAAAGGACGTCTAGGGCCTGAGATACCTGGCATGAGAGAAGGTCCTTGGAAGTTGCGACCAGAAGCCAGTCATCTAGATACGGGAATACTGTCAAGCCACAGAGGCGAAGGTGTGCCACCACCACCATCATAGTCTTGGTGAAGACACTAGGTGCCGTGCTGAGGCCAAACGGTAGACTTCTGTATTGGTAGTGGCTGCCTCCTATTGCGAATCGGAGGTATTTTTGATGGGAGGGGTGGATGGAAGTAGGCATCTTCGAGGTCGAGAGTGGCCATCCAGTAGTTCCTGGACAGGAGAGATGAAATCCCGGGGATTTCAGGGGTGGAGCCTGGAAAGGGTGGGGTTTGAGGAAATAAATAAGGCCCATTGTGGAAATAAATCCAATAAGCTCTAGAAAGAGGCTCTGGGAGAGTGCCAAGGCCTTGGGCACTCAGTGTCAATTTGCTGTGGCAACCTCCTCAAACCCCACCCTCTCCAGGCTCCACCCCTGAAGTCCCCAGGAATTCCCCATCCTGGAGTTGGCAACCTCATCCCGTTCCCAGCTAACCATCAACCTACTGTTATTTGCTCCTCTGACTGCAGCTGACTTCTGGCATGATATCCTTGGGTGAGATTTCAGAAGCTTAGTCTGGCTTTCTGTCCTCATATGCAGGCTGGTTGTAGACAAAGGCTCAATCACCCAGATTTAGCTTGCCACCAGCCGGTTGGAATTGAGGTGATCCCAACATTGGTCATAGTGGTTATGCCGGAAATGCTGACTTGGTAGTCAAGATGACATCATATAAAAATTTCCTGGGATTGATTGGGGTAATGGTTCCGAATGATAACATGGCCAGGGTCCAGCATACCTGAGGGACCGCCTTGCCCCACATAGACCCCAAAGAGCACTTCGGTCGGGGTCGCTACATCGCCTTACGATCCCGGGCCCGAAGGAGGCCAGGCTTGCGGCCACTAGGGCCAGGTCCTTCTCGGTGGCGGCCCCTATCTGGTGGAACGAGCTCCCGGAAGAGATCAGGGCCCTGCGGGACCTGATGCAGTTCCGCAGGGCCTGCAAGACAGAGCTCTTCCGCCAGGCTTTCGAATAGGAGCCGCCGTCGCTACCACTACCACCAACGAGGACCATTTCTACAGCACCGCCGGAGGTTAAGTGGCTAATAATATCAGGGGGCCACAGTAACCTCCCCTTGAATGGATAGGGATTGTGCAATACTGGAGAGAGGGTTGTCTAGTCACGCGGGATCCTTGGGTGTTCCCATGTATAAATTGTTTTAAATTGTGTTTTATTGTATTTTACTGCACTTTTGTGCCTTACGGTTGTAAGCCGCCCTGAGCCCGCATGCGGGGAGGGCGGGGTATAAATGAAATTAAATAAATAAAAAATAAATAAATAAACATGAGGGAGGGGTGACAACATGGGATAGGGGGTTCTGAGGCTTGCACTTTGCCATCTGAGATGGAACAAAGATGAGTTTTGAGTGACCTGAGGGGGAAGGTGTTCTCAGCATGGGGATCAACTCTTGGACTGGTTCCAAGGCTGACTTGTCAGGGACTAGGTCTTTATGATGAGGGTGAGAAGGGGCAGATGACGACTTCAACATTGTAGGCTTCTCAAGGCATTTATGTTGATGCCATTGAGCTTTTTTCATTGGTGGTTCCGAGGAGCTATGCTCTGGGGAAGCAGGGGTAAAGCCTGTGGTCTTCTCTGTGCTTTTTTCCAGATCCTGAGTGACCAGTTTTGTTCTCGGAACTGCCAGAACCAAGGATGCTTGGATCCATCTATGGTGTTGGAGGGCCTCATAGAGCTCAGTTCTTTTTTCTCGAGTGGTGTGGATAGAACTTTCCCCCAAAGTGCTGCTTTCAGGTGGGTCTTTTCTTACCAGCTATAACTGCCAACAACAACCTACCTCTAATCATCCCTCAAGGAGGCTTTTGCCTAAAGAACAGTGCAAACAGTGCTCTTCAAGAAATGCAGATCCTGTGGGTCCAAAATTCCCCACTCAGATGACCACAAGTGAACCTCTCTCAGTGGTGGCAGAGAGAGAACTGAAGGGGCCCCACCCCCTTATTATCATACTGGAAAAGATGGGGAACAGCATGGGAGAGGAGGACAGACAGCCACTAGGCTTTTTTGAACTTTAAAATCCTCTCTGCGTCAGGACTGGGTGTGCAGTTCCCGTGTGGGACTGCACAGGTACCATGGTCATGAACCCACCTAATCTGAGGTTACTGATGGTGCCTTGGACCATTGCTCTGAGTCCAATGGGCATTCTTTCACTGCAGCACTGGAAGCCAGTCACACAGGAAATTCCTAAGTTTGGGGGCGAGTGCTTGGGAAGGGCGCTCAGCAGGGATGTGAGCCCACTCTTCCCTCTGTGAGAACTGATCTCTGCAGTCTGGTGATCAGCTGTAATTCCAGAACTCCAGGCCTCTCCTTGAGGTTGATAAGCCTGTGGAGCACAATCAAGGGGAGCACTCATACACACAAAATAATATCACATTTGGAAATTAATTTTGGAGAGTGACTATTATCATTGCTCTTCTGCACAGCTGTGTGGGAAAGAGCACCAGGGCACAAATTAAAGATGACTTGGCTCTCTTGTGGAAAATTATGAAAATACTTTGCCAATCAATCTGCACAGAATCGTGCATTTAATAAATGCTATTTGCCAACAGCAACCCCCCCCCCATGACTCCAAACTACCAATATTACAGTAAAATGGCAGGGCATTGCCTTCAGGAGGCATGCCTACCTCATTATAAATGTCTCATTGTTGACAGCTCAGACACATGATGTTAAAGATGAGCTTTCCTCCCTCATAAATAACTTCTGTAGCTCAAGTGAGGTGGCAAATCTACCGGACGTGCGGCTCATGAATTAAAGATCCCAACAGGCAAGTCACCCAGAAGACTCCTTTTGTTAGGTATTAATGCCATTTATCACATTTTTTTTGGGGGAAGTATGTTTTCAAAGTGTAATTTCAAAGAAAGAAAGTGAACATGGTGGTGGTGAATTAACAATGTAGGATAGTTTTGCACTTGTAGGTCATAAAGGGGTATGAGAAGAATGGTTTGAACCAATGACAGTTTTGAGACTGGCTTTCCCCTCAGCTGTCTACAGTATGTATTAGCTTTAATGTGAAATGATCCCTTACTGGGGAAAACCTCAAATGCCTTTATATGTATTTCATCAGTGATGCTTGACAAGTTTCTCTACAACACATCCCACAGTCCCTTTAAGATTTAGTGTGGACACACAGAGACTACTGAGTATTACTTTCACACATAAAGAATCAGCAGAATCAGTTGGGACAACATAATATCAGTGAAGCCAGAGCTTGCTTGGATGGAAGTTTATGGCCCATTTTCTATTACATTTTTATCACAAAAATCTAGGCATGGATATATCAAGGGTCATTAAATCAATAGTAGGCAAGAAGGTGGGCATTCTCTTGCTGTTATGCCATCTACACAGGGCCATCTGTCTCAGGAGGACCTTGCCACAGTAATTTATGCAATGATCACCTTGAGACTGGACTCTATGCCAGGTTAGCTTTGAAGATGCTTCAGAAACTGCAAGTGGTACAGAACACAGCTGTCTGATTGCTGATGGGGTATTCTGGTCAGCGTATATAACACCTATCCTACGGCAGCTGCGCTTGCTCTCAATTAGTTTGCAGTGCCAATGAAAAATATTGGTACTTACCTTTAAAACCCTAAATGGCCTGGGACCCTCATACCTTTGGGACTGACTCTCCCAGTATGATCCTCCCTGTCTTCATCTCGGCATTTATTGAAGGTCCCTGGTCCATGAACTATTCACCTTGTGTCAACAAGGGTGAGGGCCTTCTCAGTAGTGGCCCCCATCCTGTGGAACCAGCTTCCTGAAGAGGTGTGTGCCTTGAGGGACCTCCTTTGGTTCTGCAGGGCATGCAAGGCTGCTCTTTTTCAGGCAGCCTTCGGATGATTGTGATCCACCAGGTAGCTGGTATGCTTTAGCTGTGTCTTCACCATCCATGCATCCTACCCTGCTGGTTTTTAATGGGGATAGATTTTTAATTGTTTTATATTTAAAAAGTTTATTTATTGTACTTTTGTACTGTTTTTATCGGGTGTATTTTATATGCTGTTAGCCACCCCAAGTCCCATTTGGGGGAACATAAGAGTAGCCAATGTTGGATCAGGCCAACAGCACATCCAGTCCAACACTCTGTCACACAGTGGCCAAAAATACCACGTGTCATCAGGAGGTCCAGCAGTGGGGCCAGGACACTAGGAGCCCTCACACTATTGGCCCCCCCCCCCCAAAGCACCAAAAATACAGAGCATCACTTCCCCTGGAGTCCCTATCTATACCTTTTGGCTAATAGCCACAGATGGACCACTGCTCCATATGCTTATCTAATTCCCTCTTGAAGCTGTCCATGCTTGTAGCCACCACCACCTCATGTGGCAGTGAATTCCATGTGTTAATCACTCTTTGGGTGAAGAAGTACTTCCTTTTATCCGTTCTAACCCGACCGCTCAGCAATTTCATGGAGTGCCCACGGGTTCTTGTATTGTGAGAAAGGGAGAAAAGTACCTCTTTCTCTACCTGCTCTTTCCCATGCATAATCTTATAAACCTCGATCATGTCACCCCTCAGTCGTCTTTTCTCCAAGCTAAAGAGCCCTAAGCGCTTTAACCTTTCCTCATAGGGAAAGTGTTCCAACCCTTTTATCATTCGAGTTGCCCTTTTCTGCACTTTTTCCAAAGCTATAATATCCTTTTTAAGGTGTGGTGCCCAGAACTGCACACAGTATTCCAAATGAGGTCTCACCATTGATTTATATAGGGGCATTATTATATTGGCTGATCTGTTTTCAATACCCTTCCTAATAATCCCCAGCATAGCATTGGCCTTCTTTATTGCAGTCACACACTGTCTCGACATTTTCAGTGAGTTATCTACTACAACTCCAAGATCTCTCTCTTGATCTGTCTCTGCCAGTTCAGACCCCATCAATGTGTATTTATATTTAGGATTTTTGGCTCCAATGTGCATCACCTTGCACTTGGCCACATTGAACCCCATTTGCCATGTTGACGCCCACTTGCCCATCTTTGACAGATCCCTTTGGAGTGCCTCACAATCCTCACTGGTTTTCACCACCCTGAACAACTTTGTATCATCCGCAAATTTAGCCACTTCACTGCTTACTCCCAACTCCAAATCATTAATGAACAAGTTAAAAAGCAGTGGACCAAGTACTGATCCCTGTGGTACCCCACTGCTTACACCCCTCCACTGGGAGAACTGCCCATTTATACTCACTCTCTGTTTTCTATTAATTAGCCAGTTTTTGATCCATAAAAGGACTTGTCCTTTTATCCCATGATTTTTGAGCTTACTTAGGAGCCTTTGATGAGGAACTTTATCAAAAGCTTTCTGGAAGTCAAGGTAAATAATATCTATTGGATCCCCCTTGTCCACATGTTTGTTCACCCCCTCAAAGAACACTAATAGGTTAGTGAGACAAGATCTTCCCTTACAGAACCCATGTTGAGTCTGCCTCAATAGGTTTTGTTCATCTATGTGCCTACTAATTCTTTCCTTAATAATGGTTTCCACCAATTTACCCGGTATCGACGTCAGACTGACTGGCCTGTAATTTCCCGGATCTCCTCTGGAACCCTTTTTAAAGATGGGAGTGACATTAGCTACCTTCCAGTCTTCAGGAATGGAGGCAGATTTTAATGAAATATTAAATATTTTTGTCAGGAGATCCACAAGTTCACATCTGGATGTATGCCATCCATTGGATGTATACATCACATTGGATGTATGACATCCGGGCTGATGATTTATCAGTTTTTAAGTTGTTTATCAGTTTTCCTATCATCCTTCACTACTCCTTTTACCCCTTGGTCATCCAAGGGCCCCACTGCCTCCCTGGCTGGTTTCCTGCTTCTAATGTATTTGAAGAAAGTTTTATTGTTGATCTTTACATTTTTCGCTATATGCTCCTCATATTCCCTTTTTGCCTGCCTGATCACAGACTTGCATTTTATTTGCCACAGCCTGTGTTCCCTTTTATCAGCCTCACTGTGACTAGCTTTCCACCGCTTAAATGAATCCTTTTTACCTTTTACAGCTTCCATTACTTTGTTTGTTAACCATGCAGATTTTTTTCTATACCTGTTTGTGCCTTTCCTAACCTATGGTATATGTTTTTTCTGAGCTTCTAGAATTGTAGTTTTAAATAGTTTCCAAGCTTCCCCAATGGTTTTGACCTTTTCTACTTTTCCTTTCAGTTTCTTCCTCACATGTCCCCTCATATAAGAGAACAACCCCTTTTAAAGTTAAAAGTGGTTGTGTCAGTCTTTTTGGCCAATTCCCTATTTATACAAATGTTGAACTCAATAACATTATGGTCACTATTCCCAAGTGGTGCAATCACTTTTACATCTCGCACCAGGTCTTGGGCGTTACTTAGGACCAAATCCAGGATCGCCTCTCCCCTGGTAGGTTCCCTGACCATCTGCTCCATAGCAGTCATAGAGAGTGTCTAGAAACTCAATCTCTTTTTCTCGAATAGAACACATATTGACCCAATCAATGTGGGGGTAGTTAAAATCACCTATTACGACACAGTTTTTTTGTCTAGCCGCTATCTTTAATTCATTAATCGTTTTATAATCCTCCTCTATCTTTTGATCCGGTGGGCGATAACAAACTCCCAGTGTTAAGTTTCCTTTTGGGCCCACAATTTCAACCCATAGCATTTCTAGAAGCGAATCCAATTCTCTTAGCCTCTCAATCTTACTGAACTGTATACCCCGTCTGACATACAGAGCCACCCAACCTCCAGCCCTCCCCCCCCATCCTTCTGAGGGAGAGGGAGCTGGATAGAAATTGAATAAAATAATCTTACGCTACCAGTACTAGGGAATAAATACTGGCAACAAGAGTATCCTTTTTCAAATGTGCTGTGGGGTGACATACTTTACAACAGATGGAACAGTTTACTGTTATGGGCTCTTGACCTAATATGGTAAGGCTATGAGATTGTATGTGTTAACAAATATTCTGCAATTAGAAACCATCTCTTTCTCTCTCGGCTACTGGAAAATAATAAGAACATCAGTGTTTATGCAGCACACTTTAGTATTAAAAAAATCACGATCTGAGCAAATTTTACAATAAACTTTGCTGGTATTCCAGTGACAACTGAGTGGGAGATTTACTGAAATCTGGGCTCACATCAAGCTTTAAAAAAGGTTCCAGAGGAGATCTGAGAAATTAATGGCCGGTTAGTCTAACATCGATCCTGGGTAAGTTGGTGGAATTTGTTATTAAAGATAGAATAGGCACTGTCATGATCTGGGCTGTGTCACCAGAGGCCTACTAGGCCCAGGGAGCCTGGCTAGCAGTAGATGAGGCTGGGCCTACAACTCCCAGAAGCCCCAGGGAGGTTTTGGAGCCAAAATTGACCAATAGGGAAGAAGATGCCTGGGGAACAAAAGGGCTGGTGCCAGAGCAGAAGCTGTTCTTTCTTCCAGAGGGCAGGGCCAGAAGGAAGGCTGCTGCAGGAAGAAACCCTCATCCTTAGGGAAGGATGAGTAGTCTAAGGCCACTTGGAATAGTGAGCTAGGGACGGTATATATTTAGACGCGTTAGGGCATTTGATTTCTTTTCTTTTCACCCACTTACTGTTATTATTCTGCACCTTGTTGTTTGACCTCCTATAAAATAAACCTTTTCCTTGTTTCACTCTGTCTGGTCCTCACGCCTGTTATTCGGCCTAAAGGGAGGTCTGAAGGTCTTGGGAGGGTGCTCTGGGCCTTCTCAAGGGAACCTAAATCCAGAGTGGTGGCAGCGTCAGGTGACCCCCCACCTGAGCCGTGACACGCACACTGTTAGGGGAAAAAAATACTATTGAGGAAGAAACAGTATGGATTCTGTAAGGGAAGATCTTGTCTCACTAACCTGTTAGAGTTCTTTGAGGGGGTGAACAGACAAGGGTGACCCAGTAGATGTTGGTTACCTAGATTTCCAGAAAGCTTTTGATAAAGTTTCTCATCAAAGGCTCCTAAGTAAACTCAGCAGTCAGGGGATAAGTCCTCTTGTGGATTAAAAACTGGTTAATTAATAGGAAACAGAGAGTATAAATGGGTAGTTTTCACAGTGGAAGGTGGTAAGCATTAGGTTACTGTGGGGCTTGGTTCTAAGTTCAATGCTTTTAAACTTGTTCATTAATTATTTGGAATTGGGATTAAGCAGTGAAGTGGCTAAATTTGTGGATGACACAAAGTTGTTCAGGGCAGTGAGAACCAGGGAGGACTGTGAGGTGCTCCAGAGGCCTCTGATGAGGCTGAACGAGTAGGCGTCAACGTGGCAAATGACATTCAGCGTGGGCAAGTGCAAAGTAATGCACACATCGGAGCAAAAAATCCAAACCATAAATATATGTTGGTGGGGTCTGAACTGGCAGTAAATGACCGGACAGAGATCTTGGAGCCATGGTAGATAACTCCCTGAAAATGTTGACTCAGTGTGTAACTGCAAAAAAAAAGGCAAATGCTACGCTGGGAATTAGTAGGAAGGGTATTGAAAGCAGATCAGCCAGTATCATAATGCCTATGTATAAATCTATGATGCAGTCTCATTTGGAATACTGTGTACAGTTCTGATAACTGCACCTCAAGAAAGACATTATAGCATTGGAAAAAGTGTGAAAAGGGGCAACTAAAATGATAAGGGGATGAAACACCTTCCCTATGAAGAAAGGTTAAAGAGGTTAGGGCTCTTTAGCTTGGAGAAATGACAACTGAGGGGTGACATAATAGAGATCTACAAAATTATGCATGGGATAGAGAAGGCAGAGAAAGAAGTACTTTTCTCCCTTTCTCACAATACAAGAATTCACGGGCACTCAATGCAATTAATGAACAGTAGTTTTAGGATAAAAGTACTTCTTCACTCAAAGAGTAATTAACATGGAATTCACTGCCACAGGAAGTGGTGGCAGCTACAAGTATAGATGGCTTCAAGAAGGGACTGGATAAACATTTGGAGCAGAGGTCCATATGTGGCTATTAGCCACAAGGTATAGAGGGAACACTATGTCTGGGGAAGTGATGCTCTGTATTCGTGGTGCTTGGGGGGGCAACAGTGGGAGGGCTTCTGGGTTTCTGGCCCTGCTGGTGGACGTCCTGATGGCACCTGGGGGTTTTGGCCACTGTGTGACACAGAGTGTTGTACTGGATGGGTCATTGGCCTGATCCAACATGACTTCTCTTATGTTCTTATGTTAAGCCACCCAAGCTGCTATACTGCACAAGTTTCTAACCTGAATTTAAGTGACTTCAGTATGTTCGCATACTGTTATGTGGTGAAAAGTCTTTCCCCCATGTGGTGAAAAGTTCCACAGACAATACTTACCTGGATAGATTCTTTTTGGGTAAGAGAGCACTAAAGACCTGTAGTATTTTTGCAGCATTTGAACTGATTTACAAATACACACGTAGAGCACAGGTGGCAGTGGATGCACTCCTAGAGGGCAGCAGAGCCACTACCACACAGTGGGTCCCAGGGGGGAGATACTGCACCCTCAACTACTTCAGCCTACTCACTGCATTGCCTGCCTGTTTCTTTCACTTCCAGCATCTAAAAACTAAACTTCTCTTTTGCACAGACCCATCTGTGCCCCCCACTTCAACTAAGGGTGGGGCTTACCTCTTCCAAGCCATAATGGGCAACTGGCCAGAACCATTTCTGGACATTTGCCTTATTTGCTCTGAACCCATGATGGCTGGGAATCTGTTCATCAAGAATTTCAATTTTGCACTGTGTAGCACATCCTACTCTTGCACAGCAGACCTGGAGGATTACAACTCTGCTCACAGGACTTTCTTAGCACAGTGCAGTCATTCTCATGTAAAAATTGAACAAGGAGGTCTAAAAAGACCGCCAAGGCAGAATGTGAAAAATTTACATTTGTTCTGCATAATAACCCTAACAAAAAGGCAGCAAAGCAAAGATGACAAAAAGGCTCTCTGGGGAAAATAATTCAAAGCATTCACATAAAAAGATTAACATCCTAACATCCTAAGCATACTTACAAAGGGATAAGCCCCATTAAATGCAGTGGGCTTCACTTCTAGACAAGATTATCATTGTGCTGTTTGTTGAAATGTGCTTTATTTACATTTTTTTCAAAAGATCTATATCCTACTTGGTCTGTGAATAAAGCAGTTTACAAAACAAAGAAAATATATTATCTAAAATGGACACAACAATAACATAAAAACTCAGCCCAAGAAAAATAGGTTCCCAAGTAGAAAAATCCAAGCCTAGTATCAACAAGATAATTAGCTTATCAAAAATTAAACTATTCACAAAAGTGCAGCTCCATCAAAACATTGCCTTTTGTAACTTCCTACACCGTAGAAGAAACGGCACCTCAGTTGTGTGGCTACATTACATTCCATAAAATGTTCATTTCTTGACAAATTCTTTCAAGACTCTCTTGATGTCATTGGCTAATAAGATCTATTACAGGAGGGGTCACAGGCCCTCAGTTTGCTATGATCATAGCTGCTCTGAAAGACAAAAGAATTTCAAGATCCATGTGCAATTTCTGTTAACATTCTCTTTTGTCTTACTTTGTTGATTGTACGCTTTCAAAAGATGCTTTGTGTGTCAGGAGGTTACGTAGTTTTGGAACCTTTCTATGGAAAGAAGACCCTTGCTGTGTATACATGTCATATTCATTCCCTTTATGTTGTGATTTCATGTGCCTTCTGTCCCTTTCCCCATTCCAAATTGTTGGAAACCAATCCTCATTTCTAACAGAAAGTGTGCATTTATTTCAGAAGCATCATCCAAAATATTCTTTTGCCTTTCTGTGATACAAGCTTTGCGGCACCCCCTTGTGCCATAGCAGCTTCTGGCTTTAATATTTCATCCCATTTCTGACAGAAAGTACGCTTTGCTCTGCTCCCAATTATTTTACCTGCTGTCTGTCTATAACCTCAGCACATCCTGGCTCCTGGCTCCGGCCTGTTGGGACAGAGGCCCATGGTTTTCTTTTGTTTCAGTGGAGATAATCAGTAAATCCCAAGTAACATACTAGCTCCCAGCTACTTAACGGCAAGTTATCTAAGGTTGTAGTTTTAATCTAATGATTTCGGTCTCAAACGTTTGCATGTGTGGTCCAGATTAACAAATCCACCACGGGTAACACCGCAGTCCTAGAAAAACAAAGGAAAGGCTAACTTGGTTTACTTAAGAACAAGTTCATTTGAAGTCAATAAGGCTCACTTCCAAGCAAACGTTAAGGATGAAATTAACCCCTCTGTGGGGACACCTACAGAAGCTTTTACAGTGGCAGAAAATAACTTGGATAAATCCATGCAGCGGCTAGTAATGAATGAAAGGGAAGCACTAGGGGGAATCACACATCAGTGTCCAACCATTTAAGCACTCCTGTCTACTCTGGCATGCTGAGGGCAAAACCAAAAGGGCTGGAGTTCTGTGACTGGACTGCTCAGCAGTTTATTATCAGGTATGGGGAATGGGAAATTTGAGTTGGGACTATGGTGAGTAGGAGAAGTTATTAAACCTTTCCCCACATGCCATTATCTTGACCTGGAAGCCCCCCAAAATGGAATTATTTGCCCTGTTGTGGCAAAGATATGGTGACGCCATGAGTACTTGCCTGTCTTCCCACCAGGGCAAACTGCAGCTCCCCAGGGCCACTTCAGACAAAGCCTATTGCTAATTCAACCTCAATCTCTATACTGTCACACTTTCTCTTTACTATCTAGCTCATCCTAAACTTTCCAAATTCTTTGAAAATACACATGGCAGAAGCAGAGTATACTGTGTAAAACATGTAGACAATTTTTAATGTAGAGTTTTAAGCTCTTCTATCAACAGAGTGCATAAAGCCCTAGAATTAGTTAATCCTGGGGCAGGCTAGGAGGCTGGATCAGATAATCCTTCTAGTCGCTTCCAAACAATAATATGATTCCTAAACATATGTTGGCCTAGTTTCAAATAACTCAGATCATCAGTACCATGTTCTGTCAACAGTTTTTTTTATGCATTAGTAAATACTTTACACTATGATTTAATTTTTTTAATGGGAAAATTGATTTTGTACCAAAAAATGAAATAAATTGACTGAGATGTTAAAAGCACACCCATGTGCTTTGATGGTAAAAGGTGGATGTGTTAGATCAATCTATATAATATTCCAGGGCTGGTACAGCGTAGCATCTGCAAATGTGGATGTGAGCCAGGGAATCCCTATTTACAATCTCCTCTCAGCCATGAATTCACTGGGAGACTTCAGATCAGCCACTATCCCTCAGCTTCAGGACCCCTGGCATTAATACTACTGACCTACTTTATAAGGTAGCATGTTGTAGTACATAGTCTGAGTGAAGGTTTTGACATCTCTGCACAAACTATACCCCTCATCATTAATTCTGGATTTATATGCTACATGTCAACTTGGCTAGGGCATCCGTATCCCATTTTTGGTCTAATAAAACTGTTTTTTTTCATCTAACACAATCTGACTACTCCAGCTCTCCAGTATCTAAGGCAGGTCTCCCCCAGGCTGTTTTATGTGGAGATAGCAGAGACTGAATCGGGGACTTTCTACAAGCTGAACTAGTTTACAGCCACTGAAGCAGGGTTATTTCTTTTCCAACCCATGTTAAGAAAAATGCCAGCTGAAACTGTTATCCTGTAACAAACTTGCCATCTATTCTACTGTGTTAATACACACCAAGTGTAATCAAGGTAGATCATTGTTAAATGTACAATAATTACGGTATTTTTCGGACCATAAGACGCACCTGACCTTAAGACGCACCTAGTTTTTAATGGAGGAAAACAGGGAAAAAAATATTCTGAACCTTCGGTCCATAAGACGCACTCACTTTTCCTCCCACTTTTTTTGGAAGAAAAAGTGAGTCTTATGGTCCAAAAAATACGGTATTTTATGCTACTCCCCTGAACATCTGCAGTTTCAGTTAACAGAATTCATATTACTTATAATACATGTGGACAATAAATATAACACATAAGTGGAGATTTGAAGAACCATCTTCCTCAGAAAACAAGCTAAACAAAATTATGTTTTGTTTAATGTAGAAAGAAATGTTACAGAAAACCTCTACATCTTATAAAAGTCGATTGTTTAGCACTGACATTTTCTGCTTAGTAACCTGGGTCAGTTTTTTCTATAGTTACAAGGCTTTTTGGGGGGAGGTTCTTCTATGGGCTCTTGCCATGGAGACTTGTCCCCAATATGAAAAAATCCATTACAGAAAATGACTTGCAAACAGCTCATTCTTCTAGAGCTAATACTATGGCAACTTGGCAATAAAGCTACAGTAGAGGAAAAGTTCTCTTTGGGAAAGGAGGCTGTCAATGCTTTTTTCTATATACCTACACTTATATATTGAACATTCAAAGATCTCTGGAAGGCAACTGTGGAACAGCAGTTAAAAGAGAAACGGTTGGCACTAAAACAGTATCCTTTAGTTGACTCAAAAAATTAAAAAAATTCTATCCAGGACAGAAACTAGAGCCCTGAATGTTTTTCTTCCAAGTTGTGTATTATTAACTTTAACACTTCCTAAAATTTGTATTTCTGTTTGCTTCTTTCATACATAACAAATGGATTACTCATCTCCTTTCACTTGCCAGCTCAAATTGGAAAACTCATACACAACGTGGCACTAATGGTGGTCAATCAAAAAGTTGGTTAGACTAAAGAGCATAGATCACCCCTTCCTCTTGTGAGGTCTCCCTCAGCAACTGATATAGAAACCTCCATGGTCATGATTCCACCCTCGATTCAAAGACTTCTGCTGATTGCTGGCTGAGCATGTATGCTACAGGACTGGGCAGGCAGGTGTTGAAAACATGAGTTATCCCTCCTGTGTGACAGGGTATACAGTCACTATTGCTCACATCAGGCCTAATTTATTTTGAAAACTTATATGGTCACTCTCCAGAGAACAGTTTGAGAACAAACAAATAAAAATTCTTGAAACCACACTTGAGATACACAGAAGAATTTCCATCTCAGCCTTGTCAGCAGATAGTATACGAGGCATCTCTTTGCTGTGTGTGGATGCAGGTGTTGTTGATGATGATGTATCCAAAGGAACAGAAACTTTAAGTGCTATCTTGGGTCCTGATAGCTTTAGAGGGTTTCTGAGGGTTCCAGCCCGGGCATGGAGACTTCTTCACCCCTCTGTGGGTTTTCCAGAGTCACGTGTACTTGGTTCAGGGGACTTTTCAAGAGAAGCCTTTTCTGTGGCTGGTAGTGCCTTTTCCTAAAGACTGTATTTGTAACAAGAACTACCTGAGAAATTTTGGGGATATTTCCCCACCTGCTTAGAAATCTATAAAACAGCGTAAAGTGAAATATGTTTTTAAAATGAAGACTACAACAAATAAAAACAGTCAAGTAATCAAAAGAGGCTGTATAAAGTTGAAACATCAGTGAAAAAACTCACATAAAACAGCAACATCCCCCCAAAAAAATCTCACAGAAACTTGGGTACTCTTTGGCATGCAATTCCTATGTCTAAAAATATCTGGAATTGCATTGTATTGCAATCATCACGATACATGTACTTACAGAGAGAAGAGCCATATGCAGCAAGACTCTGGAAGCTAGTCTAGAGTTCGTAGGCCTGATCTTGAAGTTAGATATGCAAATTATGCTTCCTATTTTAGATATCACAGTATCTTTAAATGAGGGAGTAATTTGCCAAAGTGTATTCTTGTCTTTCACTGTAAGGTAAGGCCCAAGTGATATTTTTTTCCAAGAACAGATTTTAATTTTCAATATTTACAGTTACAAACAACTGGCCAGGGCTTAGAAATGAAAGATAATAATGTACCAGCTTAGTTTTATGTTTGTCATATTTGCTATGTGGCCATAGGACTGAGCATTTTGGCAGGCAGTTTTAAAATGCTCCCATGGAGAGGAAGTGAAAAGACTGGGCACAGAAACAAGGGCTGCTGCCTTGTTCAAAGCACAGAGGATGCTTTAATACAGTGTAAAACACAGTCCTTGGTCAAATGGGTTTCAGACAATTTTAGTGTTAAGATAACATCATTAAGAGCAGAACAGATTGTGCTCAGACCCTGCTGTTTATAATTAACACATTCTTCCCAAAGACTCCAGGGCCTCTCGTAAATAGTCCTCTGCTCAGATCCATCCAGACCAGATCGAGTGTTTTCATCAGATCCCACGCTGGGCCAGCACCTGTTTTGGACAAATCTGGTGAAGCCCAAAGTCTCCTCTCCCTGGACAGTTGAAGTCAACAGAACAGAGCTTGCCTTCGTCAGCGCTACCAAGTTCATAGGGTCTTCACAAGAAGTCATACAAGTACTTTATTATGTCAAAGTTCACTGTCCTGTAAACAAAAGAAACACACATACAGAATCAAGAGACTGAGTGGTTATTCAAGTTTCCCCCAAACAGGAGGAGAAGACTCTGAAAACTGGTTTGGTTTGCATTCATGGGGTGGATTCAATGCCACATTTTTGCTGGCAAAAGGATTTCTGCCTGTGGGGTCCAATTTTCCTCTCCCGTGCTCCCTGAAACAGTTCCCAAAATCCTGCTCCTGCTGTGGTGAAGAGCCATGACAGCCGCACACCTTGGGCTGAAATCGTTGCGCTTATGGAAACTCTGTGTTGGATCCACCTCCTATGACTTCACATGGACCATGGGAAGGAACCCTTCATTCACTACATTTTTAAAGCAGTAAAGCAAAAGCTGAAGAATAAAAGGATTAATAAAAAATCCTAGTAAACATGGCTTACTATTTAGTGATGTAAAGCGGAGCTCTTGCCTGCTATTGAACATTCTGCTCCCCTTCCGAACCACCTGTTTCACCATAGAGCTCCTTAATTTGCAGCCTGCCAATCTTGATGGTAGTTAATCCATGTTTTTGAACTACATTTGAACAATCCAAGAATATTCAATAGGATAGAAGATTTTAATATATTTCTTTGGGCTTTAATGAACAAGAATATACCAGGGGAGCGAAAACAAAGAATTATTTTTTCTCCTTTCAAATGTATTCCATTGTCCAATATTATGCTTCAGACACTGTAGTTTCCTGTTTGTGTGTGAAAAACCAACTTTATAAACAGTAACAAGAATAAAACATTTGAGAAGTACAACAATTGTTGCATTTAAACTAAAAAAGTAATTGGATCTCTTATTTGCCAAAGTCACTTTTCTTTAGATCATGCATAATTTCCTAAATCCTTGTTTTATATATTATCTAGCCTCCCTCTTAATAGATTGTGTAAATTTATCATCTCAAAAAATTGTCCAATTTTTCCTTGTAGATGAGGATTGGAAAACCACCATAACATTCACTAAATATTTAGCTGCAGTGATTGCCTGTAAGAGGGTTAGATTCTGATATGTTGAAGACCTTTGAGTCTCAAGAACAGTAATATAAGGAGAGTATACTGTCTAGGGAAGCACAACACAGAGGTCATTAAAACATTAAATAATCTATACCTGAACAAGCTGCCTAGGGCTGTGGTCACACACACTAAATAATCCACTTTCAATGCACTTTGCAACTGGATTTTACTGTGTGAACTGGCAAAATCCAGTTGGATAGTGCATTGAAAGTGGATTATTTAGTGCAGGGATGTCAAACATAAGGCCCGGGGGCCAGAACAGGCCCATCCAGGGCTCTTATGCTGCCCACAAGCAACTAGTGCAAGGGGAGGGAACAGCAGACTGCTTGGGGGGAGTTGTCACTCCATTCCTCTAAATATCCCGGAGACATCATGTAGAGATGTGAAGGCCACCGCATAGGCAGTTGGGGCTGAGACCACGGAACTGTGGCCATTTGTTCCAGATTGGACTCAGGCAGAACCTGGCCATGTGGTAAGACAGTATCTCCATCCCCATCAAACATAGACACAGGTGGAGATCTTGGACCTGTAGATGGGGTCCTGGGATTCTCCTTCAAGGTTGGCATTGGCTCAGTAGTTCAGATGGGAGTGTTCTGCTGAGGAGCTGATTTACGCTTTTCCTTTGTCTTGCTTTTAGGCTTCTTAGTTGGTGGCTCAGAAGAGGCGTGATGAGCCCAAGGGAAGCAGAACTGAGATCAGATCTAATGAGACATGGATCCTGGAGGTGAAGCTGAATGTGTTGATTCCGAAAATGCAGCATTGGGAGCTTTCTCCCACAATGCTTCCTTACGTTTCAATGCCATATCCCCCCTGAGCTTTAGGGGTGAAGCGTTGGCAGGCCTTACATGTGGAGACACTATGCCTTTCACCCAAACAGAACAGACTGTTGTAAGTCAGCCTGAGACCAGTAGCAGCAAGGGACTCCTCAAAAGAAGAAGAGGAGGCAGCTGCAGCTGGCCTGAAGTCAGTAGATCAATGAGGGATTGAGATACCAGCTGATCTTGACTCACAGTCCACAGCTGTGGCCAATCCAGCACCCTGCGGGTCTGAATCAGCAAACAAGCCTCCAGATGCAATTGCCGGTTCCCCAGGTTCCCCCACACCTTCGGAACACTGTAGAAGTCAGTGGTGTGGAGAGTTAAAGAGAATGTGTTCATCTCCTGGGCCGACGCCAGCTGTCAACTGATAAGGCAGATAAGTATTTGCTGGATGACTGCCAAGTAAGCTGACTGTAAGCACAGCTCATTAAGGTTTAGCTATAAAACCAGCCAAGAGCTGATGCTGAATGTGAATGCAGCAAGTATGCTTGAAACTGAGCCACCAACCTTGTTGATTAGCTGCTTTCTGGAACCTCTGACCCTGGACTGGACTTGGACGCCTATTATCTGGAACCCCTGACCCTGGGCTGGACTTGGATGACCTGCTTTCTGAAATCCCTGACTTTTGGACTGTGTTTGGCGCTCCTTGAACTGTAACTCCTACCTCCGGACTGGCTGGCATAGCCCACTGTACTTGACCCTCAGCGGGGCTGGGTCCATACAAAGGTTGTGTTCGTCAGTTTGGATCATCTTCACTCCACATCAGGAGCACTTCTTGAAAAGTGCCTTCTGAGTCATGGAAGGGACTCAGAAGCTGACAGCTTCAACAAATCTGACAAAATCCTCTCAACTGTAGCCGGAGACTCCAAAAACATGATCTCCTCCTTTGGTGGCAAAAGAGGAACTGAGGGTAGGGGGGTGCTGCTGCACAGGAGCACGTGGTCCCTGGGTAGGAACAAGCTTCTGAATCCAGTGCGCAGCACCCCTGGAGGCTTTTAGCTGTAAAGACCTATCTGATGGCCAGCCTGCTCATGCAGTCCCCACGTGGGACTGCACAGAAGATCGATGATGAACATATAGTTTGGCTTTAAAAAGCTCTATGTTTGGGGCAATGTGAGATGAATGGAAGGTCTATTTGTGATGTTTCATTACACATGTCAACCACCACCCTATACTGGACCCATCAGTTTTAGCTCATTTACTGTTGCTTTGGCAGCCGGCCATACAGATCCAACAGCTTCCATAGGAAAAGGGGTTTTCAAGAGACCTTGCTCTGGTCTTTAAAGCCAGATGTGAACATACTGTAACATTAGAGGTAGGACTGCGGTCTCTACAACAAGCAGGAAAATTGGTCTTCCAAGTATTCTAATGTCCAGATAAAATGAGTTTTTGCCCCAGAAAGTGACTTCCCAACACTTCATAACTCAAAAGGAGAGGCCCGATTTAATGTGCTCCCCTCTGTGGTTTTAGCAGGAAGATTTAAGAAAATCCCCTACTCTGTAAGGTTCTGTGATTGTGATTCAGAGGAGATTGAAACAATCGAACATGTATTCCTCTATTGTAGTTTGTATGATGACATTCAGGAAGCCTATCTAGAAGATAGTCTTAAGAATGATGCCAAGCAATCCGATGACAGAAGGTTGTATCATTTATTGGCTTCACAAAATATAGTGGTTATTGAAGCAATTGCCAAGTTCTGTAACTGCCTTATAATGAGGAAGCTGTGTGTCAAGTCCATGAACTGAATGGTGACTGTATGATTATGATCTATGCCAATAAAGGTTTTTGAACTTAAACTCAAAAGAAGAAACCAGAGGGCCCCTTTTAATTTCAACTGCAATTTATCCAATTAACTGTTTTACAGACTATGACCTGGTAGTTTAAACTGCAGAAAAGTGATGGGCTTATGTGATGTCTGAAGTCAGTCTGTGCAGAAACACCACTACCCTTCCTCATTCCTTCCTTTACTCACCCTTGTGATGACCCTTTCTCACAGAATGACTACCACCCTCCACAACATCTGTCCCACAGGTTCAGGGTTACAGGTAGATCAGACAGTCACACATCTTGCCTATTTTCAAACATATAGACAGCCATGACCATTTCACATCCCAGGTCGACCAGACAGGGTAGCCCACTCTCCTTTAATAATCACCCCTCATGCAGACACTGCACAGAGCTACTGGGGTTGGAAACTCAAATACTGCTTCATTTACATGCTGCCACCATTTAATCTCTGTGTGTGTATGTGGATGGATGGATGGATGGATGGATAGATAGATGATAGATAGATATACATACACACACAGAGAGACTGTTATTTGTGTGTGTCTTTCCCTGAGATAACCAGCCCACAGGTTTAAACAAATGAGAAGTCAACCTCTATTTCTGGTTTGAAGTAAATCAGGTAGAGGTTATAAAGTTTCTGTTCAATTGAACTTTTGAACTGTTTCCCTATTTCAGCATTTTGAGATCCTTCGTTACAAACTGATACTTTTCAGTCAGCTTTAAGCTGTTCTTTTCCACAGCTTCACTCAGTCAGACTTCCTCTCAACAGAACCAACTATTGTTTTTTTCAACTGTCTCCCCCACCAATATTCCATCAGCTCAAATTTGCTGCTCTTACGGAGAGGTAGCACCAAACCTGTCCATCAGACCCCTGTCCTCGTTCTAGTCAACACAGAATACCTTTAGATAATATAACTACTATCATGTGATTATGAATTACTATCATGTTTTCATTTCTTCAAAGAATAAAATCCATTACTACAAATTTAACTTTAATTATTATTTAATTTTTTAACTTTCATTTTCTATAAAAGAACTGAAAATCCCTATATAGGTTCTAAGGATAATCCAAGGAGGACCCTTCTTAATAAATGCAACTTGTGAAGTGCCCAGGAGATGCAATGAAAAATCTGGTTTGCAGCCAATTTGAAGTGTGGGAATGGGAGCCTAAACACTGAACGGAAGGGTGCTGAAATTCTAAAAACGAATTCTCAAAATAAAAAAACACAATGTAAAAGAGAGAACCTAGCATTCTTATCAGATGTGATGCAAATCTGGCTGTACTGTTTTCCTCAAAGGACTCCAAGACAACATTTAAAGGTTCTCCCAGTTAGAACTCTAAAACCTAATATAAATCTGGTGGCTCTTGTATTCATAAATTCTTATTTATATGGTAAGCTAATTTTGAAGACTGTGGTTGAATGAAGAACCACACAAATTGGTTCTCAGAACACAACAAGCAAGCAGAAGACCAGGCAAGCAATACCCTTGTCTATACACTTCCTAAGCTCTGGACAGCAAGGAAAAGGTTTTACAGGTTTGCCAAGAAACAGGCTTCCTCCCGATCTGGAAGAATATGGACTTTTAAAAATAGCCTCAAAGGAGAAATTCTGAGGAATCTGATTTCCCAGAAATGTAAACTAACAGTTGACACTGCAAATGCTGACCCATGACTGATGAGGGGTACAGGAAGTGTAATCTCGTGTTTCTCACTGTTAATTGCTACAGAGGTTATATGAGAGCAGTTGTGTGACTTTTGGAAAGATGCACATTCAGGGCCTCTTAACACCCTCTTTTTTAGGCATATGTCTAAGGTGCTTTGAATAGAAACAACAAGCAGAAAGCAGCACAACAGGGATGGGCACGAACCTAAAAAAATCCAGTTCAGTTCGGGGTGGCTTTGAAGCAGGGGGAAGCAAAACCGACCGGTGAAATGGCTGCCAGCCATTTCAACCTAACTGCTCACCTGTTAGGTTTAAATGGCCCTGCAGTGCTGAACCAGAAAAAAATCTGGTAAATGTTTGGGAAAGCCGAACTGTCCCAAGTTCATGCCGAATTTTGGCTCATCAGCCAGTTTGTGACCATCCCTATGTACAACATACAGTGAATTCACTCACCAGTGACTGCTGCTCAGCTATAACTCAGAGTAACGCATCAAGTGGTTCCCTAAGAGAGTAAAAAAGCCTTTTGTCTAGCATCTCTTTCTCTCTAAGGTGTTTGATGCGCTTGCCCAGAATCTCTAAGAATGTTTTAATCCTCATTCCCAGATACCTAAGTATATGTAACTGCATTTGGTAACATTCAGGCCTAAATGGACCTCCCACTGTTTTCTAAACTGCAAAAAAAAAAAAAAAAAAAGCCATGGCATCCTCCACTTAGATTCTGGGCTGTTATTCGGGGGGAGGGATTTCTTGATTTTTCCTCCTGCATTCATTTTCTCAGTCTTACTTCTGCTACTACCCCCAAAGGGAGAGGATGCTCTTTTCTCCATGGAAAAACCAAACAGATGCAAATGTATGTTACCCTGTAGGGAAGAGGATTAAGAAAGTGACAACATGAGAGAAAGGGTAAATCCGTCTTGCCTGTGCTGTGGTCCCAATGCTAGTCCGCTGTCTACCCCACCCCCACTATTTGGAGTTTTTTAAAAAAGCGGATACATTCATAGTTCTCCCACTGCCATGCTGAGCTCTCCTTTCTTTGCATCTCTTACTCTTCCCTTTCCTTGGTTGTTCCTCCCCATCGCTCAAATGTAAACCATTAGCTCCATAGGGGAGATTCTTTTCTGCTTATACAGCTCTGTAAAAAACATGGTGTAAATAAATAATAATACAACAATGGTTAAATTATGAACAGCTCCTCTACAGGTCAAGTGGAACCAGTCAAGCTGAATGCAGCCCACCAGTCACATAATGCAGCTCTGACAGATTGCACTTTTTAAAAGCGTAGAAATGCTGGACAAACAGCTGAAGGACTGTGAAGGATTAATTCTTCACAGAAACAGAGAGCCTTGAGTGACAGGCTGCTCCAAGCATTCTGATTGGTTAACATCTGCTGAGAGAGAAAGACTTGACAGCTGCATGCTGAGTCAGTCAAATTTCTGCCTTGACTAAGTTGAGTACTAACAGTCTGATTTCAGCCTCAGCCGAGAGCAGTTTAACACAGATGGAGAACTGGGGGAAAGTTGATAAGGAAGTTTGGGAAGTAGGCAAAGACTCCCATTCAGCCCAAAGAAAGGGAATAGACCTTCTAGAGAGAGAATTTCCCTACCCAGTCAAACAGGGAGTTAACTCTGAAGAGTTGGAGAGATCCCTGGTCTGGTGTGATTAGAAACTGCCTTTAGAAACAAGAGTCAGTTAAAAACTCAAGACGAGTAATGGTGTTTCAAGAGAAGGGGCCTGGGTACTGAAAAGAGTGTATCAGCCTTCTGGAAACCAAAAGAGTCAGTGAATACTCAAAGAAAGTATGCTGGAGTGTTTGAAAAACACTGGAACAAAAGCCTCTCTACATAAAGATTTTAAGTAACTGTGAATAGCTTAAGAAACTCATTAGCCTGAAACGTATGAACTAAAGTCTATGCATGTACTGGTTTTACCTCAGAACTTCCAACCCCTGATTTCACCTGACATTTCCCCTCTATGCTGAATAAAATATTTTGTTAATTTTGAATTTCAAAACATTCAAAAAAGTGCCATTTTGTGGTTTAAGTTAAAGAGTGATCCTGACCCTTCCCTCAGGTTCCTGGGCTGAGCCAGCAGTAAAGTATCATACTGAGTCAGGGTGGGACAGCCAGAGTTCTTCAGGGAGGAAGAAAACAGACCACTAGGGCTGCTTAGTCAGAAAGGGAGAGAAAAACGGAGGGAAAGTCTGGCCTCTGAGGAAGGGAAGTGGACAGGGCCATCATAGCAACCCACTGGCATCTCATGTTGTGCTGCCTGCTGGGACTGCAAGAACAAGCACTTGGCAGGCCATAATACATGGCTGGTGTATGTTGTCAATGGTACTAAAACACAACAAAACCAGTTTCTCTTTCATTTATTTAGCTTACAGCCACCTTGTCTTCATTCTTGACCACCCTAAGAGTCACTTCTCTAAACAGCTGGAAACCTGGTAGAAAGGTGAACTACAATACTGTGCTTGCAGTACTAGGAGATTTTAAAGAGGATTTACCTTGAAATGCTTCTGATGAAATCTAGAGACACGTTGCATTTGTATCTTGGTCCAGTAAGTAGGTCGTCATGGCCTACCAAGGTTAACAGCTGTAGTGTCACAAGTGATGTGATCTAAAGAGGAAAGGGAGAAAAATGAACTGGTTTTGTCAATGCAAGCAACAATACTTTCCCTATTGGCTAGCTTCTTTAACACATTAGCTTGGATCCATTGATGCAGAAGCAGAAACATAAGTGGAGTTACCAACAGTTCTGTTTGTGCAAGACCTTGTGCCACACCTACCATTTCCCTCTGTGTATATTAAAATGTTCCATAACTGGCACAAGCAGAAAAGTAAGTGGCTACGCTGTAATTAATGCAAGCAGCCCCTACAGTCCTTCTTCTTGCATATCTGCTTGTGCAAGAACTCAAGTGTAAACAGAGATGTTGTGTTAGATGCCTCTCACTACTCTCCTGTTTCTTACAAACAAACCAACGACTTTATTTTATTATTTTATTTATTATTAAATTTATACCCCGCCCTTCCCCGTAGGGCTCAGGGCGGCTAACAAAGGCAAGAAGGACTTGCAATAAAACATCAATACTCTCATACAATTAAAACGACATATACAATTTAAAAACCAATAAAACAATTAAGGTGAGTCTTAAGTGTAGAAAATACAAAGATGTATAATCACACACATCAAAATATAAACTGAAGAACTGAAGAAAACCATTAAGAGTGAATATTACAGGTGCCAAGTCCTTTGAAAGCATCAGTGGCCACCCTGTGTCCCGGGTTAGCTTGTGGCAGAGCAGGAAATGTGCATGACACATTGACTTAACAAGGGCAAAGGTCACGCCTGCATCCTAACCTGCCTACCCCCATGATATACTGGTGCATGAACCCTGGTTTGGCGGATTAGAGACAAAGCCATACCAAAGAGGTGATGCTGCACAGTGCATGGCAGGGAGGTATTATCTCATATTATGGAGTTGACTTACTAACAGTGCTGGTCTTAAGACAGTCAAATAAAAGATATTCTAAATTGTTTTGGGAGCAGGCAATCAGAACATACAAGGAATGTGAGCCCTATGTCAATGAACAGGCTTGTCTTTGCTCCTGGTATAGTTTTCCTTTGTAATACTTTCAGTTTCATTAGGTAAGAGAAGTGTGCGTTCTCATAGTGGACCAAAAGATTTTGGTAGCATGTACATTTGTCTCAGGTGTCATCATAGTATTTCATGACTTATAGATCTAACTCTAGCTGTTAGAGCATTTGCTTTGTGACCAGCTAGTTTTAACACTCCCTTTATATTAGGCATACTTGCAGTGGTGTACCTAGCCTATTTGGTGCCTGAGGCAGATAATTTTTAAACACCTCCCTTCTCTATTTATTTATTTTTGTCATCGAGTCACAGCTGACTTATGGTGACCCTGTAGGGTTTTCAAGGAAGGGGAAATTTGGACGTAGTTTGCTTTTGCCTGCCTCTGCCTCGGCCCTGCTAAGCTTCTGAAACCTGATGAGATCTGAGGCTGGGGCTATCCAGGTCAGGGCCTCTCTTCCACATGACAAAATTATTTTCAGTAATAATAATGAAATCAAATGAATGATAATAATGTCCAGAAAACAGATTGAGGTGAATAGCTGTGTTGGTCTGAAGCAACAGAACAAAGTTTGGTCTTAAAGGAGCCACTGGACCCAAACTTCTTTACACAAAGAGTGATTAACACATGGAATTCACTGCCACTGGAGGTGGTGGCAGCTGCAAGCATGGACGGCTTCAAGAGAGAATTAGATAAACATATGGAGCAGCGGTCCATCAGTGGCTATTAGTCATAAGGTATAGATAGGAACTCTCAGTCTGGGACAAGTGATACCCTGTATTCTTGGGGCCTGGGGGGGGGGGGCAACAGTGGGAGGGCTTCTAGTGTCCTGGCCCCACAGGTGGCACCTGGTATTTTTGGCCACTGTGTGACAGAGTGTTGGACTAGATGGGCCATTGGCCTGATCCAACATTGGCTTCTTTTATGATCTTATGTTCTTAACTTTATTTCAATGGCAAGAAAAGAAATGCAGGCAGTCAAAATTTTCTTTTATTTAACTTTTTATATATAATCATGCCAGTAAAAAAACCAAAACAAATTCCAATGTGCTAATCCATCACGAGAGCCAGTGTGGTGTAGTTTTAAAGTGTCAGATCAGGATCTGGGAAATCCAGGTTCGAATTCCCACTTGTGCCATGGAAGCCTGCTGGGTGACCTTGTCACATTACTCCCAGCCTAGCCCTGACCTGGATAGCCCCAGGGTAGCCTGATCTCATTAGATCTTGAACGCTAAGCAGGGCCGACATGGAGGCAGGCAATGGCAAACCACCTCTAAACGTCTCCTGCTTTGAAAACTTTACAGAGTTGCCATAAGTCAGCTGTGACCTGACAGCAAAAATAAAATAAAATAAAAATAATTTTAAAAAATCCATCACACCACTCGTGTTCTGAGCAAGCACCTGGGAGAGCTTCTGTTCTCCATTTTGAAGCCCAAGAGCTGACCATCCCAAACATCTACAAGGCATTTTTGAGAACTAGGAATTGTACTGACTTTTACTAACACTAGCCAAAGCATCACAAAATAATGATCACAAGCTTCACCAGACTAGATGTTAAGAAACATACTACCCGCCCCCCAGAAGGTGCCCCCGTACTCCATTGTTTCCAAAGGACTAAAGTCACATCAGAGAATCTCTGCTGTAGAAACTGAAGGGGGGCATTTTCCCAAACCCAGCAGAACCAGTGCAATTTATAGTGCCCAGCAAACCCAGTGCCATTGTGGCAATGCCAGCTGATGTCAAGCACAGAATCACAGTCCAAGCAATGGGGGGTTGAAAGCCCAGCAGAACCAGTGCAATGTACAGCACCCAGCAAACCCAGTGCCTTCTGTTCATAATATTAACAAAGGTTTGCCACTATACTACACTTAAATACATTCTGTCACCGAGCAGGTTAGGGATGAGAAGGTCTTGAGACCAAGAAGTGAAAATAAAGGTGGTGGTGGTGGTGGGGGACACAGAAAAATTGGGTGAAGGCAGATAGAAATAAATTAGAAATGTGTGGAAAAGACAGACAAAAACTAAGAGAGGAATGTTGTTGTTTTTTTATCTTGCTGCAACATCCTAACTACTGCTTTGTGAGATCTGGGCTGAGCTGGGTGCAAGGAAAGGAAGCAAGAAAGGCGAGACTATTGGAGAGAATGATCTGCAGGCTGGCATTTAATGTAGCAGCTATCAGTGTGCTGACTTGGTTGTATGATCTGTTAAGCAAATTTGGTTCAGTCTTAGAGAAAGGGAAGTCTAGCCAATCCTAGAGTGCTTTTTGCTATGCTCAAACTTCCCTGCACCCCAAGTGGCTGCAACCAGTACTGCATTTTAAAAATAAAAGGAAAGATGTTCGTCTGGATGCGGCATGATGCTGGATTCAAGGGTCCCCTTCAAGGCCTTCCTCAAGCTGCACCTGGGGCAGACTGCACCCCCCGCCCTTGGTATACCATTGCACAGTGGATCTAACATTCAGCCTAATAGGAAGTTGCAATCTTCACTAAAACTCTTATTATGGACCCTTTTGTTTGACTGAAGGAAGACAGTATAAAATGTAGGCATAGTCATTTACAGTAAACAATTATACTTCGATATATTTCATGGCCGGAGTTCATTAGTTGCTGTAGATTTTCTGGGTTGTATGGCCGTGGTCTTGGCTTTGTCTCAGTATGTATTATACTTTATTTATACTTTATTATACTTTGTCTCTATGTATGTACTGTAAGAGGACCCATTTAGCTGACATTGGGAGTGCCAGTATTGGGCTGGGGATCCCAGTGATGGGGGGGGGGGCCCTGGGAGGTATGGAGGTGGGAGAAGGTATTGAAATGGAAGGAGGCGGAGGTATGGTAATGCTTGGTCTTCTTCCAACTGTCCCATCCTAAAACATGTTGGTGTGAGGGCTAGGAATATTGACCCCTCTTCAACTCTGATATTGTGCAATGCCAGGTCCATTAACAATAAGACCACAACACTGCAGAATTATATTGCAGGAAAAAATCTGGACCTGGTTTGCATGACTGAGACCTGGGTGTGGGAATGCTAAACAGTTGCCTTGAAAGAACTGGCCCCATCAGGTTTCTCGGTCCTTCACCAGTCTTGAACAAAGGGCTGGGGGGAACGGGTGGTGATAGTCATTCAGGAAGGTTTCTCCTTCAGGCCACTCCCCATCCCAAAGATTGCTAGGATTGATTGTGTTGGTCTGGTCTGGGATGCTGAGGAGAGCTTGACCATATATTTAGTGTACTGGCAGACAGTCTACTGAGCCCACTGGAGATGGTAGTGGGCTGGGCCTTGGAGTTCTCAAGACTGGTAGTTCTGAGGGACACCAACATCGATGCTGCTGCTGCTGCCTCCTTGCAGGCATCGAACCTGCTGTCTTCCATGGCAGCACTAGGGCTCCCCCAGATTGTATCAGGTCCCACACATCAAGCAGGCCACACCAAGGACCTGATCTTTGGCATGGGGATGGAGTAGGATCTGATTACTAAGATAGAAGTGCCATGGTCAGATCACATGGTTCTGGAGGCCTGGCTGGGTTTCCCTACTCCCTGTCTAGGCCATGAGCAGATTTATGCTCGCCTGCAGAGACTAATGGATCTAATTGGTTTCCAGAATGCTCTGCAGGATCCGATGCCTCCTGATGTGCTGAAAGAGGACTGAAATTCCCGACTCTCTGAAGTGATCAATGAAATCACACCCTGATGTCCTCTTTGCCCTCACTCAAAATCATTCCCCTGGTATACTATGGAACTTAGGGGGGTGAAACGGGAGCTTAGATTACTAGACCGAGTTTGACGTCTTGCAACGAAACTACAAGAACATCTTATAGGACATTTATGAAATCCTATCAGATGGTGGTGAAGGCTGTGAAAAGAGAATTCTACTCAGCCTCCATTGCATCCGCTAGCTCTCATCTGGCACAATTGTTTAGGGTGATTTGATTCCTCACCTCTCTTACTGAGAGAAGACAAAATATTAGTAATTCAGTAATTAGCTACGAGGCATTTGCAAGCTTTTTTGTGGATGAAGTCATGTTGCTCTGCCGCAGCCTTCCAGCCAATGTTGATATAGCACATGAGCTGGGGGCCCCTTGGCCATCTTTGGATTTGGTATTCAACAACTTTAGTCGATTCTCATTGGCTGTTAGACCTACCACATGCCTCTATGATCCATGTCCCTCATGGCTGGTGAAAGCCAGTTGGGAGGGAATATGGGGCCATCTGATAGACATTATCAACCTGTCCCTAGATTTAGGGGTCTACCCAGAGGATCTGAAAGAGGCTGTGGTAATATCACTCCTGAAAAAGTGATCTTTGGATCCTTTAGAACCTTCAGATTACCACCCAGTTTTGAACCTATCGTTTCTGGGCAAGGTAATTGAAAGAGTGGTAGCCAAGCAGCTCCAACGCTTCCTGAATGATACATCGGCACTTGATGCAGTCCAATCTAGTTTCCACCCTGGCATCGGTCACCCTCAAAGTCTATCTCCGTAGGCAACTGGATCAAGGCAGGTTGTGTAAACAATGTCCGGCAGAGGGAGAAAAATGGTGCTAGAAAAGAAACCTTCCACAGGAACTACCCAGACAACTCCTACCCGGATACCGGAAGCAACCACTGATCTTTCCAGTATACTGGCAATGGTGTTGCGCCCTCTGCTGGAGCAGATGTCTAACATCAACAACAAATTTGACGGAGTTCTAAAACAACTGATGGGAATTGACAAAAGAACAGCTGAGATCAATAAAGCCATCAAGAAAGTTGAAGAAAAAACAAAGAATATTACACAGAAACTGGAAAAAGTGGGAAAAGAGTGAATTTCTGATAAAGGACAATTGCTGCAGCTTCAGATGGAGAGATCAATGTATGTCTTATGCTTCCAGGTATCCCAGAACAGAAAGGAGAAAATCTAAAAGAAATATTAAGCAAAGCTTTAGGACCAGTGACAGAGCTTAAGCAGGATTTACTACAAAATGATATGGACTTGGTTTATCGAACCTATCCAGACTTTATCAAGAAAAATAAGCTGCCTGGTGAAATATTTGTGAAATACTCCCAAGAAATCTACTAGAGATGCAGTCTTAAAAGCGACATCTGGGAAAACCCTGAAAGTTAAAGACGTAGAAGCGAGAATTTTAAAGGATATTCCATTTGAGGTGTGGAAACGAAGGATTTAACTTTCTTTCTTCACAACAATTCAATCCCTTTTAGATGGATATTCCCATAAGGATTGATATTTAACGACAACGATAAGAAGACCAAGAATGACTCTGCCCAGAAAGCCAAAGACTTTTTGGAACAACAACAAAACCCGACGAAAGAAGAAAGAAAGAATAAAGAATAAAGACAACACCCAAGAAGAAGATGAAAGCGACCGTGAATCAGAGGACAGTTCAAGCAGTTCTGGTAGTACCTCTGAGGTTTTGACTCAGAAAAAGGAGAAGCTGCGTCCAAGCGACTCAAATTTAAACTGAAATACAAGAAAAATAAATTTGAAAAATAAACAACAAAGTATAATGGACTATAATTCTCCTAAATATTAGCATTAATGGCTCAAGCTACCTTTATTAAGTAAATAAGGCATTAAACACAGTATTCATACTTATTTAGAGTATTGTAAGAACGATATATGAAGATGTAACCCTTGAAATATGACCCTTGCCTTAAATTGTAGCTTCTTCTTTTTTTAGTTATAGTTATTTCCCACTCCCTTTTCCTGTAGTTGTGTAGTATATAAAAGCAATTTATATATATATGTGTATGTGTGTGTGTGTGTGTATGTATATATGTATGTATGTATGTAATCTGTACCCTGTGGGACCTTATGCAGTTCCGCAGGGCATACAAGGCAGAGATGTTCCGCCAGGCTTTCGGTTGAGGACAGCAACAGGTACCATCTTACCTGGCAATCCCTTTCCCTCCCCCATTCTGCCTTTCCTGCATATTGTATGTTTACTATGGCGCCATCTGATTTTATTTTAAGTAATTTAACCATTGGATTATAAATTGTGATTCTGTTGTTAACTGCCCTGAGTTCTGTGAATTCAGAGAAGGGCAGGATATAAATCCAAATTATAAATAAATAAATAAAACTCTTGTGCACAACTGTAGATTACGGTAGGCAACATACAGTAACATCACAAGGCACCCTGGAATGTTTTCATTCCATTCTTCAGTTTGGTATTTTTGTTGTGTGTATTTACTTATCTATGTGTTACAGATCTATTTTCACACTTGGGATTGACTCTCTTAAAGTCCTTGATTTGGATACAACATGGTCTTCTGAACACATCATTATATGCGAAGAATGCAATCAACTTCAACTGTAAAGGTGAATTCCAGTCCAATAAAAGTTAATTGTGCTTAAGGTCTACTGAAATTAATGGGACACATGGTCATGGCTGATTTAAGTTCCATTAATTTCACGAGGACTTAATCACAGCCAACTTGCTCTGGATTGAAATGCAATGTCCTATAACAACTGGGAACAGCAAATCTAACTATACAGAACTTGTGAGACCACCTAAACACATGGGGACACTGTGCTTCCCCTTTCAAAATGTTTGTATATACAAGCTTATATGATTCCTACTTACATCGGTCAAAACAAATACTCATAAATATCCTTAATACAAGTGGAATGCATTATAATAACCTGGTATTTGCTAAACACAATGCTATATATAGAAGTTTGCATTTTAAAACAATTTTGCTCACAGGCTTATAACTATGCATCTAAGAGTGCAATCCTAAACAGAGTTACAGTCCTGTAAGTCCACTAGAGTCAGTGGGTTTAGAAGAGTCAACTCTGCTTAGAACTGCACTGCAAGTTACTCAGGTCTACAAACCACCATCTTCAGTACAAAACTAAACACTCTGTGTTTCAAGGACTTCAGAAAAGGAAAAATAAATGGAAAAGTACCCAGATTGCCATTCGGCAACGACCTTCAGTACGGCTATTTTCCACTACCCCTCCCCAGTTTTATAGGATTTAAAAAATTATTTTCAGATATTATGAACCCCTCCGCATTAAGGACAAGAATTGCTCTTCATTCACTCAGGCCCTTTATTCAGTCAACGATGAAGCATAATGGAGTAATCTGTTATTACAACTGCTCTTTTACACCCCAGTGCACCATTATTGGCTAATCATTTCTGCAGGGTAGGCTTGCAGCTGGCCTCTTACACTCAGAGACTACCAATGAAAACAGGTCGTATTCCACAGCATGAACGGCACGAGGCTCATAAAATCTCCCAGTGAACACAACAGAAGCTCCAATGAGTTGGAGCTGGACCCACCTAAATATTATGGAGGATGCAGAACTCAAAAATGACCTTGCCACAGCATTACAAATGTGCCAGCCACTGCGTTAACAACAAATGGTGACCAATTTCTCCAAAATGCGGTAAAATGGAACAGAAGGCCAGTATAGCAAAATTGCTCCCTAAAATTTCTAGCTATAAATCTAATGGCGGCAGGCTAGCTATAAATTTATGATTAATGTTTTAAGAATAACATGCTACAGCAGATACAAAGCTATGGGTTACCATTTGAAGACAAGACAAGGACTTTTACCTGGGAAACTGCATCCCCAGCCACCCAGACTGACTGATTTTATAATTCCCCAATAATAAAAGCCCAATACAATTCACGCAGAGAAGCTAGGGAAACAGATTTCTTTCATCCTTGTTTGATTCAGGCTGCTGTTTTTTTATAATGCTGTAATTATGTAATGTGCAAACATCTGTGAAAGGTTATATATATATATA